>NC_085048.1:110132398-110432398 GCF_963662255.1 Cinclus cinclus
TAGATATGGGGTACCTGAAACCATTGACTCTGATAAAGGGCCCCACTTCACATCCAAAATAACACAAGAATTGGCAGATGCATTAGGAATAAAATGGGAACAGCACACCCCTTGGCATCCCCAAAGTTCAGGTAGAGTAGAGAGAATGAATGGAGAAATAAAGAAACAACTTACTAAACTAGTATTAGAAACTAAGTTATCATGGGTAAAATGCATCCCACTGGCCTTGTTAAATATCCGAACTCAACCACGAGCAGACGTGGGGCTTTCCCCATATGAAATGTTATATGGTATGCCATATGATTTACAAGAGGTACAGACTAACCCAAACCTTAGTGAACAATACATTAACAAGTACCTAGTAACCCTGATGAAGTTTAAGAAACAACTGTGGGAAAAAGGAATGTGGGCCCAGAAACCACCACTGGATCTTGCATTACACCAGGTGCAGCCCGGAGATTGGATATTGATCCGGAATTGGAAAGAAAATCCAATAACACCCAAGTGGGAAGGGCCTTACCTGGTGTTGCTCACAACAGATACAGCAGTACGAACCGCGGAAAGAAGGTGGACCCACGCGAGCCGAATAAAAGGACCAGTGGACCCACCCAAGTTCGCTAAAGACTCTGGTTGGGAAGTAAAGGGCACAGCTGGGGATTTGAAGTTGACTCTAAAGAGAAAAACACAATCCTAAGGAATACCGGGATACCTAAACTTCAAGATATTGCCGAATGGACTCAGGAGACATTTGGGTGGGGGAAAACTGGGTGTTGCAAAAAGAATTAATTGGACACTCAGAGCCCCCTGGATACTGTAAATATTTAGAAGATTTTGCTCAACAACCCTATTATCGACCTATTAGACTAGAATATAAATCTCAATTGTGGAATGGAAAAGGGCACGTAGATCATAGGGACATAAGAGTAAAGTGTAGCTGGTTAGATTGTAACTGTTATCCGTTTGTGTGTTTTTCTTGTAAAATTTGTAAAGAACTGTGGTGGGTTCACTGCCAGAGAGGGAGGGCTCCTAGGAGTGTGTGTCAACCCTGTTGGGAAGAACAACGGGAGCTGACTACCTGGGTCTTGAACCAGAAGGTAGCAGCGCGGGAGTTGAAAGTAGGATCTGCGTCTTGGTGGCAGGTATATTCAAAGGGAGTAAACCCTGACCTTTATTGTTGCCATCCTAACGAGCCCTTTGTTCCATTCGTTGTGGACATCCTAGAGGTAAAGTGCCGAAAAAGAGAAAAGAAACTCAGGTGCGATATTCCACCATTAAAGGGAATAAATTGGAACTCCAAAAGGAGAAAGTGGGAAAGAAGAGCCTATCCTGCCCCTGAAGAACATCCTTGCTGCCGAGAAGATGGCTTACCCCGTGGCTCGTAGCAACCGAGTCGACGGGCGAGGCAGAGGGATGAGTTGTGGGGAAAGAGGGATCCGCCAGAATAAAAGAAGCATGAATACAGCACTCAAAACCTCAAAGGAACAGGGTTTGAGAGGAGGTAACAAAGGAAAAACAGTAGGAGCAAAGATAAAAAAGAAAAATTTATTCTGGCAGTGAATATCACCTAGTTCTAAGGGGATGTATAATATGGATGAATGTAATGTTAGCATATGGGGCAGAACCATCGCATGAACCCTTTAAGTGGTCCTTAGCAAAATGGGAGAGACCAGACCCATCGATTCAAACACGGATTACCTCAGGGGCTCCCAGTTTCAATATAACTCTAGAACCATTGTTGGACAGATGGGGTGCCGGGGGTGCTTGGTCAATACCAAGAGGAGTAATCTACATGTGCCCAGCATCAAATCCAGGAAAAGGATATTGTAATTATCCCGGAGAATTCTATTGTGGATATTGGGGTTGCGAAACTATTTCCCTGGGATGGAAAGTTGAGAATCCAGATAAATTCTTAAAGGTAGAGAGGGGTCCACATGGATGTAAAAAAAAACCCCTGGACAGATCCATCGGGGGTAGTAACATATGCAGGAGATTGTAAATGGATTTACCTCAACGTCACCCAACCCCAAGATCCTGCTTGGTTAACAGGGAAGTTCTGGGGAGTGAGGCTATGGGAACCCGGAAAAGACAGAGGGGGGCATATTCTGATAAAGAAGGAATCCATCCCACATGACCCAATAGCCATAGGACCCAACCCAGTAATCGGAGAAAAAGGAGTAGGGTGGAACAATACAAATGAGATAACCAACGAAACTTCTAGAGAAGAGAATTAGCCTCTGAGCTGGCCCATAACCCAACCTACCCCGAAAGATAATTCTCTCTGGAAAATAATGCAGGCCACGTTTGGGATCTTAAATAACACCTATCTGAATTTAACCAAGGGTTGTTGGTTGTGTTATATAGTAAATCCACCGTTCTATGAGGCTTTGGGATCTGCTGCAAAATCAAAACGTATTAATGGGACAAACCCTAGGGAATGCTTGTGGAAAAAGGGGAGGGACAATACTCCCGGAATATCAATGGCACAAGTAAGAGGAAAAGGCAGGTGCATAGGCAATGTACCCAGGGACAAGGACATCCTTTGTCAAGTAAAAATGTCCATAACTGAACCCCGAAAACCAGCCTCATGGATAATTCCAGCTGCAAATACTAAATGGGTTTGCAATACTCTGGGAGTTACCCCGTGTCTAGCGATTAACAACTTTAACAAGACACATGAGTATTGCATACAAGTTCTAATTATCCCCCGAATCTCATATCACCCAAAGGAGTATGTGTATGAACAGCATATCACCCCGGAACATCATTTAGTCAAGAGAGAGCCATTCACAGCCCTCACTGTAGCAATACTGTTAAGCATCGGGGGAGCTGGGGTTGGAACTGGAGTAGCATCCCTAGTAAATCAACAACAGGGGATGAAGGATCTAAGAATGTCAGTAGATGAAGATCTAAGTAGAATTGAAAAGGCTATCGATGGTTTAGTAAAATCAGTAAGATCTCTGTCAGAAGTAGTATTACAAACTGTAGGGGGTTAGACCTTCTATTCTTACAACAAGGAGGATTATGTGTGGCCCTACGGGAAGAGTGTTGTACATATGCGGATCAGACTGGTATAGTTATAGATACCATGGCTGAGCTTCGAAAACAACTGGAACAACTTAAGAGAGAAAGAGAAGCTCAACAAAGCTGGTATGAATCCTGGTTCAATCACTCCCCTTGGCTAACTACTCTTTTATCAACCATAGCGGGACCCCTAATTTTACTGATAACTGGGTTAACATTTGGTCCTTGCATTTTTAACAAATTAATCAATATAGTAAAAGGAAGATTGGAAGCTGCCCACCTTATGCTGGTACGGGCAAAATATGAGCCCCTAAATAGCGTAAGAACTGAGGACCACCTAGAGCTCAACCGAAGGGAACTCCAAAGATACAACGAACAAAAATAAGAAAATAGAAAAAGGGGGGATTGTGAGAGATTGAAGGCCTTTTTGGTTCGTTGTGATAGATAGATAGATAGCCTTGAAACCTGATGCAGTCTAGTTACTATGTAAACAGATAGGTAGGTGGTTACTGATTGTTTAAGCTTGACTCAATAACCAGACGTCTCAGTATTTCCCAGGGAAACAAAGAGTACTGCGAGGTCAGCAAAGACGACGGAAGACATGCGAGGTCAGCAAAGACAACGGAAGACACCATAACAACCGGAAGAACGTGTGCAAGGCCTATCACGAACCCGGAGACTGGAGGACTTAAGAGAGACGAACTCTAGGAAGAAGTGTGGCAGTTTTTCGGAGCACGGACTCCCTGCCACCCAGCGCTGACATTTGCCTTTTTCTTTTATAATTAATAAATTCTCTAAAATTGAACCGGAATATGGCCCCTTGTGCTCATTCATAACACAGACGATGTCTTTGGGCAGCCTGCAAGTGTCTCAGCACAGAATGAAAAGGGATGACAATACTGACACGATTTCTCTTTGCTACTTGAAATTTAAAAGCTCCGCTCCAGCCCACACTGGCAAAATTGTCAGAAGAGGCAATTCTTCCCCACAAAATGCTTCATCTCACTCAAACAAGAAAGCCACAAGCCAACAGTCTTCTTTACTCCTCCACTGCTTTATTTGGCTATTTCTCTAATAGGAATTAGCTTCATTTATTCTTACTTTGCTTCCTGTGTTCCACGGGGCGCGCGGCGGCTCCTCCGTTGGGTTCGCGGAGGCAACGGCAGAACGGCCGCGCGCTCCGGCGGCTCCGCAGCAGCAGCAGCAGCGCCTCTCTCGATCGGTTTTTCGATCGGTTTTCTGCTCGAGTTCCCGCTCGCCCTCCGTGCCCTTCTCCCTCTCAGACTCCCTGTGATCCCGTTCGGTCCCGTCCTTGTTGCGCCTCTCCCAGCCCGGCTCATGCCGCGCCCCGCAAGGCGGCCGTGGGCGAGCCGGCCCCCTGCCCGCCCCTGTCGGGCACGCCGCGGTGCCGCCTCCGCGGGGCTCAGTCCGTACCGCCTGTGGCACCTTTTCAAGAGCCTGTGGACGAGCTCCTCGCTGCGCTGGTGGCGGTGGTGGAGCAGCAGCGTCTCTTGGCTCCGCCTGGCGCGGGCCCTGGCGCTGGCCCGGCCCCGACCGAGGCCCCTCCCGCGGTTCCGCCCACAGCTGGCCCGCAGCCGCCCGGCTCCCGCCCCGCCGCCGGCGCATTCCCCCGAGCGAGCCTCGCCGCCCGGCAGTTCGGCCGCCGGCCCCGAGGCGCCGGAGCCCGGGGCGGCTCGGGAAGCAGTGGCGGCCGGGGCGGGCGGGTCCCCCGGGCAGAATGCCGAGAGCGCGGTGCCGTCCACACGGGCGGAGAAGCCTCCCCTGGAGCAGCTGTACCGGGAGGGCCCGCTGCTGGGGAGCGGCGGCTTCGGCAGCGTTTACGCCGGGCCCCGGCTCGCCGACGGCGTCCCGGTAAGAGACGGGGCCGGCTCGGAGCGGGGAGGGGGGTGGCGAGCGGCGGGCGGCGAGCTGAGCCCTCCGCTCGCCTTGGCTTGCAGGTGGCCATCAAGCGAGTGTCCCGGGACCGCGTCTTGGAGTGGGCGCGGCTGGTGAGTGAGCGGGGCCAGCGGGAGCAGGCGGCGGGGTGTGGCGGGCGGGGTAAGGCCAGGCCCGGCCGGGTGGGAGCCGGGACGCTGCGATGGGAGCGAGCGTGGAGCGAGCGGGGGCCGCGCAGCGTCCCGGGCCATGGGCAATGGGAGCTGCGGTGGCGCCGGGCAGGGGGTGGCGAAGGCGAGCGCAGCATCGGCGCCGCTGACGGCATGGCGGCTCCCCCGCAGCACGACGGCGCCCTTGTGCCCCTGGAGCTGGTGCTGCTCTGGATGGCGTCGTGGCCCGGCTTCCGCGGCATCGTGCGGCTCCTGGACTGGTTCGAGCTGCCCGACGGCTTCGCGCTGGTCATGGAGCGTCCGGAGCGCTGTCAGGACCTCTGGCACCTGCTGCACACGGGAGGGTTCCTGCCAGAGCCCGTGGCGCGGGCGCTGTTCCGGCAGGTGCTGGGGGCCGTGCGGCACTGCACCAGCCGCGGCGTCCTGCACCGCGACATCAAGGCCGAGAACGTGCTCGTTGACCTGGCCACCGGCGAGGTGAAGCTCATCGACTTTGGCTGCGGCACCATCCTGCAGGACACCTTCTACACCCAGATGGCCGGTGAGCCCAAAGCCGGGGCCCAGCCGGGCAGTGGAGCTTCTCCCCTGTGCTTCCACAGGTGGAACACACAGGGAGGGAGGGAGGGGGAATGCTGCTTCAGCCGGCTGCAGCCAAGTTGCATTTTGGCAGGAGCTGGGGCTGGCTTTTGAGGAGCTGGCTGGGAGGGAGGGAGCAATCAGCATTGGCCTGATGAGCTGTGCCCGTGTGCCATAGGAACGCGGGAGTACTACCCACCGGAGTGGATCCTCTTTGGCCGCTACCATGGCCAGCCAGCCACCATCTGGTCCCTGGGCATCCTGCTCTATCAGCTGGTGTGCAGGCACCTTCCTTTCAAAAGCAGAGAGGAGATCGTCCGGGGACAGCTCTTCTTCCCGCCCCGGGTGTCTCAAGGTGGGGATGGGCCTTCAAGGCACGGGAGCAAGAACGGCTTTGGGAGAGGGCAGGTGGCACATAAGTGTCCTGCTGTTGCAGCTGGGGAGGAGGTTCATCTCCTGGGCTGAGCTGGAGGAGGCGGCACGTGTGCCTCTGCTGCTCTCTTCCAGAAGAGAGGATGGATGGGAAGCTGTGCGAACAGCTCTGAGCACTCTTAGTGTGCTGTGGGCACTGTGAAATCTGGGAGAGCATGGACAGGAGCTGACCAGCAGTTTCTGGTTTCTCTCTGCAGAGTGCCAGCACCTGATCAGGTGGTGCTTATCCATGGACCCTGCAGACAGGCCATCCTTGGATGACCTTTTAGAACATTCTTGGGTGCAGAAGCCCCACCTGGCCCAGGAGACAGCAGAGATCCATCCCTCTGCACAGTAGAATCCAGGATGCCCGCAAGCAGCAGCTGCTCGTGTCTTGTGGCTCTCAAAGAATTCCCCAGAGCATTTCCCAGTGGCCCTGGCATGGAGCAGAGAGCACAGCCAAGGAGGTGCTTCCTCAGGTCCCCGGCGATTTGTGGAGGGAGCGGCTCAGGGCTCCCCATCCTATTGGAGAAATTGTGGCACAGTGCAGTGAAGTTGCCACAGAGTGGAAAAGGGGAAACATCCCCCTGGAGCTCAATGGCCTCGTGATGTCCCCGCGAGCCAAGGCACATCTGGCGTGTTCTTCTGGAGATCAGCGCAGAGCTGGAGAACGCCGTCCTCGAGCTGGCCACTGGCAGGGCAAAGCTGATGGGCTTTGGTTGCAGCCCCTTCCTAAAGGACACGCTCTGCACCCCGACGAAATCAAGATGAGTCCCCAGGCGGTGCAGGGGTGGGGGGATGCTCGTGCCTCCAGGCATGGCAGGGCTCAGCCTGGCCACGTGCCGGAGGTTCCCCGTGGGGTGGCAGTGGACAATATTAATCTTTCTGCCAACTGCTCAGCTGCTTTTTGGTGGGGCAGGGGATGGATGTTGTGGAAGGGGAGCTGGCTCCTGGCCTCGCTGACAGCTTCTTCCTGCCAGCATGGCACAGGCTGGGGTGGGGGCATCCGGCCTGACAAAAGCATGCATCCATGTGGATAGGGAGCAGCAGAGGGGGACGGGTTCTTTAGCCATGGCCCAGCTGCTCTGCTTTGCAGGCCCTTGAGGAAGGGGTGGGCATACAGGTGGGAAAGGTAGGGTTTTTCCCCACCACTGGAGAGATTTTAGTATCATAAAGAGCGGTCAGACCTTCCCCAGGCCCGTGAAACAGTGACAACCATTGGTGCTTTTTCTTGTTTCCAGGTCTTGTTTTGAAATGACTTTCATGCAATTGTTCTTTGTTTTTTCCAGAAAGATTGCAGCTTGTGTCCAGACCAGATGGAGAAGCACCGGCACCGTCCGTGGAGTGCATCCCGTGCCGGTGCTACCCGGGGAGGGTCCACGGTGTGGATGTCCCCTGCAAAAGGATGAGGACCTTGTGTGGGATCGGCTCCTCTCCTGGCAGCAGGTCTCCAGAGGTGGGTACCCGGTTCCACAGCTCGGGTGGCAGAAGGGCTTAGGGCAAACGGCAGCAGGCACATGAGAATGTCGCTCTTGCAGCTGCTGAGGAGGTTGTTGTGCCATGCTTGAGCAGAAGAGGTGGAGCGTGTCCTGCCACGCTGCTCTCCTCTAACAAGGAGGGAATGGGCTGGGAGGTTTGGGCTCTGAGCACAGCCAGCAGCCTGGCCTGAGCACAGGCTATGGTGGGACAGGGGGGACAGGAGCCTGCTGCCACTGACCGTGGCTTTCTGGTTTCTGTCCCCAGGCTACCAGCAGCTCATGCCATGGAAACGGCACCGCTCGACCTGCCAGTCTGGGAGGGCTGGACGGCAGCGGGTGTTCATTTGCTGCCCAAAATAAATCATTCTTGTTACTAACATCATCATCATCATCGGAGCATTTCTTTCATCCTTTTTTCAAGCTTTTGGCCTCCCTTCTTCCACCGAAATCTCTTTGCCTCTTTCCTCATCCACTTGGTGGAATTGGTGGGGGGGTTTAAGTAACACAAAAAGTTCAGCAACAATTCCTGTTGCCAACCGCAGCAGTCTCTTCAAGAACCTGGAGTTGGTAGCCAGGCCCACATTTCACTTGGAAAGGGGAGTGGTTTGCAAGGACAAAGATGTCCCTCTGCTGCAAAAGCAGGGAGGAAATCAGAAGCAGCAAAATGCAATTTCAGCTCTACCCCCGCCCAAAGTTGTCTGCGTCTTTGCCCTCCACTCCAAAATAGGCAGGCAAGGCTGGACTTGAACAAGGTTCAAGTCCTTCATGGTCCCTTGGCATTAAAGGGATCAAGTAAAACTCTCATATGTAGTAATTGGAGTACAGCTACTGTAGGGATAAAGGAAATGTTGGGAGCTGGGACATCCTTCTTGTCTCCTTTGTCTCCCCAGGTGTTGTAGCCTGGATAGCTGTTAAGATGGTTGCAGGTAAAGGAGCAGCAAGGGCTTTGTATGGGATCCACGGAGATGTTTATTTCAGCCACTGAGTGGATAGTCCAGGGTCAGAGGCAAAGACAAAGGGGAACGTCGGGGTGAGGGTCCAGGTTGAAGCAGATGGGTGTCCTGGGCAGGGGGAGCATCAGGGAGCACTTACCAGGAGACATGGGGGTGGCACAAAGGTGGGGTTAGGGCATGGGAGCCAACAGGGAAACAGGGTGGGAGTGACCGAAAGCCTGAGAGACAGGGAGAGGGCAGGGGGCTGGCCCAGGGAACAGAACAGGGCTACATTGGCATGACAGAACAGGGCTTGCTATGAGAGAAGCCTCTCGTGTCTCCCTAACTAGGGAATGCCTTTTAGGGTCTCCACAGTGGGGTGTTTTTGGTTCAGTTTGAGTTTGGGTGGAGATACTGCTTTAGTGTAGTGGTTTTGGATTGTTAATTTGAACGTTTTTAGTTGTGAGATAGGATTAGGAGGAAGCTAAAACAGGCTTAGCTTTAAATGGTACAAAGACAAACTTTATTACCAGAAATTATAGGGGAAAAAAACAAGAAGAAATATTAGAATAAAACTTCAGACTTCTCTTCTTCTTTCCACACATTTGTTTTTTTACATTGACAACATACAAAGAACAACTCAGTTAGTTTACCTTTTCTAAAATAGTCATTTACTTGTTTCTTTCAGAGAGGAGATTCTTCAGCCTATAGAGATTTTTTCATAAGAAACCATTTGTAAGTGGTCTTGCTGTTCTAGTGTTTAGCCGTCAGGGAGGATAGAGATCTGGTTATTATGTAATATTTTTTTTCTCAACTAACATTTTAATTCATAACTAATACTGAGGACCATATCAACTTATGAGGCACACTTAAAGGATTATAATAGTTGAAACAAAAGCTTACTCCACTTTTAAAAATAGAGGGTGTTTTTCTTCTTCTTCCCTAGGGAGAAGCAGGGGTTTTTTCACTATTTCAACCTAGGGCACTTACAGCAATTTTAACATTGGTTTATTTTAATACCAACGCTTCTTCTTACATCTAGAGTTAGAATCTTTAATCCACCCCACATTTTTTTATGTGTTATAGGGAAACAAGGGTTGCTTTTCTGTAGCATAAAAAAAAGGGAAGAATTTCAGTCTATGTCTTCCTTCCCTCAGCTGAGACTTGACTCTTCTCGTACTTTGAATTTGGTGCTTTTTGTGCTGTTTTTGTACATATTATCATTTTGGTTCTCTGGTTTTTTTTCCACAGGACAGAGAATAAAGTATTTGTAAAGTCATATTTTGGGCAGTGAAAAAGTTAATATTTTGCCGGGGCAGGAGAGGGTTCTGTGATTGTTTTTAGGTGGGGCGGCTGGAGCTCTTTACCATAAGGAGCCTTCTAAGGCCGCGCCGGGGCCAGGCTGGGATTGTAGGGCCCGGCCAGAAAGCGGAGATGAGTTTTTTGGTTGTAAGGTTGTTTTTTGGCGTTTGCTGTACATAATGTTAGTGGTGGGCTGGTGGTTTTCCTTTTCCTTTTGCCAGCAGCCGAGGTTGGGGCCCTTGCCAGATCGGGGCCCAGCTGTCTCTCCCCCAGGCCGTGTGGGCGGTGAGGCAGGCCTTTTTTCCACCTTTATCTCTTACTGTTCACTTCCTCTTGCTGGAAACGGGATTGTTGGAACACTTTAGAGGAGACGGCTTATCCATAGTGTTCTGTTTTAAATTGTCTAAAACCGTGTGAGACAGATGGCTTCACATAGGAACATCCCCAGGGCTGCTGAGGGGAAGGCACCACTTTATTTGTTGTGAAGAGAAGTAATCAAAATCCGCAACCAACAAGCTGCAAGGCAGAACGGAGTGGGAATTACAGAAATAAAGGCCTTGAAAAGCAGCTTAGGAAAGCGGCTACTTCCTAGACAGTGCCAAACCCTCCGACCTGGCCTGGCCGGGCCCAGGGCTGGCTGCCCTTGGGAAGGGAAGGGAAAGGGATGGAGCTGGGGTGGGGGCTCTGTGGCCATGGAAACGAGAGAACCACGGGCCAGCGCGTCACAAAGGGGCAGCCCCGCAAGGGGCTGTGAAGGTTGTGGTTGACACGGACACAGTGGCAGGAGACACGTCTGGCTCTGCCTGTCTGTGCCGACTGCTGGCGATTGGAGTCACCCCACCTTGTTCTAGGGCTGGGGACCGAGCTCCTATCGCCGTCTGCTCCGAGACAGTTCCCAAATTCAACCCCAGGTACTTCTGCGAGACAGAAGCACGGGTTCAAAGATGGATTTTACTGCAAAAGGAAAGACCACGGAAGGAAAAGGTGAGGATAGAAAGGAGCTGAAAGGCCCGAGTCAAATGGAGACAAATTCCACCAGATTTCCAGGAAAATTGGTCCATGGTGGTCAGTTCTGGCTCTGTGTCAGAGTTGGTGGCTGTGAGCTACAGGTGATCTTGCAAGGACAGCCCTGGCATCACAACATTCTACCTTTAGTTTACTCTGCTTCCTGCTTTTTGACAGTAGCCAAATCACTCATACTGTCAGCCAGGACAGGGACTGTGGCCATGACAAATACAACGTGGTCATGTGATGCAAATTCTGCTTCTTTCTTTGCCATCAATGTTGGGTCTCACTACTGATAAATTTCCTGTTCTTCCTCTGCTTGGTGACTGGGTGGGTCCAACGCTGAGCATGACAGGATAATATAAAAACCCCAGCAAGGCCTGCCTGCATGCTGAGAGGTCTCTGTAGCTTGCAGAAATAGCATTCGTCGCTGTGAGGGTTTTTCCTGGGTTTTGACAAAGCCAATCTCTAGAAGGAATCCTTATTCCCCTGTTATTATTGGATCCTTGCACCTTTCACTTCAGACTTGCTAACTCAATAGAGTTTGGAGGAAATAAACACAGGCCAGTCTAAGGAAAACTAAAACCAAACAATTGTTTTTAAAAATATCAAATATCCCTTAAGTGCCACACCCATTAGACATGTTGATGCTGGGATAGAGGTGGGCATTGACCAACGTCACTTCTTCCCTTGTGAGAGTGTCTCAGCCTCCCACAGAGGTAAGGTGGGAGCTGGGCCACTCTCTGGTGGGAGGAAGGGTCTTGTGCCAGCCTGGAGAGCCTGTGCACATTGCCAGGGAGCAGTTGTGCCCTGCAGGTGCCCCCTGCCATGAGCTGTGCTGCTGCCAGTGCCCCGTGGAGCTGTAGGGCTGCTGAGCTGTGGGGCAGGGAGAGGAGCAGGAGGCTGCATGTGCAGCTGAGCCATTGCTGGTGCACAGGGCTCTGGGCTCCCTGCTGTCCCAGAGCAGCCCAGAGGCCATGGAGTTCCCCTGGGAGCTCTGTGGAAGTGGCTCAGGGTGTGCCCCTGGCCTGCCTCAAGGGGCTGATGGCAGGAGCAGGTTTCCTTTTCAAGCTATTTTCCAGGAAAGTTTCCAGGAAATGTGTTCCATGAAACATGGAGCTTCAGATGCTTTTGTTTTGCTTTGCAGCCTCTTGTTACATTTTGTGTCTCCACTTTGCAGGCCTGACTGGCTACCCTCTTGCCAAGAGGTTTTCCCTGGCAAATCCTTCTATGCTCCTTCCCTCCAAGCCATTGCCTCCCATCCAGAAGGGCTCTCCTTCAACCAAGTCAAATATGATGTCCAGAGGAGAGCGGGACAATGGGAAAAATGGCACTGGCTACAAGGAGGACAATATTAGAAACAACCGGGACCAGGATTCAGAGGGAAAAGCACATAAGGTAAGGCAACCAAGATAAGTCCTGTGTAGCAGATTTTTAGTTAATGTCCGGTAAGCAGAGATCGGAGACCATTAACTGTGGTGTGAGCCTAAGGAAGAAGGTGAGCAAAGTAGGATCTCAGCTGGACTCTGCACTTCAGGCTGTCTTTGCAATGGGTGTGTAGTGCAGATTTCAAGTCCTCACTGTGTATCTATAGCAGGAGAGGGCTTTGAAAGGTTTCTGGGCTCTGTCATGGTTGCTCCTCTGTCTTGTAGCTGAGGAAACACCAACAAGAAGGCAGCGCTGCTAAAGTTGTCTGCTCCAGCTAAGCAATCCTCCTGCATTCAGTAACCCATGGGTATATGTGAACCATGTCTATGTCTTGGTGGTGGTTTCCATCAGCTCTGTCTGGTGGGGATGGAAAAAGGAGTTTGCTGGAACAGGCAGTCCTGCAAAGTCAGTTCCAGGTTGACGCAGCTTTTTGAGCTGTGCAGCCATGGCCTTCTACACAGTTGTCTCTGATGCTATTTCTAGATTTCTTCAGCTTCTGGGCAGCTGTGTGCTGTGGCATGGCTTTGTCCAGAGAGAAGGGATGGGAGGTGGCCATGGGGAGAGCAGCCCCAAGCCCAGGCACACGATTGCCTTTGCAGCAGGGCCAGCACCTGCAGTTGTTCTGGGTTTGCCATGGGGTGCAGGAGGAGGCAAATGAGCAACAGCTCTGGCAAACAGAATGTCCAATCAAAGGCTGATGTACTTGATTCCAGCCTTGCTGAGGAAGGGCCCAGTGTATCCCTGACAGGATGTGGTCCTTTAACTGTAGTTTGAAGAGGACTTGATTTGGGGCTTTAGTTGTGCCAGAAAGGAAGGGACACTTAAAGAATGGTGTGCACCTGCCCCTCCTACCTCCACCCTCCTTCCTGGTCATGGCATGGGGGCCCTGGAGCAACTTGGGCAAGCAGAGACCTTGCAGAGAGCAGCAGGGCAGGGAGCTCTGCTGAACTTCCTAAATGCCAGTGAGCCTGAGATGATGGAGGTGTGGGAGCTGGAGAGCACGGAGCATCGCGAGAGCTCAGCAGCTTCTGGGCTGAAAGGCTGCTGGGCAACTGTAAGAGGGAAGGGCAGCAGCAGAAGAATTGAGGGGCTTGAGAAAAGCAGGTTCTGACATCCTGCAGAATGGCTTTGTGGAGACTTGGTTGGTGATCAGCACTGGCTGTGAGGTGCCTAAGGGGCAGGGAGAGAACAGTGGTCTAAACCCATTCCCATACCATCCAAAAGGCCAGTGGAGGCAGTGGCACTGCAGAACATGCTGATGCCAACCATGTGGATTCCTGCTGGGAGTGTAGCTGCAATTGCAGACAAATGAGCAGGAAGAGAGAGGTGGCAAATTTGGGAGATGGTCTCTCCCTCACCAATTCCCTTTCCTATGCCGCCCTTCCCCTTCCTAGGACAATCTGCTATATATGATATTGACTTTTCCTGTCAGGGCATGTGTAACTGTCTTGAGTCATGAATGAGGGCAAGGCTGGATGCTACATTTGAGCACTGTGTACCACTCTTTCCAGGCATCCTTGCTGTATCCCAGAGGTGGGGATATGAAGAAGGGGTCATTGGGGCTGCCTTTGATCCCCCCTATACCCAAGGCAGTCAGTCCCCGTGTTGGCAGTGCTGCAGGGTCTCTGCTCAGCTCTGTGCAGCTGGATGTCCAAGAGTCCCAGGAGATGAGGTAAGCCAAGGTGTCTGCTGCTCCCCTCTGCAATTCAGCTCCCTTTTGCTATCTTGTGAGGTTCCTTTGCACAGTCAGCTGTCTCCCATGTATTTAGGCAAACCTCTGTGTATTCACCATTTGGCCCATCTGTGATGATCCAGCTCCATGTCAAACCCCACACCTCATGTCACAAGGGCAGAGAGGTGGTGGTGGTGGGGAAGAGGAGGCAGGGCTTAAAAGCATCTGAAGATGGGTCCTCTGCTGGGCTTGATATTGATTCCCTCTGTAATGTTTGTGGTGTCATTTGGGAACTGTATTGCATGGGTCTGTCTCCTGAAGATGATAGAATACTGTGATCCTTGAGTCTCAAGTTCAGCACGCAAAAATTACGTTTTGCCAAATATTAGCTGCTGGAGAGGTGTCTGGACAGTCAGGTGCTGCCTCTGTAAACATGCTGTGTGACTTGTCTGTATCTTGGCCTCCGGTCTGAAATGAGCTCCCAGAGAAGTTTGGGTTATAGATGTGTAAGCCAATCAATGTTTAATGCTTAGATCTTGCCTTAAAATCAAAGAGGGAAAGGTTCTAAAGAAGTTTTATAGGATGGTACCTGATGGAAAGATATTGGCTTGGATATGTTTGAGGAAATGTAGCTGTCAAGCTTATCCGAGTGATTACAATAATGAATGAGTCACAGAAATATCATTCCTATTGAAAAGCTTAGGTAGGGCTTTAAAAGTGCAATCTGAATATCCTTGGCTATCAGCTGAGTTGGAAAAGGCCTTTTCCTTCTTGGAAGATCAAGGAGGTGGAATATCCTTCTCAGAACACTCCAGTGCTCTGACCACATGTAGCACGAGACTGGCACCAGCGCAAGGCATGAGCAGGCAAAGCCAAGCTTTGTCAGCAGAACCAAAGTAGCTGCCCTCCATACAGACTCGTGTCTCAGCTTAGCAACCTTTGCTGCTTCAGAGAGGCTGTAGGAGCCCCCCAGGTTTCAAAAGGAGAGACACCACAATTGGGGAGTTATGATGCAAGTTGGAGAATGACTGCTGTGTTTCAGCTGGAGCTTGGCCAGCTCTGTCTGACTGCAGCAACTGAAAGCTTAAGGACAATTAATCAGCTTTGCATCTTGTTGGCTTGATGTCTCTTGCATTTCCTCCTTCATCAGAGTGAACAAGCTAGGAAAGATTGCCTCCTCTCATGCTACACCTCTTCCCTCCCTTCTCTTTCTCCCTCCTCATATGTGCTTTTGTTCTCCCTTTCTCAAGGCCAAGACCGAGCGGCAGCATCAAAGAGAAGTCTGAACATGCAGGTAGGTACAGGGCATGTCGGTCCTAAAATGACCATTGGCATATTGAATCAGAGGTGACATCTTGAAAACTTGGTTATGAACCATGGTTTTAAGAATTTCTTTAAATTTGTTTCAATTCCTTGATGGCCTCAGTGGACTGTCCCAGAGCCCAGTCACTGGGATTATGCTCCGGGGATGCTCTGAAAACTCCTCTAATGTGAAGTCTTAGGTGGCATAAGCTGGAGTGGTATCTTGAGGCCCTGGAAATGCATTGCAGGAAACAAAACATTCCTCTCCATTCTTTGCCTGCCTTTTATCTCCCTGAAGCCTTTCTAGTGTTGCAATTAGAACCAAAAAAAGAAAGCATTTAGCTGGAAATGAGAAATATTCCCACTCCTTCCTCCTGCCCTTGAAGGAGAAGACTTTAACTTGGGGTATATTCTGAGCTGAACCCTTTGAGATCGGAAGGAATGTCATGGAAATTGCCTGGTTTTTCACTGGGAGAAATAGGGAAACCTCCTGTGAGGGAAAGTCCTTTTGAATTTTCCAGTTTTGGAGAAGGACAATTCCAAATGGATGCAGCATATGCAGGGTCTGAGTTTGTCATCCTCTGACAGCACAAGCCCAAAGCCACCTATGGCAGGTTCACCATGGCAAATCTCTTGCCCCACTGCCTCTGCCTGTGTCAGTGTTGCAGGCTGAGGCTGGGGGAGGAGATGCCTTCTGCCTTGTCCCCCTGTCCCTGCCTTGCCTGATCCCTGACAAGTAGAATTGTGCCAGACAAACTGCGGTCTCTGGTGCGTCTGTGCCAGCCAATGCCTTTGAGTTGAAAGCCTCCAGCAAAGCCTGTTGTTGTTGTTCCTTTGCCATTTTGGAGCATGTCATGATAGGAGAGTTGAGATTTGAAGAAATAGTTGTGCTGATGCAGAAAAAGGGATCAGATGCCCAGGCCCCTTTGCTCTGGGTTAGTTCTGCCAAATCCTGGGCAGAGGCCCTTTGGAATGACTCCTTAATTGGTGATATGCAGTTGGAATGCTTAATGCAGCTAGGGAGAAGTATTGCTCAATAAGTAAGGAGACATTTTTGCTGGATTAGTTCTGGACTGGAAATGAGCTGTATCATTACTCCTTATCTGGTGTGCTTTTACAAATGACCTGTTCCATCTACAGGCATAAAGAAATACAGATTTATGCAAGGTCTTCTTTTGATGATCTGCCCTATGGCATTTCCACCAAGCGAATTTGGAATTGTTTTTAACTGCAATGATCAGAAATGTTTGGATGTAGGTCTTATGTTGGGTTTTGGGTTCTCTGCAGGAAAGAAAGCAGGGAAAAAACCCATGAAGCAAAACCCATGAAGCAATAAAGCTTTGCAAAAACAGAATGTTTGCAAGCCAGTGTGTCCCCTACAGATATGGGCTCCTTGAATACTGGGGACAAGCAATGGGGAGGGCAAAGCATCTTTTACCTCTAATGTGGGTTGCCATCATTCATGAGCCTGCCCTTCCTTTGTTGCAAAAGGAAATAAAGGCAACCAACAAATGCCAACCCAGAACTGAGTGGGTGTTACAGAAACAAGTGCCATGAAATCTAGCTTTGGAAAGGAATGATTTCCTAGGTGTAATTGTCAAATTCTGGAGACCACTGTGGGTTGCCAGCTGTTTGGAAGGAAAGAGATCCCTAAGTAGTGGGGTGGCAATGAGAAACACATAAGCAATGCAGTAGAAGCTCTCTTTCCTGGCTTGCTAGCACCATACTGTTCAGAGTAATTAAAGTGATACTAATTTCCTGAAAAATAAAAGCAAAGCAATTTTCTGAATAACTAAAAAGACCCCTTGGTTGCCTCATCCATTAGATATATTGGTTCTACAGGTGGGAGTTCACCTAACTCACTTGTTCCCTTGTGAGCATGGCTCAGCCTCCCACCGAGGTAAGGTGGGAGCTGGGCCACTCTCTGGTGGGAGGAAGGGTCTTGTGCCAGCCTGGAGAGCCTGTGCACATTGCCAGGGAGCAGTTGTGCCCTGCAGGTGCCCCCTGCCATGAGCTGTGCTGCTGCCAGTGCCCCGTGGAGCTGTAGGGCTGCTGAGCTGTGGGGCAGGGAGAGGAGCAGGAGGCTGCATGTGCAGCTGAGCCATTGCTGGGAAGCACAGGGCTCCCTGCTGTCCCAGAGCAGCCCAGAAGCCATGGAGTTCCCCTGGTTACTCTGCGAAGTGGCTCAGGGTGTGCCCCTGGCCTGCCTCACGTGGCTGCTGTTACGTGCATGTTTCCCTGTGCAGATGTTTAGAAGTTTTGAGGAAATGTGTTCCATGGTATATGGAGCTTTAGATGCTTTAGCTTTGCATCTCAGCCTCTGTTCTATTTTATGTCTCCACATTGCAGGCCTGACTAGGTTCATGTTTTCCAAGTTGTTCCGGCCATCTCCCTCCATGCTCCCTCCTTCTAAACTGTTGCCTCCCATCCAGAAGAGCTCTCCTTCTTCTAAACCAATTAAAATCTGCAGTGTGGAGCAGGAGGGAGGGAAAAATGGCAGCAGCACCAGTGACAGTAAGAACAAGCAGGAGCTGGATTCAGAGGGAAAAATGCATAAGGTAAGAAGACCAAGATAAGTCCATGTGATAGATTTTCAGATTATGTGCTGCAGGCAGAGTTTTCAGACTTTTTCCTATGGTGTGAGGCAAGGGAAACCCCTGAGTAAAGGAAGGTCTCAGCTGGACTCTGCACTTCAGGCTGTCTTTGCAAATGGGTGTGTAGTGCAGATTTCAAGTCCTCACTGTGTATCTATAGCAGGAGAGTGCTTTGAATGATTTCTGGGTTCTGTCATGGTTGCTCCTTTGTCTTGTAGCTGAGAAAACACCAACAAGAAGGCAGCGCTGCTAAAGTTGTCTGCTCCAGCTAAGCAATCCTCCTGCATTCAGTAACCCACGGGTATCTGTGAACCATGTCTATGTCTTGGTGGTGGTTTCCATCAGCTCTGTCTGGTGGGGATGGAAAAAGGAGTTTGCTGGAACAGGCAGTCCTGCAAAGTCAGTTCCAGGTTGTCACAGCGTTTGAGTTGTACAGCCATGGCCTCCTACACAGTTGTCTCTGATGCTATTTCTAGATTTCTTCAGCTTCTGGGCAGCTGTGTGCTGTGGCATGGCTTTGTCCAGAGGGAAGGGATGGGAGGTGGCCATGGGGAGAGCAGCCCCAAGCCCAGGCTCACGATTGCCTTTGCAGCAGGACCAGCACCTGCAGTTGTTCTGGGTTTGCCATGGGGTGCAGGAGGAGGCAAATGAGCAACAGGTCTGGCAAACAGAATGTCCAATCAAAGGCTGATGTACTTGATTCCAGCCTTGCTGAGGAAGGGCCCAGTGTATCCCTGACAGGATGTGGTCCTTTAACTATAGTTTGAAGAGGACTTGATTTGGGGCTTTAGTTGTGCCAGAAAGGAAGGGACACTTAAAGAATGGTGTGCACCTGCCCCTCCTACCTCCACCCTCCTTCCTGGTCATGGCATGGGGGCCCTGGAGCAACTTGGGCAAGCAGAGACCTTGCAGAGAGCAGCAGGGCAGGGAGCTCTGCTGAACTTCCTAAATGCCAGTGAGCCTGAGATGATGGAGGTGTGGGAGCTGGAGAGCACGGAGCATCGCGAGAGCTCAGCAGCTTCTGGGCTGAAAGGCTGCTGGGCAACTGTAAGAGGGAAGGGCAGCAGCAGAAGAATTGAGGGGCTTGAGAAAAGCAGGTTCTGACATCCTGCAGAATGGCTTTGTGGAGACTTGGTTGGTGATCAGCACTGGCTGTGAGGTGCCTAAGAGACAGGGAGAGAACAGTGATCTGAACCCATTCCCATACCATCCAAAAGGCCAGTGGAGGCAGTGGCACTGCAGAACATGCTGATGCCAACCATGTGGATTCCTGCTGGGATGGTCTCTCCCTCACCAATTCCCTTTCCTATGCCACCCTTCCCCTTCCTAGGACAATCTGCTATATATGATATTGACTTTTCCTGTCAGGGCATGTGTAACTGTCTTGAGTCATGAATGAGGGCAAGGCTGGATGCTATATTTGAGCACTGTGTACCTCCCTTTCCAGGCATCCTTGCTGTATCCCAGAGGTGTGGATATGAAGAAGGGGTCATGGGGACTGCCTTTGATCCCCCCTATACCCAAGGCAGTCAGTCCCAGTGTTGGCAATGCTGCAGGGTCTCTGCTCAGCTCTGTGCAGCTGGATGTCCAAGAGTCCCAGGAGATGAGGTAAGCCAAGGTGTCTGCTGCTCCACTCTGCTGTTCAGCTCCCTCTTGCCATCTTGTGAGGTTCCTTTGCACAGTCAGCTCTCTCCCATGTACTTAGGGAAACCTCTGTGTATTCACCATTTGGCCCATCCGTGATGATCCAGCTCCATGTCAAACCCCACACCGCATGTCACAAGGGCAGAGGTGGTGGTGGTGGGGAAGAGGAGGCAGGGCTTAAAAGCATCTGAAGATGGGTCCTCTGCTGGGCTTGGTATTGATTCCCTCTGTAATGTTTGTGGTGTCATTTGGGAACTGTATTGCATGGGTCTGTCTCCTGAAGATGATAGAATACTATAATCCGTGACTGCCACCTTCAGCACCCACAAGCATATGCTTGTAGAAATATTGGCTGCTGGAGAGGGGTCTGCGAATTCTAGTATTGCTTTTTTTACTTTTAACACGGGGTGCTGTTGTTCATGTTACAACATTCCTTTGTTGTAAAGAGAAATATAAACAGCACATAAAACCCAATCCAGAACTCAGTGGGAGTTGCAAATAGAAAGGCCATGAAATCTAGCTTAGGAAAGCAATTACCTCCTGGGAGTTATTGTCAGATTCTGGACATCTCTGTGGGTTGGCATCTGTTTGGAAGGGAAGGGATCCCAAAGACAATGTCAGGCATAACTTCTATCTTCCTTGGCCTCCACTGTGAACTGAGATTCCAGGGAAGTTTTGGGTTATAGATGTACGATTTAATCAGTGTTTAATATTGAGGCCTGGATTCAAAATCCAAGAGGTCATGGTGCTAGAGAAGAGTTCTAGCACTGTACCTGATGGAAAGATTGGTTTGGAAATGTGTGATAAAATGTAGCTGTCATGCTTATCTGAATTAGAAAGAAGGATAAATAAGAAGAAAGAAGGACTCAGGAGTATCATTCCTATTGAAGAGCTTAGGTAGGGCTTTGAAAGTGCAATCTGAATATCCTTGGCTATCAGCTGAGTTGGAAAAAGTAGTTTTCTTATTCAAAAAGCAAGGAGGTGGAATATCCTTCTCAGAACACTCCAGTGCTCTGACCACATGTAGCACGAGACTGGCACCAGCGCAAGGCATGAGCAGGCAAAGCCAAGCTTTGTCAGCAGAACCAAAGTAGCTGCCCTCCATACAGACTCGTGTCTCAGCTTAGCAACCTTTGCTGCTTCAGAGAGGCTGTAGGAGCCCCCCAGGTTTCAAAAGGAGAGACACCACAATTGGGGAGTTATGATGCAAGTTGGAGAATGACTGCTGTGTTTCAGCTGGAGCTTGGCCAGCTCTGTCTGACTGCAGCAACTGAAAGCTTAAGGACAATTAATCAGCTTTGCATCTTGTTGGCTTGATGTCTCTTGCATTTCCTCCTTCATCAGAGTGAACAAGCTAGGAAAGATTGCCTCCTCTCATGCTACACCTCTTCCCTCCCTTCTCTTTCTCCCTCCTCATATGTGCTTTTGTTCTCCCTTTCTCAAGGCCAAGACCGAGCGGCAGCATCAAAGAGAAGTCTGAACATGCAGGTAGGTACAGGGCATGTCGGTCCTAAAATGACCATTGGCATATTGAATCAGAGGTGACATCTTGAAAACTTGGTTATGAACCATGGTTTTAAGAATTTCTTTAAATTTGTTTCAATTCCTTGATGGCCTCAGTGGACTGTCCCAGAGCCCAGTTACTGGGAGTGCGCTCCGGTGGTACAATGAAAATTCCTGCATTGTGAAGTGTTGAGTGGCAGGAGCTAGAGTGGTACTTTGGGGCACTGGTATTGTAGTGTGGGAAAAGAAAACATTCTTCTCCATCCTGCATTTGGATTTTATCTCCCTGCAGCTTTTGTAGTGTTTCAATTAGGAGAGAAAAAGAAGGAAATCCTCATTTAGCAGGAAATGAGAAATGTTCCCTTTCCTTCCTCCTGCCCTTCAAGGAGAAAACCTTTCCTTTGGGCAATTTCTCAGCTGGACTCTTTGAGATCTAAGGCAGATTCATGGACACCGCCTGGTTTTGCACAGGGGGAAATCAGGAAACCTCCTATGACAGAAAATCCTGTTGAATTTTGCATTTCAGGAGAAGGACAATTCCAAATGGATGCAGCATATGCAGGGTCTGAGTTTGTCATCCTCTGACAGCACAAGCCCAAAGCCACCTATGGCAGGTTCACCATGGCAAATCTCTTGCCCCACTGCCTCTGCCTGTGTCAGTGTTGCAGGCTGAGGCTGGGGGAGGAGATGCCTTCTGCCTTGTCCCCCTGTCCCTGCCTTGCCTGATCCCTGACAAGTAGAATTGTGCCAGACAAACTGCGGTCTCTGGTGCGTCTGTGCCAGCCAATGCCTTTGAGTTGAAAGCCTCCAGCAAAGCCTGTTGTTGTTGTTCCTTTGCCATTTTGGGGCATGTCATGATAGGAGAGATGAGATTTGAAGAAACAGTTGTGCTGATGCAGAAAAAGGGATCAGATGCCCAGGCCCCTTTGCTCAGGATTAGTTCTGCCAAATCCTGGGCAGAGGCCCTTTGGAATGACTCCTTAACTGGTGATATGCAGCTGGAATGCTTAATGCAGCTAGGGAGAAGTATTGCTCAATAAGTAAGGTGACATTTTTGCTGGATTTATTCTGGACTAGAAATTAGCTATAGCATTAACCCTTACCGGTTGTAGTTTTGTAATTGTCCTGACATCCTACAAGGGAAATAAAATCTTGGTATGAGGCACTTATTCTTCCCCTACTGCTTGGCTGCTACATGATTTTATCCCCTGTGAAGCCATGTAAAGAAATAGTTCTAAGAGCTGTGTTGGAGAGTATTTGAGAATGACCTGCCATTAGACAAAATCTAATTTGTCAGTATCGGCCGTGATCAGAAATGTTTTGAGACAGGTCATATCTATGTTGGGCTTGGGTGTTTCTGCAGGAAAGAAGGTAGGGAATAAAGTCCTCCAAGAGTGAAGTAGAACAAAAGTGAAACTTCTGGATGATCTCTTTATTCCCTTCAGTGAGGGGCTTGCATATTCCTGAGGACATCTATTGGGAAAGCAAAGCTTCTTTTGCATCTAACATGTGGTGCCAAAGTTTGTGTACCAGCAATTCCTTTGTTTGAAAGAGAAATAAAGAAAACACAGAAGTGTAAAACCTAAAATAGAATTGAGTGGGAGTTACAGAAACAATGGCCCTGATTACAGGATTGGCAAACAATCACTTCCTAGACAGTGTCAAATTCCAGAGACCAGTGTGAGTTTCCAACTCTTTGGAAGGAAATGATTCCTGGAGTAGTGGGGAGGCAACAGGCATAGAACCCATCTCTCCTGGCTTGCCAGCTCCACATTGTTCAGAGAAATTCAAATTATGCTAGATTCATGAAAAATAAAGAAACAACAAATGTTTGCAGTCAAAAAAATAAAGTTTGAATTCGCTACCCATTAGATGAGTTGATTGTAAAGGAGTGAGTTCAATTAACTCACTTCTTTGCCTGTACTTGATCTACAGATCCTTCTGAGTCTATGACACAAAACCAGAGGATGAAGGGAAAGAGCTCTTGGTGTGTGACAGGAGCTGGGATGCCTCTGCTCCCAAGGAAAAACGATGAATTGCTCAGATTGGAGACCTGCATGCGGAAGCCCAGCGTTGGGAATGGAGGTGTGGGCTCCCGGCCGGCTCAGGGGGCCTTGGCCCAGGAGCCCCGGCAGAGGCAGCTGAGCAGCGCTGTCCCCAGGGTCACTGCCAGGGAGGAGGACAAGGGGACGGACCAGCATGGCTCAGCCTCCCACAGAGGTAAGGTGGGAGCTGGGCCGCTCTCTGGTGGGAGGAAGGGTCTTGTGCCAGCCTGGAGAGCCTGTGCACATTGCCAGGGAGCAGTTGTGCCCTGCAGGTGCCCCCTGCCATGAGCTGTGCTGCTGCCAGTGCCCCGTGGAGCTGTAGGGCTGCTGAGCTGTGGGGCAGGGAGAGGAGCAGGAGGCTGCATGTGCAGCTGAGCCATTGCTGGGAAGCACAGGGCTCTGGGTTCCCTGGTGCCCCAAAATGTTGATCTGAAAGCATACAGGTTTAGAACCTGGGACTACTTTTAGGAACCAGAAAGATGTTTACTAAAATCAGCATAAGGGCAGATAAGAATCTCTGTCAAGAGCAATCTCCATCTCTGCCCTTCTCTATCAAACACAGAGGCTCTCCAGCATCCAGGGGCTGAGGCAGCAGGTGTCAGTCTGCTGGCCCACAGAGTAATGTCATGTCTCCTTCCAGGAGCCCATCCACTGGGAGAGGGTCTAGGCATATGTAGCTTGCTGCTCTCATGCACCATCTCTGTGCCCTGTTAGAGCTCTGTAATCTGGAACCTGTCTTGCCTGTTGCCAAGCATGACATTTTTGGGCAATTGAAGTGTGCCAGAGATTTACAGGAACCTTTGCTTCCAGTACTAGGCCTCCCACTGAGCCAGCTCAAGGAGATGGATCATCCCACCAGTCCTGGTCTAACAAGTGACAGAGACCTGAGAGAGGGCTTTGGAAAGGTAAGGGATAAGAACAGGGATGAGCAGACTTCCATTCCAGTGGCTGTTTAGTGCTTGGCCCAAAATGCCTCTGAAAACCATGATCCTCCACTCTTGGGGGTTGGGGATTGTCTTGGGAATATATTTGATGGCTACTGAGCAATTGCTTGGCTACTTCCAGTGGTGCCAAAGTCACTGCATGGAGATGGTGCCAAGGTCATGCCCGAAGCATTCTTTATATGCAAAGGCCATTTTAGAGAAGTTCTGATTGGCAGAGCAAACTGTAAACCAGTGAATGTGGGCAAAGGGCACCCTCAGAAGCAGAGAAGCAAAGATGCTAACGTTGAGTATAAGCAAGGCTTCAAAATAAAAACGGGACAGTTCGATGTCTCCTGGTTACCTTTCTGGCTGTATCTCACAGCCCTCTCATTCTCACATTTTCTGCTCCTTAATATCCATGTTCCTCCAAATTGTTTTCACATGACTCCCTCCTCCTTTTGGTCTCCTGGTCTCAGAGACCAAGTCGTTGAGAGTCCTTCAGAGCTGAGTCCTTCAGAAGCCAGGAAGTGACAAACAGCTGCACTTCCTGGCCATAAGTGTTAAGCATCAGCCAATTACCCCTCCTTGCTGCATAATGCACATGGCTTTTATTCTCCTGCCCTGGCCTGTAGGAGCTGAACTGCCTGCTCATGGGAGCTCTTCCTTTGTCTTGGAGCATTCCTATGACTTCCATGTTTCAAGTAGGGTTTCCTGTCACAGTTGGAGCAGAGTAAGGCTGTGGCACTAAAGTGTTCCACCTCACTGTGTATAATTGCCAAGGTGAGGATGGGAGACATTCTCCTGAAACTATTGGAATGCATATGGAGCTGGATTAATGTCTGTGGCACTCTGTGGACTCTATGCTCCCAATGAGATGATGTGCCTGGTTTGTGTGTCTCTGCTTACAGTCTGTGATGTATTTCCATTGCAACTAGGTTCGTTCTTCATTGTGCAAGTTGGCTGAAAAGAAGTTAGAGCAGAAGAAAACTGAGATTTTTGAGAATGAGATGAAGAAGAGGAATGAAATTTTATCATCCTTAAAGCTGCCTCCACTGAGAGTTGAGCCCAGGGATGCAGCTGAAGCAAGTAAGTGGTGTCTACACTGCTGGTCCTTTTTGAGCTCTTCCTTACCCTCTGCACAGTGTTGCAATCAGACTGGGGGGCTGTTGCACTTGCATCTGAGTGGAAACCTGCATAGGAATGATTTCCATTTTGCAGAGAAAAACACAGAGGCATTAATTGTCTTGCCCATGGCCTCACTTAGTAACAGAGTATCAGCTTCCCACCTTCACCTCTAAAATCTTTCAGAGTAGAAAATTCAGTCTTGGAAAGTCGCCTGCCCTTCAGACTCTGTTCTGAAGAGCAGCTTCCAGGCAATGTGAATGCAGAAGAATGCTTTTCCACCAAGGTGCAACCTGGAAGAAACCAAATTCAGCACCTTCTGATGAAAAGACCAGAGATCCTTCTCGAGCCACTCCCCTCCAAGGAGCTGGCACTGTAGAGCTGTGCTGAAGCCCTGAGGCAGTGCTTCTGTTGTAGCCCCAGGAGCAAGCAGCATTCCCCAGTGAATCCCGGCTGAGGGGCTCTGGCTGCAGCGCTGTGTGCGCTGCCCCGAGGGCGGCAGCAGGGACCTTCGGGGGCAGCACTCAGCCCCAGGGCACCACCCAAGCTTATCTGCACTTTCTTTTGGGAACTTGCCCAGCCTGCCTCTGAAACAGGAAAACGAAAGCATAGCAACACTGGCTTCTCCTTGTTTCTTAGGGGAAGCATCACTGCAGTTTGATTTTTAAACTGGAAGAAGGTAGATTTAGATTAGATATTAGGTAGAATTTATTTTATAATGAAGGCAATGAAATGCTGCAAGGGTTTTTCCAGAGAAGCTGTTGTTGATTTATCTATGAAGGTGTTCAAGGCCAGTTTACATGGGGCTCTGAGGAACCTGATCCAGATGAAGATGTTCCGTTTCCCAGGGGTTGGACTAGATGGTGGTTAAAGGGGCCTTCCCACCAAAATTGTTGTAGGTTTTCCTGGGTGATTGTATGATCCTTGTCCCATACTAGCGTGCCAGTGTTCTACTTGAAGTTCTTTGGGATAACACAGAGATGTTACCCAGCTCCAGCAAATTTTCTGGCCCTTTCCATAGTGACCCTGTCCAGCACCCTCCACTTACAAGCTCCTCTTTGGTCCCTGCAGGCCTCAGCCAAGCAGCTGTCAATGGCACAGTTTCCAGTGTGCAGAGAAAACACCCTGGTAATGCCTTGAAGAAGAAGGTCTTGAGGAAGCAGGACAAGATGCCCTTACTGCCCACTATGCCCATCATCCAAGAGGAAGGCAGTGTCCCATGCAACTCCTCAGGTAAGTCTGCTCTGTGGCAGCTTTTTCCCATAGTTATTTCCTTGCAAAAGGAGCACAAAGTGCCTCCTGCCTCAGCCAGCACAACTGGGCTCTTTGGTCAATAGCCTGTCCGGGAATGAGCACCAAATCCACTTTTGAGTTCCTCCAGCTTGGTTGTCTTGCCGTAGTCGGTTCTTAGAGATGCATTGGAAAGTTGAGCTGAATAAAGTAGAGGTAAAGGCCTAAGCTCGGGCTTTTGTCCATCCTGATAATCCCAACTACAGCGCTGGTGCCAGGAGACAGCTGTAAGTGCAGAGAGGAGCTGGGGGCAGTGTGCCAGGGTGTGCTCACTGTGCACCTACGAGTACCACCACCATCAGTTGACCACTCCCCATCGGGGCCCTCTGCCTGTGCTGCTGTCTGGGTCTGCAGCCAGCTTTTCTGCTATCCTAGTAAGGGTTGTCTCTGCATGGCAGTCAGTGCCTTGGTACAGTCGTGCTGCTGCTCCCTGAAGCGATCAATGGCTCCTGGCTGCCACCATCCCATGGCCTGCAATTCCAAGAGGAAACAAGCAGAGCCTCCTGTGTCACTGCAGCCAAACACAGTGGCTGCTGGTAGGAGGTGACAGTCAGGAGGGGCTGCCTGGTGCTCCAAGGTTGCCTGTGCTATCATCCCAACTAGGGTGAGATAAAAAGAAGGGAGCAAGGAATAATAATTGGAATGCTCTTTTCTACTGATGCTACTTCCACGTTGAGAACTGACCAGAATTTAGCCTGGGTTGTTCCGGCTTGGCTTGGTGCTGTGGCAGGGCAGCTGCAGGAATTTCCTCAGGGAGTTGCAGAGTGCCTCAGTCCTCAGGGCTGGGGGAAATGAGGGCGCTGGGACAAGAGAGGCCCCTGGGGGGTTCCCTCTAGGTGTAGCCATTCCCACTGGTCGTCCCTGTCTGTCAGGGAGTGGGAGCTCTGCGGCCTCAGGAACCTGCCGCTGGCTGTGCTACCTGTGGCACTTGGGAGCTGGCACTGTGTGGGCAATGGTCAGGTTTAGCCTGGAGCTGTGCCCAGCTGGGGGGGGCTGGGAGAAAGCAAGGAGCCCAAGGAGGCAGACAGCAGGGAGGTGTGTGAGGCAGTGCCAGTTTGCAGCACATGGAAGCCTGGCTGGGAGCTGGGGCTGCAGGCCGCTCCATGGCGGGGTGCCTTGCCCGGGGCTGCAGCGCTCAGGGCTGACCCTCTCCTCACAGTGACCTCGCAGACGGCCACTGGTGCTGAGCGCCGACAGGAGCTGCTCCGTGAGCGTGGGCACAAGGACACAGCCTCTGCTGACCCACAGCAGTCCTTGCTCCAGGCACTCTCCTGGCTGGGCAGCGATGACTGGTAAGAAAGGCCCCGGTCACTCTGTCTCCCTCTTAGCGTTAAGGAAGCTTACAAGTGGATCTTGCCAGTGCCTCTGAGCCCCGACAGCCCAGAGGGCAAAGGACTCTGCTGAAACCACTCCAGAGCAGTGAGAGGATCAAGATTTGAGAGCAGCCTTTGCTTGGCCTCGGTCTGCAGCTGTGCTCCAGCTGCTGCCGCTTTGTGCTGCTCCCTCGCTTTGCCTGCTGCTCCATGGAGCTGCAAAGGAAGTCTTGAGGGAAGAGAGGAAGCTGTGGGATGAGATGATTTGCTGGCTGAAGGCAGCAGCAGGATGGCAGCAGTTTTGAGTGTAGAGATTTGGGTGCCTTGGGGCACTGGCCCAGTGGGACTGAGTAAGATTTCTCTCTGCTCCCAGTGCTGACAGCAATGGCAGGTGACAGGGTCTCCCTGTGACCTCCTGCATGTGAGTCCCAGAAGCAGCTCCAGGGAGTCACTCTTTCTGAGAAATGGACTGATTTGTGCTTTCAAATCCCCAGCCTGTCTTTACTCCTGAAAGGCTCATGGCAGAAGGGAAGGAGAAAGCAATGAAACCCTCTAGGAATCTTGGACTTTTTGAATTCAACTTTTTTCTTCTCACTGCTTCATATGGGCTGGAGGTGTTTTGCCAATACTCAACATGTGTCCCACAATTAGACACAGAGAGAAGGAGGCCCAGAGGTGATAACCCTACGAATGTTAGGTGATGCTAGTTAAATTTTTGGTGATATTGGTTGTGATGTCGGGGTTAGCATAAACTCACTGTTGGATGCTTCATTCACACAGGTGTACGGACTCCATTCACAATGGGATAAGCATGAAAAATCTGCCACATGCATCTCTTTGTGCAGTCACATTTGCTTTGCAATTCTCTTCTGCTTCCTCTTCCCCCTTTTTGTTTGGTGCCCTTTGAGGTACAAGAGAGCTTCTGCAGGTGTGGGGGGTCCCGGTGACTCTCAGGGGTGCCCATGGGATCGGTCACCAGCCCTGTGCTGCAGCCCTGATGCCTCACACACCTTTCTGTAGCTCAGGGCTGCCTAGAGCAAGTGCTGAGAGACAGAGTTGTTTACACCTTTTAAATAACATGTTGCTGTAGTGGGCATTGTTTTTGGTAGGGGATTCTGGGAAAAGGCAGAGTTTCAACTGTTCTTTCCCAGGCGTGGAATCTTATGGGACACCCTGCTGCTCCTTTTCTGGGGAATGTGGAGGTGGAGTGGAGTGAGTGAGAAACAAGCCTGGATTGTAGCATGGAAACTGAGCTCCAGAGTGCCAGTGCAGACTTTTATTGCTGAACTGCCTGCTGGGGATGAAAAAGAAGGAAAATGCCCCAATAACTGCCCAAGGGGATTGTGTCTTAGGGACAGGTATAGGGAGGTGACAAGAAACAGGAGCATGACCCAGTCTCACAGCTTCTAGGAGACCGTGACAAAGGGACTCCATAGGCCAGACATTTCAGAAAGGCTGTCTTGTAAAAGAGCCACAAATGAAGACACTGAAACCCCTCTATTTGTCTCTTGGATTTGTGTATGCTTTTGACAGCAACAACATCCTGCAGGAAGGAGCTCCACAATTTCATTAAGTACTCCTTGAAAAGCACCTGCCATTGTTTGACTGAGCTGCCAGCCTGGTAATTTCAGAGGGTGCTGCCTAGTTCTTGGGTGGAGAGAAAAATCCATCTTTTTGGTACTTGCCTTTCAGGGAGATGAAGGAGAAGGGACTGGTCAGCATCAAACTCCTGGCTGGGTCCCATTCAGAAGTCCTGCTTTCAAGGCTTCCTGACATTTGCTTGGCAGTTACCAGTGAGGTGAGAACACTCTTGTGAATTGTGCCCTGTACTTCATACACAGTGTGTAGAGTAGCTATGTGCTTGTTCATCTCCATGTGTGCTCAGAGACTGCCTTCATTTCTCTTTTTAGATCTTGTATTTCTAATGTCTGTCAGCTTTCTATGGGATCTGTGTGTAGATGTAGTTGTATTCACTGGTAGGTCGGGTATCTGACACTCATCTTTGAGTGAGCTGCCATTATCATGAAATGTGCAAATGCAGAAAAAGATACTCTAATTATGTTATTTTCAGAGTCCTAGTCTCTGCCCGAGCTGTCATTCAACACTGCAAATTAGTCTGTAGACCTGAGCGTGTGTTTTCTGTTTCCTGGCTGAGTGCTTCAACTGCTGGTGTTGCTTTTTTAAACAGGAGCACGTGACTCTTTTATCTTTATGACTGACGCCTTTATGGTTTGAAAGCAGCCCTTACTTTAATTTGGTTCTTTGTGTTTCAAAGAAAAGAGCCTAAAGGGAAAGCAGTTGACATTAAAGAAGGCTTAAGTAGATACTTTATGAAATTTCTTATTTTTAGGCCTGTTACATGCAAGTCTGAGGCCAGATACTGGTGCCAGTGGAAGTGTCATGCTGTGCATGTGCTCTTCTGCTCTTATTGTGCTTTTATGTTCCTCTGGACACAGTGGGATGTGTTGTCATTTCCTGAGTCGTCTGTCTAAGGCAACTGGTTTTCTTTCCGAGGTCATTCTTATGTTTCCCCTCATGACTTCCCCAGGTGACCAACCTCCGCTCAAAGGTGTCCTACTCGGCCATTGTCACTCTGGGAGAGCTCTTTGTGACCTTGAAGAAGGACATGGACTCTGAGGTGGATGAGGTGGCTCGGGTCCTTCTGCACATGATGTGTAATTCGCCAGAGTTTGTTGAGAAAGCAGCCAGTCACACCCTGGGGATCATGGTGGAGAATGTAACTCCTGCACGAGCAATGACTGCTCTCCTGGACAGTGGAGTCAAGTAGGTTTCTTCTTTCAGTGCTATTCTTCACCTTCTAGAGTACTTCTAGGTGGGGGAAGGGATGAGAGAAAGAATGGGAATGGTGGGAGGGAAGGGTCCTGTATCCTGCATCTTCTGTCAACTCAGTGACTGGATTCTCCAATCCACCTCATTTCTTTCCTCTTCTCCCTTATTTCTGCCCTCCCTCAGCCTATGAGTTCTCAGAATGAAAGTGCTGTAGAACATGGGAAGTTGGACGAGGCCATGAGGATGATTAAATCCAGTTCCTGGCCTTGCACAGAGCCCCCCAAGAGTCACACCATGTGCCTGAGATTGTTGTCCAAATGCTTCTTGAACTCTGTCAGGCTTGGTGCTGTTGACCACTGCCCTGGGGAGCCTGTTCCAGTGTCCCAGGCACCCTGTGGGTGAAAAAGCTTTTCCTGATATGCAACCTAAACCTCTTCTGACTCATCTTCCCGCTGCTTCCTGGAGTCCTCCCAGTCTGTCAGAGTTGCCTAGATGTGGTGAATGGTGGGGAAGTGCAAGTGCCTGCAAAGGCTAAGGATAGAGCCTTGTGCTTCTGTGGGAAGAGGGACAATTGCAATTGCAGCTATGAGTGCTCTTTGATATTTCACTGCACTAAGCACAGAGGCCCTGGGAAAAAACATGCATCCTCATGATGCCATTAACTGGAGAAATAAGGAGGGTACTTGCTGGGGTATGGAGCACCTAGGGGAGAATGTGCTGGCTGTGACACAGCCTGCACAGCAGGTGCAGCTCCTGCCAAAAGGAGTCCTGAATGACTGTCCTGGCCATAGAGCTCTACTTTCTAATCAAACTGGTCTTTCATGTTAGCCTTGAGATGATGAATCACTGCACATACACCTTCACAGGCCCACTACTATGGAATAGCTGATGCAAATGCTGCCTTAAGTGTTTGTGCTGAGCCTGATAATTATCAAAAGACACTCTCTAGAACTGGACAATCTGGGTAAATTGATTGCCACACTTTCCCCATCTTTGCAATAGGATAAAACATTCAGATGTACCCCTTGCCCATCCTCACAAAAGAAACAGGCTGCATTGCTGCATATTCTGCAACTTCACGGCCCACAGTGTGTTTTCTCTGCATCTGTATTTTTCCAAAGCTCTGCAGATTTGGGGATAAATGGCTGGAATGAGCCTCAGTCCTGCTGCAGCTCTGTGTAATGGGTGCCCTCTGATAGGTTAGCATGAATGGTCTTTCATTTCTAAAGAATTCATATGTAATCTATTTTTTTATCTTTCTCAGTGGAAATTGTGGCAAAGACACTGAATATCAGGTAGTGCAGGGAGACTGAATTCCTTCGTCTTCCTTGCAGACAGTCCTTGTGTCCAATGCTAATTTGAGTTTCTCTGAGGACAGAAGCTTCTACAGATGTCTGAAGCTGCAGGGAGAAGCCAGGCCTCCTTCCCGCAGCAGTGGCAGGGAGCACGCTCTGGCCAAGGCCTGTGCTGCTGTTGCTCCTTCTCCCTGTGCATCAGTGTTTGCTCTCCTCTTGCCAGGAGCCGCCACGCCCAGGTGCGGAAGTGTGCGGCGCAACTGCTGCTGTCCTTGATGAAGAAAATTGGAGTCACGAAGCTCGCAGGCACACCCAGGGCTGAGAGGCTGGCGCACGCGGCAGGGACGCTTGCTCAGGACTGCCACAAGGACACAAGGTAACCATCTTCATTTCACCTCCTCACGCAGGAAAACTGTCTTGTGTCTGTCTAGAAAGGTAAAACCACAAAAGAGTGGAAACGAAAGGCAATATTAAGTTACCTCACGGTGTGGATAAGGGCCATAGAGGCATGGAATACCCGGAGTTGTATGGGATCCATTGGGGCCATGGAGTCCAGCTGCCAGCCATGTGCAGGACATGCCAAGAGTCACTCCATGTGCCCAAGGGCATCATCCAAACGTTTCTTGAGCTCTGTCAGCCTTGGTGCTGTGACCACTGCTCTGGATTACCTGGGGAAATGACTGTAGTGGGTAAGCTGAGGTTGTCCAGCAAGAAGGAGCATTGCCAACTTCCTGTGACTTGAAGGATTCTTTCCTGAGATCAAAAGAGCTCAGATTTGGCAGTCAAACAGTTTTGTTTGATCTTAGGTGCACAACACAGAGCCAAAATGTTGCCTCATGTTCATCACTGAAAGACCCAAAGCAGATCTTTCTTGTTAACTTAAAACTTTTCTAGAAGTATTTCAGGGCTAATGTATTCAGTCTGTCTAAACCTCTTCTGCAGCTTTCTAGAATGCTGTTGTCTGTGGCTCAATGACCTCTAAATTTCAGCCTCTTCGGTTAACAGGTTTCCTTTGTTTGTTCGATTTCCTTCCTTCCTTTCTTCCTTCCTGGAATCCTTCCTTCCTGGAATCCTTCCTTCCTTCCTGGAATCCTTCCTGGATTCCTGGAATCCTTCCTTCCTGGAATCCTTCCTCCCTTCCTCCCTTCCTCCCTTCCTCCCTTCCTCCTTCCTTCCTTCCCTCCTTCCTTCCTTCCATAGGAATTATGGACAGGAGATGGTGAAGATGTTGATAAATCATCCAAAATGTAAAATGCTTTTGGAGCGATCCGTTCCTGCCTGTGACCTGGAAGATATTCTGAGAAGAATAAAGAAGAAAGTAAGTGCTTGGCAGGAGAAATGTCTCCTTTGTGCAAGTATAGCCACAGCTAATAGGGCATCAAACATACCTAATCTGTCTTTATCTCATTCCCCTTCTGCTCAATCATTTTGCTCCTGGGAATGAGCTGTTAATCCCCAGCCTGTTCATCTGCAGACCACAAAGGAGCTGATATTCTTAGGGGAAAAGTGGGGCTTTGAATATTTTGACTATTGGTCACAAAGAGGAAAGGGGAAGAGGAGAAAGTGGGTTTACATTTAAGCATAACTCCCCACCCTGCTGTCCCTGCTCTGCTCCCAGTAAAGCAATGAAGTGAGAAAAGTGCTTCTGAGGAGAACAGAGTCTTTGCAAAAGACACTGGAAGCAGTAGTGCCAAGAGAATTTCCAAAACTGCAGCAGATGTCCCAGTCAATCCTAATTGCTACAATTACCGTCTGTCTTTTGGGAATACTGCTCTGCTGTCAAGCCCTGTGGAGCTGGAAGAAGCTTGGTGAATCCAGCAGCATCCAGAGGAAAATCATTTGTCTTGGGGGGACTTTCATTGTTTTTATCTACATTATAGAAGGGAGCGTGTCCTTTGTGCACAAACAGGGAGAGCGAGTGTTGAACCAAATCACCTTCCAACAAAATTGGCCCACCCCAAAGAGTCCTAATTTTTCTGCTTTTTCCTATAAGAACTCTTGGTGCCTAGCAGTTTCCATTATTCCCATTTATGCTCGAGACTCATGAATTGGGGAGTTTAAACTGCTGCTCACTATGGCAGCACCCATAACCTGCCTTGGGCTATTGCAAACAAAGAGTTGGCATCACTGAATCTCTGGTCTGTTTCCTTCTGTAGGTTTGGAAATATTTCCCTAAGACTTGGTTGCAGTGATCCAGGTTCTAACTTGTGTTTTTAAGCAGACAGTTTCCTATTCTATATTCTAAATGTTGGTGGGGTTTCTCTGTGTCCTTGTAGGGGATGGAAGAGCAGAAGGGTGAACGCCCATGTGTCAAGAGCCCTGTGAAGATGAGGAGCCATGTCTCAAAGAAGCCCCAGGCCACATTTCCTTCTAGTCAACGGTACTGAGCACTTTTGTTAGATGTGACAAAGCACACAACAAGCTTGACATTTCTCTTCCTCAGGAAGATCATTCTGGAGAGATGGCCTGTGCCACTGATTTTTTCCTTAACCTACAAATTTTCTTTGATAAAAATGCCTATATCTGCATTAATAATATTTGTAGATTGTCTCCCGTAATGATTGTCTTGAAGTCCATGCTGTTTTCAGAGCCTCATGATTCTCTAGCTTGAAATCACATCATGAGTAAAGCACCTCTGGATGTTTTGCTCACAATTATCTGCAGGTATTATCACCAACAAGCCATCATTTGCTTTTATTTTCCAGGGTGAAGTCGACCTCGGATGGACGCCTCCTACACCATCCAAAAGTCCAGGTCACGTTGCCTCCAGCTGTGGATGAAATGGAGATGCTCCAGAAGCTTTATGATCTCCTGGAAGCCAAGGGGTTTGAGACACGGATGGAAGGAGTGGCACTCCTCCTAGACCTGTGCAAAAACAGCCCCAAGCTCATCACCACAAACATTGTCCAAGTATGTAGGGTATCTTCACTGTTCCTTCCCTTCAGCTCCTCTCCCAAGCCTGTAGCAATGAAGTTAATTCAGTCTGTCTTGGCACTACATCCTGCCTTGTTGGGACAGGCTGGTCCCTCTTACCCAGACAAATTTAATTCAGGTCCAGCATGCAGGACAAGTTCTTTCAGTCCAGCTGTATTTGTCTGGCAGGTGCCTATTGATGTTGTTCATCACATGATGACAGAATTTTCCACTGCCCTAACCTTTGCTGTCTCCTACTCCCAGCTGGGTTCAATGAAAGGAATCCAGCCACTGAAAGCATGGCAATTCTTCTCTTGATGAAAAATGGGTTTGGATGTGGAAGAGAAGTATCAGGCTGGGTTGGTATAACCCAAATGTTTTTACAGACATACTTCTCCAAACTCCATCCTGTCTTGCACAAACACAACTGTGGCTACTCGTTTCCATTCTTGTCTCTATTGCACTTGGTAAAGATGGTGTGTAACCTTCTCGGGTATTGAATGCTCATTTCTACATCCCCTCTCCAAACAAGGACATTTTAATCCACCTTTCCTGCTGCTTGTTCTCTTCACAGATTTTTGATCATTTTGTCCTGAGAATATCTGACACGCACAAGAGAGTGAAGCAGATGGCGCTGGACGTGCTGGCAGAAATGATAGCCATCCTGGAAGATGCCTTGAACCCCGTGATTGTCCGTTTAGTGGAAGGAATACTAAAGAGCCTGAACTCAAAGGATACCGGGGTTCATGCTGCAGCTGTGAAAGCGCTGGAAAAATCCGTTTCTCATTTTGGTAAGGCTGACATGGACTCTCCTCAACTGTGTCTCTGCCTCTCTGACACAAGAGAACACTGAGTGCCATGAGAGCTCTTGTTGCCCGTGGAACACTGCAGCTGACATCCACCAGAAGCTGTGGGGGTGCAGTCCTTAGGCACCAGTCCCCCAAGAGGCTTGAATGTGCATCAGCATTTCCCACAAGTGCCAGGAGCCCTTGGCTCTGTGCTGCTTGTCTGGAGAGGAGGTCCTGGACTACAGCTTTGCTACAATTCAGAGGCAAAGGGGATTTTGGAGTTTGCTTGGACCCCATTAGATTTCCCAAATGAACAGCTTTGCTGTTGCCATGAAGGGACACTGGCCCATCATGGCTTCTGCAGAGCAGCCCCCTGGAAGGCTCCACATTATAGGCAGTAGCTGCCTCCGTTCCACCTTTCCCATTTGTCTTCTTTTTTCAAATGGGACACTTATGATTCACCAAGTGCATTTCCTTAAAACAAGCAGATAGAAATACAGCTGTCAGTGATGTCTTGTTCCACATGTTGTTTTCATGGAGCAGGATGGCTGTGGCAATTACCTACACAGGCAAGGACTGCTCTAAATTCCTTTGTCACAGAGATTTATGTCAGCACTGAAAATGCTGCTCGGGAGAAATATGCCTGACAAATGGAGTGTTGAAGAGGCAGATCTTCAAGGGGAGTTTCCACTTTCTCCACCTCAGCTGCTCTGTGAACTCCTGAACTGCCTGACGCTGTGCCTTTGTGTATCCCAAGTCTGGGCTTCTTCCTGTTTGCTCTGGAGTTCAAAACCTTTTCACTGCTTACGTGTGATTGAACTCTTGAGGTCCTTGATCTGAAATGTTTAACGTAGCTCCAGGTCCAGCAGACAACTTTGCATTGACAAATGTGAACGGAGAGGTTTTCTTTGGGAATTTGAACCCCCCTCAAGTAGGCTGGAAGGAAAGATATACATCAGCAGAAAATTACTTGATTTTATAAATTGGGGCTGCCCCTGCCCTTCCCCTCCCCACTCTCCTTTCTCCTAGGACCTCAGAAGAGTGAGCAGAAACGTGTGTTTCTCTTGTAGATAAAGTAGCACTGATGAAAGAGTTCAGCCACCAATGGAGTCAGCTGAGTGGCCAAGCTCTGCTGGATGTGACAGAGCGTATCACAGGTATGGCCTCTGCTAAGCCAAGAGGTCTCCCCAGGGAGCATTTCCAGGGCATTCCTGGCAATAGACAGTAGAGTAGCTGCTCCAAATCGGGAGGTGCTGAGCTTGTCCCTCCTGCCCAATGCCCATGGCAGCTGTGTTTGGCAGGTTTTCCCTGGCTGCTGCAGAGGTGTGCAGTACCTGGCACGGGGGTGGTGCTCGGCCTTGGGGCCCAGCTCTCACTGGGGCATCTCAGAGCCCACCTCCAGGAAAGGGAGGGGTTAAAAATACCCGACCTGGCTCTTCTCTTGGGAGCTCAGGGTCATCTCTGGTCCTTTAGGGAAAATGTAGCAAGTGCTGTTTCAGGCAATCCGTTTCTTTTGTCCTCACAGAATTCTCATCTTGCTCTTGAAAAGTTTTGAGACTGAACCCTGCAGTGCCTGGGGGTCACAACTTAGGTCAAAACTCAGCACCCAGATTGGGGGCACGGATTTGGTGCAAGGCAGCCTTTGGGGCCAGAGGGGCAGAAGCAGAGTGCTGAGGCTCCCTGCCTGTGCTGTCAAAGTGGCATTGGACTGAGCATTTCAGGGTGTGCCAACATTGTCTTCCTGTGTCAGTGCTGTCCAAAATGCTACAAATGCAGCTGATAATTGATTCCTCAGAGGAGCTTGCTATGTCAGCAACAGCCCAGGAATGGAAAAGTGATAATCTCTATATATAGTGGACAAGATGATTTACAGCCTTGCTTTAACGGGGTCTAAATGCACTGCTAAGTGTGCCAGCATCTTTAAATGCAATGTTTCATAGATGTTGTGTCTTCTTCAGCAATCTCAAATGCTCAGTGTTCGGTGATTGAGAATGTCAAAAGCCCTTGAAAGGGCATTGGGATAAAGTAGATGTCTAGGAAGAGGGAATTTAGTTTTGGAGATATTTTGATCTCTTCTTGAAATAATGGAAATAAACATAAATTAGGACTCTTTTAGGAAGAGCAGATGTTCTCTCTGAGATTTAGTGGGAACAAACAATGTTTTCTCAAGTTCCATTGTGACCAATGTCTTGAATTGGATTTTAACTGAAATTAACACCCATTTTGAAATGGATGCCATAACCCTTTTCCTGCTTGGCAGATTTGATTTTGGGCACTTTCAGGAAATGTTTAAATGTTGATGATTGCTGGTGGATTACGAGCATAGAGAAAATGAAGTCTCTTCCACCACAGAATAAGAAGTGGTTACTGCATAACATTTTCCCTGATCAGAAAATATGAATGGTGTCCAGAGTATTTCAGGTTTTGATGTCTCAGCCACATCTGCCATGCAAGGAGCCTGTTGGTTGTCAATTTTTTGCCTGTGTTTGACAAAGTTCAGTTCAGAAATTGAGCAGGGAGTAGGCTTCAGAGAGAAAGGGAGAAGACACTCGTGTTGTGGTTAAATTTCATTCATCTGTGTTGCATTTTTCTCTCTACATTCTACTATTCCAGTGCACATTGCAAGAAAAATGCCATTAACATTGGGAGGGGGAATGACATTAAAATGTGGAGATGCACAAATGCCACAGCAATGAGGTCTGGGTAATTACCTAAGACACCCTGAGGTTTGAAGCAGCTGTTTGTTGGAAGGCACAAAAGCATTGTGCCAAAGACAGCAGCTAGTCACTGATGTTTCTAATCCAGCTGTCAAGCAGCACCCATGTCTGGTGGGCTGGAGTTTGGAAGTCTGGTCTAATAGTGCCCTTTGCTGTGTGCCACTGAGCAAAGGGAAGAGCCAGATTGGATTCTGGCACTTTGACATCAAGGGTCACAAAGATGGAATTGTCCTTTTTCTTAGAAACCTTTCAATTGAATCTCCATGGTGCATTTCCAAATCTTCAGTGTGGGTTTAGACAACTTCCTAATGGAAATGAAAGGGAAGTTGACATTTTAGTCATTCTTGATGTTGAAACAGGTTGTGAAATGATCCAGTAAAGGTACAAGTTCTGCCACAGGTGCAAGTATTTGTTTGGAGACAGTACTCCTGAGGTGTTGGTGGTTCTATTTTGGGGAGGATTAGCTGCTTTGGCCATTTCTGGATCGTTGGGCTCTGTGTGCTATTTCACTGCTCTTAGCCAGAGAGGCTTCCAAGAAGCAAATCTCGAGGTGGATCCTTGTTTGCATTAAGGTTGTTGTTTCAGAAGCTTGTGTCTCTGTCCCGGCAGTGCTTGTGGAAGGGGTTTATGCCAGGAGCCCTGAAGTGGCCCAGCGCTACGCCCTGCCCGTGCTCTGGTCCTTCCTGGAGAACAAGGCGCTGCCTGTCCGCAGCGCCAATGTGCGCACGGTGGTCACCAGGCTCGCCTCTGCCCTCTACGAGGTGATGGGCACCAAGCTGAAGAAGCGTGCTGCCAGCCAGTCCCCACATGTCCAGGAAAACCTCTCCAACATCCTGGGCTGGTGAAGGCTTGATGTTCTCCAGCAAGTTGACCAAGTGCTGAGATGGACACCTGCGCTTCTGACCTTTTAGCTGGGCCAAAATTGACAAAATACTCAGGAAGGGTGTGCATCTGCCCCTGCTCTCTCCACTGCCCTTCCTAGTCATGGCATGCTCAGGGGCCTGAAGACACTCTGGATTGAGGACAAAGTGAAGGACTAGCATGGCTCAAGCCTCCCACCGAGGTAAGGTGGGAGCTGGGCCGCTCTCTGGTGGGAGGAAGGGTCTTGTGCCAGCCTGGAGAGCCTGTGCACATTGCCAGGGAGCAGTTGTGCCCTGCAGGTGCCCCCTGCCATGAGCTGTGCTGCTGCCAGTGCCCCGTGGAGCTGTAGGGCTGCTGAGCTGTGGGGCAGGGAGAGGAGCAGGAGGCTGCATGTGCAGCTGAGCCATTGCTGGGAAGCACAGGGCTCTGGGCTCCCTGCTGTCCCAGGGCAGCCCAGAGGCCAGGGAGTTCCCCTGGGAGCTCTGTGGAAGTGGCTCAGGGTGTGCCCCTGGCCTGCCTCCAGAGGGTGATGGTAGGTGAATGTTTCCCTGTGCAGCTATTTATGAATTTCCAAGAAATGTGTTCTATGAAATATGGAGCTTCAGATGCTTTAGGTTTGCATTGCAGCCTCTGTTACATTTTGTGTCTCCATTTTGCAGACCTGCCTGGCTTCTGTGTTTCCACCAAGTTTTCTCTGGACATTCTTTTGTGCATTTACCCACAAAGTCCTTTCCTGCTGTCCAGAAGAGCTCTTTCCTCCAAGCCCAGGAAGAAGCTGCTGCCTATCCAATGAGCGTTTGAAGACAAGGATTTATGCATTAGCCTGTATAGTTCCAGATGTACATATGTTCTGATAGTTATCTGTAGGTTTCAATAAATATATTTTGATTGTATCTTAATAATTTTGTTGTTATATTTTTTATTGTGTATATTTTTGGTGGTATGTTTTGTTTTTTTATATTTTATAGTTTTATATTTTTTCCCACTGACATGCTAAGGGTGGCCAGGTCCTTGAGAGCTTGAGATGGGGAAGGGAGAGCCTCCCTGATTTTGTGAGTTTCTCTGGGAGGGCGGGGCCAGTGTGGGGAAGGGGGCCAAGGCCACGAGATTCGAAGCAGGTAAAGGAGCGTGGGGGGGCAGTTACTGGTACTCACCCCTTTTTGGCTCTGGAAGGAGGAAGGCAGCTGGGAAACCTCACCGCGCCATCCCAGTGCCAGGAGCTGCCTCTTCTGGTGTTGGACCTCACACCCCTGCCAGGATGCTGTCCTGCTTCAGTTTGCTATCTCCAAGCATCCTGTTGGAGCACCGGGACCGACACTGCTCCAAGGATTCGTGAGCAGAGTCTCTCCTCCACCCTTCCCATCTGGGACACAGCTGCCATCACCCCCAGCTCTCCTGCAGCTGTGCAGGGATCCACACACCTGCCCTGTCCACTGGGAACCTGCCAGAGCTCACTGCCAATGGCGATGGTAACTGCACCAGAGGGGAAAAGAGCACACAACCAAAGGAACTGTGACTGGGTTCCTGTTAATTTCATAGTTATTGTTGTTTAGATTGGCCTTGTTATATATTTAGTAGAGAACTGTTCTTCCTGTCCCCCTATCTTTCCCTGAGAACCTCTTGATTTCAAAATTATACTGACTCAGTGGGAAGGATTTTACTTTCTCCATTTCAAGGGAAGGTCCTGCTTTTTCCCTAGCACACACCTGTCCATTCAAACTAGGATACAGAGCATGAGGTGCAGGGCTGATGTGTGAAAGCATGAGGATCTCCTCCAAAGTAACTTGTTTAATTGTCCATTTTGTTACTTCTCTATTTACTCCACACTACTAAGGCAAGCCAAGCTTTGCTTGCAGGCAAAACAGGCATGGGATACACTAGGGTCCCTTGCAGGATCAGCAGGGCTGGCAGTGACAAAGCAGGCAATCTGCTCCATGGTGAGCCACTACACAGCCGCATCCCAATGTGGGTTTAAGTAGCATGGTATTATGGAGAACTCCTTTTCTGCATCAGATACCAAAAGAACGTCCACAGCTTCTGGTGGCAGTCAGCTGGAACATTCCACAGGCAACACGAGCTCTCAAGGCACTCAGTGTTCTCTAGTGTCAGAGGCAGAGACACACTTGAGGAGAGTCCATGTCAGGGGTCAGCCTTCCCAAACTGAGCAATGGATGCTTCTGCCACTAACACTGACAGGAAATAAACAAACAAAATTTCTGTGCACACCAGGGCTACGTATGGATTACATTATTTCTGTTTCACATCCCAGCCAGAACAACATCGTGGTCAGAATATCATTGTTCCTAGATTCTCTAACACTAAAAATATTGCTGGAGAGTTTTTGTCATTCCCATAGATTTGGTGACATCCAGACACACTTAACAATCCATTTGGGTCCAAGTTCCATATTGCAGACGATGTCTTTGGGCAGCCTGCAAGTGTCTCAGCAGAGAATGAAAAGGGATGACAATACTGACACGATTGCTCTTTGCTACTTGAAATTTAAAAGCTCCGCTCCAGCCCACACTGGCAAAATTGTCAGAAGAGGCAATTCTTCCCCACAAAATGCTTCATCTCACTCAAACAAGAAAGCCACAAGCCAACAGTCTTCTTTACTCCTCCACTGCTTTATTTGGCTATTTCTCTGATAGGAATTAGCTTCATTTATTCTTACTTTGTTTCCTGTGTTCCCCGGGGCGCGCGGCGGCTCCTCCGTTGGGTTCGCGGAGGCAACGGCAGAACGGCCGCGCGCTCCGGCGGCTCCGCAGCAGCAGCAGCAGCAGCAGCAGCGCCTGTCTCGATCGGTTTTCCGCTCGAGTTCCCGCTCGCCCTCCGTGCCCTTCTCCCTCTCAGACTCCCTGTGATCCCGTTCGGTCCCGTCCTTGTTGCGCCTCTCCCAGCCCGGCTCATGCCGCGCCCCGCAAGGCGGCCATGGGCGAGCCGGCCCCCTGCCCGCCCCTGTCGGGCACGCCGCGGTGCCGCCTCCGCGGGGCTCAGTCCGTACCGCCTGTGGCACCTTTTGAAGAGCCTGTGGACGAGCTCCTCGCTGCGCTGGTGGCGGTGGTGGAGCAGCAGCGTCTCTTGGCTCCGCCTGGCGCGGGCCCTGGCGCTGGCCCGGCCCCGACCGAGGCCCCTCCCGCGGTTCCGCCCACAGCTGGCCCGCAGCCGCCCGGCTCCCGCCCCGCCGCCGGCGCATTCCCCCGAGCGAGCCTCGCCGCCCGGCAGTTCGGCCGCCGGCCCCGAGGCGCCGGAGCCCGGGGCGGCTCGGGAAGCAGCGGCGGCCGGGGCGGGCGGGTGCCCCGGGCAGAATGCCGAGAGCGCGGTGCCGTCCGCACGGGCGGAGAAGCCTCCCCTGGAGCAGCTGTACCGGGAGGGCCCGCTGCTGGGGAGCGGCGGCTTCGGCAGCGTTTACGCCGGGACCCGGCTCGCCGACGGCGTCCCGGTAAGAGACGGGGCCGGCTCGGAGCGGGGAGGGGGGCGGCGAGCGGCGGGCGGCGGGCGGCGAGCTGAGCCCTCCGCTCGCCTTGGCTTGCAGGTGGCCATCAAGCGAGTGTCCCGGGACCGCGTCTTGGAGTGGGCGCGGCTGGTGAGTGAGCGGGGCCAGCGGGAGCAGGCGGCGGGGCGTGGCGGGCGGGGTAAGGCCAGGCCCGGCCGGGTGGGAGCCGGGACGCTGCGATGGGAGCGAGCGTGGAGCGAGCGGGGGCCGCGCAGCGTCCCGGGCCATGGGCAATGGGAGCTGCGGTGGCGCCGGGCAGGGGGTGGCGAAGGCGAGCGCAGCATCGGCGCCGCTGACGGCATGGCGGCTCCCCCGCAGCACGACGGCGCCCTTGTGCCCCTGGAGCTGGTGCTGCTCTGGATGGCGTCGTGGCCCGGCTTCCGCGGCATCGTGCGGCTCCTGGACTGGTTCGAGCTGCCCGACGGCTTCGCGCTGGTCATGGAGCGTCCGGAGCGCTGTCAGGACCTCTGGCACCTGCTGCACGCGGGGGGGTTCCTGCCAGAGCCCGTGGCGCGGGCGCTGTTCCGGCAGGTGCTGGGGGCCGTGCGGCACTGCACCAGCCGCGGCGTCCTGCACCGCGACATCAAGGCCGAGAACGTGCTCGTTGACCTGGCCACCGGCGAGGCGAAGCTCATCGACTTCGGCTGCGGCACCATCCTGCAGGACACGTTCTACACCCAGATGGCCGGTGAGCCCAAAGCCGGGGCCCAGCCGGGCAGTGGAGCTTCTCCCCTGTGCTTCCACAGGTGGAACACACAGGGAGGGAGGGAGGGAGGGGGAATGCTGCTTCAGCGGGCTGCAGCCAAGTTGCATTTTGGCAGGAGCTGGGGCTGGCTGTTGAGGAGCTGGCTGGGAGGGAGGGAGCAATCAGCATTGGCCTGATGAGCTGTGCCCGTGTGCCATAGGAACGCGGGAGTACTACCCACCGGAGTGGATCCTCTTTGGCCGCTACCATGGCCAGCCAGCCACCATCTGGTCCCTGGGCATCCTGCTCTATCAGCTGGTGTGCAGGCACCTTCCTTTCAAAAGCAGAGAGGACATCGTCCAGGGACAGCTCTTCTTCCCGCCCCGGGTGTCTCAAGGTGGGGATGGGCCTTCAAGGCACGGGAGCAAGAACGGCTTTGGGAGAGGGCAGGTGGCACATAAGTGTCCTGCTGTTGCAGCTGGGGAGGAGGTTCATCTCCTGGGCTGAGTTGGAGGAGGCAGCACGTGTACCTCTGCTGCTCTCTTCCAGAAGAGAGGATGGATGGGAAGCTGTGCGAACAGCTCTGAGCACTCTTAGTGTGCTGTGGGCACTGTGAAATCTGGGAGAGCATGGACAGGAGCTGACCAGCAGTTTCTGGTTTCTCTCTGCAGAGTGCCAGCACCTGATCAGGTGGTGCTTATCCATGGACCCTGCAGACAGGCCATCCTTGGATGACCTTTTAGAACATTCTTGGGTGCAGAAGCCCCACCTGGCCCAGGAGACAGCAGAGATCCATCCCTCTGCACAGTAGAATCCAGGATGCCCGCAAGCAGCAGCTGCTCGTGTCTTGTGGCTCTCAAAGAATTCCCCAGAGCATTTCCCAGTGGCCCTGGCATGGAGCAGAGAGCACAGCCAAGGAGGTGCTTCCTCAGGTCCCCGGCGATTTGTGGAGGGAGCGGCTCAGGGCTCCCCATCCTATTGGAGAAATTGTGGCACAGTGCAGTGAAGTTGCCACAGAGTGGAAAAGGGGAAACATCCCCCTGCAGCTCAATGGCCTCGTGATGTCCCCGCGAGCCAAGGCACATCTGGCGTGTTCTTCTGGAGATCAGCGCAGAGCTGGAGAACGCCGTCCTCGAGCTGGCCACTGGCAGGGCAAAGCTGATGGGCTTTGGTTGCAGCCCCTTCCTAGAGGACACGCTCTGCACCCCGACGAAATCAAGATGAGTCCCCAGGCGGTGCAGGGGTGGGGGGATGCTCGTGCCTCCAGGCATGGCAGGGCTCGGCCTGGCCACGTGCCGGTGGTTCCCCGTGGGGTGGCAGTGGACAATATTAATCTTTCTGCCAACTGCTCAGCTGCTTTTTGGTGGGGCAGGGGATGGATGTTGTGGAAGGGGAGCCGGCTCCTGGCCTCGCTGACAGCTTCTTCCTGCCAACATGGCACAGGCTGGGGTGGGGGCATCCGGCCTGACATAAGCGTCCATCCGTGTGGATGGGGAGCAGCAGAGGGGGACGGGTTCTTTAGCCATGGCCCAGCTGCTCTGCTTTGCAGGCCCTTGAGGAAGGGGTGGGCATACAGGTGGGAAAGGTAGGGTTTTTCCCCACCACAGCAGAGATTTTAGTATCATAAAGAGCGGTCAGACCTTCCCCAGTCCTGTGAAACGGTGACAACCTTTGGTGCTTTTTCTTGTTTCCAGGTCTTGTTTTGAAATGACTTTCATGCAATTGTTCTTTGTTTTTTCCAGAAAGATTGCAGCTTGTGTCCAGACCAGATGGAGAAGCACCAGTACCGTCCCTGGAGTGCATCCCGTGCCGGTGCTACCCGGGGAGGGTCCACGGTGTGGATGTCCCCTGCAAAAGGATGAGGACCTTGTGTGGGATCGGCTCCTCTCCTGGCAGCAGGTCTCCAGAGGTGGGTACCCGGTTCCACAGCTCGGGTGGCAGAAGGGCATAGGGCAAATGGCAGCAGGCACACGAGAATGTCGCTCTTGCAGCTGCTGAGGAGGTTGTTGTGCCATGCTTGAGCAGAAGAGGTGGAGCGTGTCCTGCCACGCTGCTCTCCTCTAACAAGGAGGGAATGGGCTGGGAGGTTTGGGCTCTGAGCACAGCCAGCAGCCTGGCCTGAGTATAGGCTATGGTGGGACAGGGGGGACAGGAGCCTGCTGCCACTGACCGTGGCTTTCTGGTTTCTGTCCCCAGGCTACCAGCAGCTCATGCCATGGAAACGGCACCGCTCGACCTGCCAGTCTGGGAGGGCTGGACGGCAGCGGGTGTTCATTTGCTGCCAAAAATAAATCATTCATGTTACTAACATCATCATCATCATCGGAGCATTTCTTTCATCCTTTTTTCAAGCTTTTGGCCTCCCTTCTTCCACCGAAATCTCTTTGCCTCTTTCCTCATCCACTTGGTGGAATTGGTGGGGGGGGTTTAAGTAACACAAAAAGTTCAGCAACAATTCCTGTTGCCAACCGCAGCAGTCTCTTCAAGAACCTGGAGTTGGTAGCCAGGCCCACATTTCACTTGGAAAGGGGAGTGGTTTGCAGGGACAAAGATGTCCCTCTGCTGCAAAAGCAGGGAGGAAATCAGAAGCAGCAAAATGCAATTTCAGCTCTACCCCCGCCCAAAGTTGTCTGCATCTTTGCCCTCCACTCCAAAATAGGCAGGCAAGGCTGGACTTGAACAAGGTTCAAGTCCTTCATGGTCCCTTGGCATTAAAGGGATCAAGTAAAACTCTCGTATGCAGTAATTGGAGTACAGCTACTGTAGGGATAAAGGAAATGTTGGGAGCTGGGACATCCTTCTTGACTCCTTTGTCTCCCCAGGTGTTGTAGCCTGGATAGCTGTTAAGATGGTTGCAGGTAAAGGAGCAGCAAGGGCCTTTGTATGGGATCCACGGAGATGCTTATTTCAGCCACTGCGTGGATAGTCCAGGGTCAGAGGCAAAGACAAAGGGGAACGTCGGGGTGAGGGTCCAGGTTGAAGCAGATGGGTGTCCTGGGCAGGGGGAGCATCAGGGAGCACTTACCAGGGGACATGGGGGTGGCACAAAGGTGGGGTTAGGGCATGGGAGCCAACAGGGAAACAGGGTGGGAGTGACCAAAAGCCTGAGAGACAGGGAGAGGGCAGGGGGCTGGCCCAGGGAACAGAACAGGGCTACATTGGCATGACAGAACAGGGCTTGCTATGAGAGAAGCCTCTCGTGTCTCCCTAACTAGGGAATGCCTTTTAGGGTCTCCACAGTGGGGTGTTTTGGGTTCAGTTTGAGTTTGGGTGGAGACACTGCTTTAGTGTAGTGGTTTTGGATTGTTAATTTGAACGTTTTTAGTTGTGAGATAGGATTAGGAGGAAGATAAAACAGGCTTAGCTTTAAATGGTACAAAGACAAACTTTATTACCAGAAACTATAGGGGAAAAAAGAAGAAGAAAAATTAGAATAAAACTTCAGACTACTCTTCTTCTTTCCACACATTTGTTTTTTTTGCATTGACAGCATACAAAGAACAACTCAGTTAGTTTACCATTTCTAAAATAGTCATTTACTTGTTTCTTTCAGAGAGGAGATTCTTCAGCCTATAGAGATTTTTCATAAGAAACCATTTTTAGGTGGTCTTGCTGTTCTAGTGTTTAGCCGTCAGGGAGGATAGAGATCTGGTTATTATGTAATATTTTTTTTCTCAACTAACATTTTAATTCATAACTAATACTGAGGACCATATCAAATTATGAGGCACACTTAAAGGATTATAATAGTTGAAACAAAAGCTTACTCCACTTTTAAAAATAGAGGGTGTTTTTCTTCTTCCCTAGGGAGAAGCAGGGGTTTTTTCACTATTTAAACCTAGGGCACTTACAGCAATTTTAACATTGGTTTATTTTAACACCAACGCTTCTTCTTACATCTAGAGTTAGAATCTTTAATCCACCCCATATTTTTTTATGTGTTATAGGGAAACAAGGGTTGCTTTTCTGTAGCATAAAAAAAGGGAAGAATTTCATTCTATGTCTTCCTTCCCTCAGCTGAGACTTGACTCTTCTCGTACTTTGATTTTGGTGTTTTTTGTGCTGTTTTTGTACATATTATCATTTTGGTTCTCCTTTTTTCCACAGGACAGAGAATAAAGTATTTGTAAAGTCATATTTTGGGCAGTGAAAAAGTTAATATTTTGCCAGGGCAGCAGAGGGTTCTGTGATTGTTTTTAGGTGGGGCGGCCGGAGCTCTTTACCATAAGGAGCCTTCTAAGGCCGCGCCGGGGCAGGGCTGGGATTGTAGGGCCCGGCCAGAAAGCGGAGATGAGTTTTTTGGTTGTAAGGTTGTTTTTTGGCGTTTGCTGTATGTAGTGTTAGTGGTGGGCTGGTGGTTTTCCTTTTCCTTTTGCCAGCAGCCGAGGTTGGGGCCCTTGCCAGATCGGGGCCCAGCTGTCTCTCCCCCAGGCCGTGTGGGCGGTGAGGCAGGCCTTTTTTCCACCTTTATCTCTTACTGTTCACTTCCTCTTGCTGGAAACGGGATTGTTGGAACACTTTAGAGGAGACGGCTTATCCATAGTGTTCTGTTTTAAATTGTCTAAAACCGTGTGAGACAGATGGCTTCACATAGGAACATCCCCAGGGCTGCTGAGGGGAAGGCACCACTTTATTTGTTGTGAAGAGAAGTAATCAAAATCCGCAACCAACAAGCTGCAAGGCAGAACGGAGTGGGAATTACAGAAATAAAGGCCTTGAAAAGCAGCTTAGGAAAGCGGCTACTTCCTAGACAGTGCCAAACCCTCTGACCTGGCCTGGCCGGGCCCAGGACTGGCTGCCCTTGGGAAGGGAAGGGGATGGAGCTGGGGTGGGGGCTCTGTGGCCATGGAAACGAGAGAACCACGGGCCAGCGCGTCACAAAGGGGCAGCCCCGCAAGGGGCTGTGAAGGTTGTGGTTGACACGGACACAGTGGCAGGAGACACGTCTGGCTCTGCCTGTCTGTGCCGACTGCTGGCGATTGGAGTCACCCCACCTTGTTCTAGGGCTGGGGACCGAGCTCCTATCGCCGTCTGCTCCGAGACAGTTCCCAAATTCAACCCCAGGTACTTCTGCGAGACAGAAGCACGGGTTCAAAGATGGATTTTACTGGAAAAGGAAAGACCACGGAAGGAAAAGGTGAGGATAGAAAGGAGCTGAAAGGCCCGAGTCAAATGGAGACAAATTCCACCAGATTTCCGGGAAAATTGGTCCATGGTGGTCAGTTCTGGCTCTGTGTCAGAGTTGGTGGCTGTGAGCTACAGGTGATCTTGCCAGGACAGCCCTGGCATCACAACATTTTCTCATTAGCTTACTCATTATGTTTTGTCATTAGCGTCCTCTTCTTTTCACAGTAGCCAAATCACTCAAACTTTCAGTCAGGACAGGGACTGTGGCCACAGCTGACCACAAACTGGACACGGTCATGAGACGCAAGTTCTGTTCCTTTGTTTGCCACCAATGTCAGGTCTCACAACAGATAAATTTCCTGTTCTTCCTCTGCTTGCTAATTGGGTCTAACACTGAGAATGATATTAAGGTGCTATGAAAACGCCAGCAAGTCCTGCCTGCTTGCTGAGAGCTCTTTGTAGTTTGCAGAAACAGCAGTCACAGCTGTGTGGGTCTTTATTGGGTGTTCACAGAAGCCACACTAGAGAAGGAGTTTTTTTCCCCTCTTCCCATTGGAGCCATCCAACTTTCTGTTCAGCCATGGTAACTCAATAGTGTTGAGAGGAATAGTTCACAGGCTAGGTCCTTGAAAAATGAAACCTAAGAAATTTTCTCCAAAGTTCAAGAATCCTGCAAATGCCCCACCCATTAGACGTGTTTATGATAAAGATGGGACTTCACCTAACGCAGTTCATCCCTTGTGAGGCTGGTTCAGCCTCCCACAGAGGTAAGGTGGGAGCTGGGCCGCTCTCTGGTGGGAGGAAGGGTCTTGTGCCAGCCTGGAGAGCCTGTGCACATTGCCAGGGAGCAGTTGTGCCCTGCAGGTGCCCCCTGCCATGAGCTGTGCTGCTGCCAGTGCCCCGTGGAGCTGTAGGGCTGCTGAGCTGTGGGGCAGGGAGAGGAGCAGGAGGCTGCATGTGCAGCTGAGCCATTGCTGGGAAGCACAGGGCTCTGGGCTCCCTGCTGTCCCAGAGCAGCCTAGAGGCCAGGAAGTTCCCCTGGGAGCTCTGTGGAAGTGGCTCAGGGTGTGATCCTGTGGCCTGCCTCAGGTGGCTGCTGTCAGGTGCATGTTTCCCTGTGCAGCTAGTTTCCAGGAAAGTTTCCAGGAAATGTCTTCTATGAAATATGGAGCTTCAGATGCTTTAGGTTTGCATTGCAGCCTCTGTTACAGTTTTATATCTCTACTTTCCAGGCCTGACTGGCTACCCTCTTGCCAAGAAGTTTTCCCTGGCAAATCCTTCTATGCTCCTTCCCTCCAAGCCATTGCCTCCCATCCAGAAGGACTCTCCTTCCACCAAGCCAAGCACGGTGTCCAGAGGAGAGCACGGGACTGGGAAAAACGGCACCGGCTGCGAGGATAAAATTAGAAATAACAGGGAGCTGAGTTCAGAAGGAAAAGAACAGATGGTAAGGAGACCGAGCTAAGTCCTGTGTGATAGATTTTCACTTTCTGCACTGTAAGCAGAGCTCAGAGAGCTTTTCCTGTGGTGTGAGCACATGGAACCAGCTGGGCCAAGGAAGAGCTCAGCTGGACACTGCACTTCTGGGAAGTGTCTGAGAACACGCTGCCTTTGCAATGGGTGTGTAGTGCAAACTTCACATCCTCAGCATGCATCAATGGCAGGAGAAGTCTTTGAATGGTTTCTGGGCTCTGTCATAATTCCTTGTCTGACTTATGACTGAGAAAAGCCCAAGAATCAGGCCAAGCTGCTTATGCTGTCCAATCTGGCCAAGCAAGCATGTTAGATTTTATAACCTACATGTATTTTTGAACCATGGCTGTGTCAGGGATATGTATTCCATCAGCTGTGTCTGCTTGCTAAGGAAAAAAGGAGTTTGCTGGAACAGGCAGTGCTACAAAGTCAGTTCCAGGTGGTCTCAGCTTTTGAGTTGTACAGCCATGGCCTTCTACACAGTTGTCTCTGATGCTATTTCTAGATTTCGTCAGCTTCTGGGCAGCTGTGTGCTCTGGCATGGCTTTGTCCAGAGGGAAGGGATGGGAGGTGGCCATGGGGAGAGCAGCTCAAAGCCCAGGCACACAATTTCCTTTGCAGCAGGGCCAGCACCTGCAGTTGTTTTGGGTTTACCATGGGGTGCAGGAGGAGGCAAATGAGCAACAGCATTGGCAAACAGAATGTCCAATCAAAGGCTGATGTACTTGATTCCAGCCTTGCTGAGGAAGGGCCCAATGTATTCCTGACAGGATCTAATCCTTCCACTGCAGTTCAAACAGGTCCTGATTTGGTCCTTTAGTTGTGCCAGAAATGATGGGATACTGAGGAAGGGCGTTCATCTGTCTCCACTGCCTCCACCTCCCTTCCTGGCCATGGCATGGGGGCCCTGGAGAAATTTGGGCAGGCAGAGACCTTCCAGAGAGCAGCAGGGCAGGGAGCTCTGCTGAACTTCCTAAATGCCAGTGAGCCTGAGATGATGGAGGTGTGGGAGCTGGAGAGCACGGAGCATCGCGAGAGCTCAGCAGCTTCTGGGCTGAAAGGCTGCTGGGCAACTGTAAGAGGGAAGGGCAGCAGCAGAAGAATTGAGGGGCTTGAGAAAAGCAGGTTCTGACATCCTGCAGAATGGCTTTGTGGGGACTTGGCTGGAGATCAGCACTGGCTGTGAGGTGCCTAAGAGGCAGGGAGAGAACAGTGATCTGAACCTGTTCCCATACCATCCCAAAGGCCAGTGGAGGCCGTGGCACCGCAGAACAACTTGATACCAAACATGTGGATTCCAGCTGGGATCATAGCCACACTTGCAGTGAACTGAGCCCAAGGAGAGAGTTGGCAAGTCTAGGGCATGAGCACGCCCTCACCACTTGCCTTTTCATTCCCCATGCTAGGCCAAGCTACTCCAGCAGTTTGACTGGTCTTTCCCTGCCAGGTCCCAGTTAAAAGCATGGCTAAATGTCTTCAGCCATCAGTGAGGAAGGGCTGAATGCTTCATCTGAGCACTTTGTACCACTCTTTCCAGGCATCCTTGCTGTATCCCAGAGGTGGGGATATGAAGAAGGGGTCATTGGGACTGCCTTTGATCCCCCCTATACCCAAGGCAGTCAGTCCCCGTGTTGGCAGTGCTGCAGGGTCTCTGCGCAGCTCTCTGCAGCTGGATGTCCAAGAGTCCCAGGAGATGAGGTAAGCCAAGGTGTCTGCTGCTCCACTCTGCTGTTCAGCTCCCTCTTGCCATCTTGTGAGGTTCCTTTGCACAGTCAGCTCTCTCCCATGTATTTAGGCAAACCTCTGTGTATTCACCATTTGGCCCATCCGTGATGATCCAGCTCCATGTCAAACCCCACACCATGTGTCCCAAGAGCAGAGGTGGTGGTGGTGGGGAAGAGGAGGCAGGGCTTAAAAGCATCTGAAGATGGGTCCTCTGCTGGGCTTGGTATTGATTCTATCTGTAATGTTTGTGGTGTCATTTGGGAGCTGTATTGCATGGCTCTGGATCCTGCAGATCTTTGAATACTGTGATCCTTGACTGGCAACTTCAGCACCGGAAAACTCTGTTTGGCCAAATATTGGATGCTGGAGGGGTGTCTCTGTCTTTACGTGCTGCTTCTGTAAATGTCAGGCATAATTTCTCTGTGCCTGGGACGGCGCTGTGAAATGAGAACCCAGCTATATTTTCCGGGTATAGATGTAAAATCCTATCAATGTTTAATATTTAGGTCTGGGATTAAAACAGAGAGGGCAAGGAGGTAGAGAAGAGCTATAGTACTGTACCTGATGGGAAGATATTGGCTTGAATATATATGAGAAAATGTAGCTGTCAATGTAGCTTATCTGAAGGACAGCAATAATGAAGGAGTCACAAAAATGTCATTCCAACTGGAAAGCTTTGGTAGTGCATTGAAAGTGCAATGTGAATACCCTTGCCTAGCAGTTGAGTTGGAAAAAGGCTTTTCCTTCTTGAGACAGCCATGAGGTGGAATATCCTTCTCAGGATACTGCCGTGTTCGGACCACATGTAGCACGAGACTGGTACCAGTGAAAGCCACAAGCAGGCAAAGTCAAGCTTTGTCAGCAGAACCAAAGTAGCTGCCCTCCCTGCAGACTCATGTCTCAGCTTAGCAGCTCCTGCTGCTTGAGGGAGGCTGTAGGAGCCCCTTGGCTCCAAAAGGAAAGTCAGCAGAATTGGGGAGTTATGGTGCAAGTTGAGGAATGACTGCTGAGTTTCAGCTGGAGCTTGGCCAGCTCTGCCTGGCTGCAGCAACTGAATGCTTAAGGACAATTAATGAGCTTTGCATCTTGTTGGCTTGATGTGTTGCATTTTCTTCTTCATCAGAGGCACCAAGCAAGGAAGGATTGCTACACCTGTTCCTTCCCTTCTCTTTCTCCCTCCTCATATGTTCTTGTGTTTTCCATTTTCTCAAGGCCACGATCAAGCAGCAGCATCAGAGAGAAGAAGTCTGAACATGCAGGTAGGTACAGGGCATGTCTGTCTTAAAATTACTACTAGAGCCTTGAATTAGAGGTGATATTTTGAAAGCTTTGTTAAAAATCATTCTTTTAAAAATTTCTTTAAACTCATTTGAATTATTTGATGGGCTCAGTGGACTATCCCAGAGCCCAGTCACTGGGAGTGTGCTGCAGTGGTGTAGTGAAAATTCCTGTATTGTGAATCTTGAGTGGCAAGAGCTGGATTGGGACCTTGGGGCCCTGGAAGTGCAGTGCAGGAAAAGGAAACATTCCTGTCCATCAAGCACACGCCTTTTATCTCCATGCAGTCTTTCTCATGTCCGAATTAGCAGAGAAGAAGAAGGCATTTATCAGGAAATTAGAAATCCTCTCACTCCTTCCTCCTGCCCTTGAAGGAGATAACATTTCCTTGAGGCAGATTCTGAACTGAAACCTTTGACATCTGAAAGAGAGTCATGGACTATCAAAGCCATTGCCTGGTTTTGCTCTGGGAGAAAGAGGGGAAACCTTCTGTGAGAGAAAGTCCTTTTGAATTTTCCAGTTATGGAGATGGAAACTTCCAAAGGGATGCAGCCTATGCAGGGTCTGAGTTTGTCGTCCTATGACAGCACAAGCCCAAAGCCACCTGTGGAATGTTCACAATGACAAATCTCTTGCCTGACTCTCTCTGCCTGTGTCAGTGTTGCAGGCTGAGGCTGGGGGAGGAGATGCCTTCTGCCTTGTCCCTCTGTCCCTGCCTTGCCTGATCCCTGACAAGTAGAATTGTGCCAGACAAACTGCGGTCTCTGGTGCGTCTGTGCCAGCCAATGCCTTTGAGTTGAAAGCCTCCATCAATGCCTGTTGTTGTTGTTCCTTTGCCATTTTGGAGCATGTCACGATAGGAGAGATGAAATTTGAAGACATAATTAGCTGATGAAGAAAGCAGATGAGATTTCCAGGTCCCTTTGCTCTGGGTTATTTCTGAGAAATCCTGGGTTTTGTCCCTTTGGAATGACTCCTTAATTGGTGATATGCAGCTGGAATGCTTAATGCAGCTAGGGAGAAGTATTGCTCAGTAAGTAAGGTGATGTTTTTGCTGGATTCATTTTGGACTAGAAATGTGCAATTTCATTAAATATTACCTGTTGTGCTTTCATAAATTGACCTGTACATTCTCTATGGATAAATAAAAGATTGATTTAAGGATGTTCTTCTTTTTATCATCTGCCGTCTTCCATTTCCATTAAGGAAAGTTTGAATTGCTTTTAACTGCCATGATGAGAAATGTTTTGATGCAGGTCTTGTTTATACTGGATTTGGGTGTGTCTGCAGGAAAGAAAGCAGGGAATAAACCCACGGGACAAGTATTTGAGCAGAAGTGGAACGTTTGAAAGCTAATTTGTTCCCTAAAGATTTGGGCTCCTTGAATACTGAGGATATGTAATGGGGAGCGCAAAGCTTCCTTTACTTGTAACATGGGGTGCCATTGTTCTTGTACCATCACTTCCTTTGTTGTAAAGCGAAATAAAAGCAACCAAGGAAACCCAACCCAGAACCGAGTGGGACTTAGAGAAACAAAGGCCCTGAAAACTAGCATCTGAAAACAACTACTTCCTAGGTGTAATTGTCAAATACTTGTGATCACTGTGGTTTGCCAACTGTTTGGAAGGAAAGGGATCCCAAAGTACTTGATGGGCAATGAGTAATACATAAGGAAAGGAGTAGAAGCTCTCTCTCCTGGCTTGCCAGCTCCATACCGTTCAGAGGAATTACAGTGATGGTAGTTTCATGGAAAAAACATCAACAACAACAAAAAACCACAAAGTGATTTTCTGATTAATTCAAAACTCCCGTGTATTCCTCATCAATTAGATGATTGTTTGTAAAGGTGGGAGTTCACCTAACTCACTTTTTCCCTCGTGAGCCTGGCTCAGCCTCCCGCAGAGGTAAGGTGGGAGCTGGGCCACTCTCTGGTGGGAGGAAGGGTCTTGTGCCAGCCTGGAGAGCCTGTGCACATTGCCAGGGAGCAGTTGTGCCCTGCAGGTGCCCCCTGCCATGAGCTGTGCTGCTGCCAGTGCCCCGTGGAGCTGTGGGGCTGCTGAGCTGTGGGGCAGGGAGAGGAGCAGGAGGCTGCATGTGCAGCTGAGCCATTGCTGGGAAGCACAGGGCTCTGGGCTCCCTGCTGTCCCAGGGCAGCCCAGAGGCCAGGGAGTTCCCCTGGGAGATCTGTGGAAGTGGCTCAGGGTATCCTGTGGCCTGCCTCAGGTGGCTGCTGTCAGGTGCATGTTTCCCTGTGCAGCTAGTTTCCAGGATAGTTTCCAGGAAATGTGTCCCATGAAACATGGAGCTTCTGATGTTTTAGGTTTACATTGCAGCCTCTGTTACATTTTGTTTTCCCACTTTGCAGGCCTGAGTGGTGACTTTATTGCCGAGAATCTTTCTGGGTCACCTCCCTCTATGCTCCTTCCCTCCAAGCCGTTGCCTCCCATCCGGAAGGGCTCTCCTTCCTGCAAGCCAATCATAATGTGCAGTGGAGAGGAAGAGAAAGGGAAAGATGGCACTGGCTACAAAGATATCAGTAGAAACAGCCCGGAGCTGAGTTCAGAGGGAAAAGGGAGTGAGGTAAGGATACCAAGCTAAGTCCTGTGTGATAGATTTTCAGTTTCTGCACTGTAGTGATTCCTAGAGAGGCTGATCTGGAAGAGAGACCGCGCATAGTTAAAGGAATACAGTAGGTGATAATTAAGAGGCCTTAAAAGGATACACCTTGGGCAGTACAAGAGCCTGGCCCGGGCTACACCCAGGAGGGATCCAAGATGGATCCCGCTCATGAGTTTTTACACTTTTATAACCTTTGGTCAACTTATATAGTAGGGGTTAATTGTCCAGTTACAGCTTCAGGTCACCAAGTCCCATCCTTCTGGTCCACTCCCGGTGCTTTCCCATTGTTTATGATTTTTGGGTAATGGTTGTCCTTGATTCTTAAGCTGGAAAAAGATTGCTGTGTCTAACTGCCCTGAGAAGAGAACCTACCAACACTTAATACGAAGTTCAGAGTCCCACACCAAGTCAGCACAGAATCTGAGGAAAGTGAAAGTTAAAACTTAAAGCATCAACAGGAGGGAGTCTGAGAGCTTTTCCTGTGGGCTAAGCCCATGGAGGCAGCTCAGCCAAGGAAGAGCTCAGCTGGACACTGCACTTCAGGCTGTCTTTGCAATGAGTGTGTAGTGCAGACTTCACAATCCTCAGCATGTACCAATAGCAGGAGAGGTCTTTGAATGGTTTCTGGGTTCTGTCATGGCTTTTCCTCTGTCATATGGCTGAGAAAACACCAAAAGCAAGTCAGGGCAGCAAAAGTTGCCCAAAAGGGAAACCATCCTTCTGCATTTAGTAACGTAAGGGTAACTTTGAACCATGTCTAAGCCTTGGTGTTTTTATTCTGTCAACTCTGGCTGGCTGGGAAGGAAGAAGTTGTTTGCTAGAACAGGCAGTGCTACAAAGTCAGTTCCAGGTGGTCTCAGCTTTTGAGTTGTACAGCCATGGCCTTGTACACAGTTGTCTCTGATGCTATTTCTAGATTTCGTCAGCTTCTGGGCAGCTGTGTGCTCTGGCATGGCTTTGTCCAGAGAGAAGGGATGGGAGGTGGCCATGGGGAGAGCAGCTCAAAGCCCAGGCACACGATTGCCTTTGCAGCAGGGCCAGCACCTGCAGTTGTTTTGGGTTTGCCATGGGGTGCAGGAGGAGGCAAATGAGCAACAGCTTTGGCAAACAGAATGTCCAATCAAAGGCTGATGTACTTGATTCCAGCCTTGCTGAGGAAGGGCCCAATGTATTCCTGACAGGATCTAATCCTTCCACTGCAGTTCAAACAGGTCCTGATTTGGTCCTTTAGTTGTGCCAGAAATGATGGGATACTGAGGAAGGGCGTTCATCTGTCTCCACTGCCTCCACCTCCCTTCCTGGCCATGGCATGGGGGCCCTGGAGAAATTTGGGCAGGCAGAGACCTTCCAGAGAGCAGCAGGGCAGGGAGCTCTGCTGAACTTCCTAAATGCCAGTGAGCCTGAGATGATGGAGGTGTGGGAGCTGGAGAGCACGGAGCATCGCGAGAGCTCAGCAGCTTCTGGGCTGAAAGGCTGCTGGGCAACTGTAAGAGGGAAGGGCAGCAGCAGAAGAATTGAGGGGCTTGAGAAAAGCAGGTTTTGACATCCTGCAGAATGGCTTTGTGGGGACTTGGCTGGAGATCAGCACTGGCTGTGAGGTGCCTAAGAGGCAGGGAGAGAACAGTGATCTGAACCTGTTCCCATACCATCCCAAAGGCCAGTAGAGGCAGTGGCACTGCAGAACATGGTGATACCAAACATGTGGATTCCAGCTGGGATCATAGCCACACTTGCAGTGAACTGAGCCCAAGGAGAGAGTTGGCAAGTCTAGGGCATGAGCACGCCCTCGCCACTTGCCTTTTCATTCCCCATGCTAGGCCAAGCTACTCCAGCAGTTTGACTGGTCTTTCCCTGCCAGGTCCCAGTTAAAAGCATGGCTAAATTTCTTCAGCCATCAGTGAGGAAGGGCTGAATGCTTCATCTGAGCACTCTGTACCACTCTTTCCAGGCATCCTTGCTGTATCCCAGAGGTGGGGATATGAAGAAGGGGTCATATGGACTGCCTTTGATCCCCCCTATACCCAAGGCAGTCAGTCCCCGTGTTGGCAGTGCTGCAGGGTCTCTGCTCAGCTCTGTGCAGCTGGATGTCCAAGAGTCCCAGGAGATGAGGTAAGCCAAGGTGTCTGCTGCTCCACTCTGCTGTTCAGCTCCCTCTTGCCATCTTGTGAGGTTCCTTTGCACAGTCAGCTGTCTCCCATGTATTTAGGCAAACCTCTGTGTATTCACCATTTGGCCCATTCGTGATGATCCAGCTCCATGTCAAACCCCACACCATGTGTCCCAAGAGCAGAGGTGGTGGTGGTGGGGAAGAGGAGGCAGGGCTTAAAAGCATCTGAAGATGGGTCCTCTGCTGGGCTTGGTATTGATTCCCTCTGTAATGTTTGTGGTGTCATTTGGGAGCTGTATTGCATGGCTCTGGATCCTGCAGATCTTTGAATACTGTGATCCTTGACTGGCAACTTCAGCACTGGAAAACTTTGTTTGGCCAAATATTGGATGCTGGAGGGGTGTCTCTGTCTTTACGTGCTGCTTCTGTAAATGTCAGGCATAATTTCTCTGTGCCTGGGACGACACTGTGAATTGAGAACCCAGCTATATTTTCTGGGTATAGATGTAAAATCCTATCAATGTTTAATATTTAGGTCTGGGATTAAAACAGAGAGGGCAAGGAGGTACAGAAGAGTTATAGTACTGTACCTGATGGGAAGATATTGGCTTGTATATATGTGAGAAAATGTAGCTGTCAATGTAGCTTATCTGAAGGACAGCAATAATGAAGGAGTCACAAAAATGTCATTCCAACTGGAAAGCTTTGGTAGTGCATTGAAAGTGCAATGTGAATACCCTTGCCTAGCAGTTGAGTTGGAAAAAGGCTTTTCCTTCTTGAGACAGCCATGAGGTGGAATATCCTTCTCAGGATACTGCCGTGTTCGGACCACATGTAGCACGAGACTGGTACCAGTGAAAGCCACAAGCAGGCAATGTCAAGCTTTGTCAGCAGAACCAAAGTAGCTGCCCTCCATGCAGACTCGTGTCTCAGCTTAGCAGCTCCTGCTGCTTGAGGGAGGCTGTAGGAGCCCCTTGGCTCCAAAAGGAAAGTCAGCAGAACTGGGGAGTTATGATGCAAGTTGAGGAATGACTGCTGAGTTTCAGCTGGAGCTTGGCCAGCTCTGCCTGGCTGCAGCAACTGAATGCTTAAGGACAATTAATGAGCTTTGCATCTTGTTGGCTTGATGTGTTGCATTTTCTCCTTCATCAGAGGGACCAAGCAAGGAAGGATTGCTACACCTGTTCCTTCCCTTCTCTTTCTCCCTCCTCATATGTTCTTGTGTTTTCCATTTTCTCCAGGCCACGATCAAGCAGCAGCATCAAAGAGAAGAAGTCTGAACATGCATGTAGGTACAGGGCATGTCTGTCTTAAAATGACTATTGGAATCTAGACTCGGAGGTGACCTTTTGAAAGGTTTATTAAACACCATTCCTTTCAGAATTTCTTTAAATTTGTTTCACTCCTTGATGGGCTCAGTGGACTCTCCTGGAGTGCAGTCACTGGGAGTGTGCTGTAGTGGTGCAGTGAGAATTCCTGCATTGTGAATTCTTGAGTGGGAGGAGCTGCAGTGGGACCTTGGGATCCTGGAAGTGCAGTGCAGGAAACAGAAGCATTCGTCTCCATCCTTCACATGCCTTTTATCTCCATGCAGTGTTTCTCATGTCACAATTTGTAGAAAAAAATTATGCATTTTTCTGGAAATTAGAAATATTCCCACTCATTTCTCTTGCCCAGTAAAGTGAAAAAACCTGTCCTTGGGGCAGATATTCAGCTGAAACCTTTCAGATCCATAGGAGATTGATGGTCATGACCTGATTTTGCTTTGGGGGAAATATGGAAACGTCCTGCTATAGAAATTCCTTTTGAAATTGCAATCATGGTCATGGAAACTTCCAAATGGATGCAGCCTATGCAGGGTCTGAGTTTGTCATCCTATGACAGCACAAGCCCAAAGCCACCTATGGCAAGTTCATCATGACAAATCTCTTCCCTGACTCTCTCTGCCTGTGTCAGTGTTGCAGGCTGAGGCTGGGGGAGGAGATGCCTTCTGCCTTGTCCCCCTGTCCCTGCCTTGCCTGATCCCTGACAAGTAGAATTGTGCCAGACAAAATGCGGTCTCTGGTGCGTCTGTGCCAGCCAATGCCTTTGAGTTGAAAGCCTCCATCAAAGCCTGTTGTTGTTGTTCCTTTGCCATCACTGGGCAGGTAATGATAGGAGAGATGAAATTTGAAGAAAGACTTTTGCTGATACAGAAAAAGGGATCAGATGCCAGGTCCCTTTGCGTAGGGTTAGTTCTGCCAAATCCTGGGTAGTGCCCCTTTGGAATGACTCCTTTGTTGGTGATATGCAGCTGGAATGCTTAATGCAGCTAGGGAGAAGTATTGCTCAGTAAGTAAGGTGACAGTTTTGTTGGATTTACTCTGGACTAGAAACGAGCTATGTCATTAAACCTTACCTGCCTTTCTTTTATAACTCAGTAGAACATTCTACAGGAGAAATCAACCCAGTTTAAAGAATGTTATTCCACTCTTATTGCTTGGCTGCTACATGATTTTACCCCATGTTTAGCCACGTAAAAATGATTAGTTGCCTTATATCTAACAGCTCTGTTGAAGAGTATTTCAGAATGTCCTGCCCTCTGCTATTTCCATTTTGAAAACCTTCAGTTGTCAGTGTCAGCCATGATCAGAAATGTTTTGAGGCAGGTCATGTTTATGTTGGGCTTAGGTATCTGTGCAGGAAAGAAAGCAAGGAATAAACCGATCAAAGAGTGAAGTAGAGCAAAAGAGAAACTTCTGGATGACCACTTTATTCCCTATAACTATGGGCTTGCAGAATACTGGGGACGTGTAATTGGGAAAGCAAAGCCCTTTTTGCATGTAACATGTAGTGATCTTGATTGTGTACCACCACTTCCTTTGTTACAAAGAGGAATTAAAAAGATCCCCAGAATAAAAAACCCAGCCTAGAACTGATTGGGAGTTACAGAAACAATAACCTGAAATCTACTTTTGAAAACAATCGCTTCCTAGATAGTGTCAAATTCTAGAGACTACTGTGAGTTTCCAACTCTTTGGAAGGAAAGGAATCCTGTAGTAGTGTGGAGACAACGAGCAGCACATCAAGTCATAGAACCCATCTCTCCTGGCTTGCCAGATCCACATTGTTCAGAGAAATTCAAGTTAGTTAGACATTAGTTTCATGAAAAATAAAAAAAACAACTAATCATTTCAGTAGCTGAAGTGCTCTTTGAATTCCCCACTCTTTAGATGGGTTGATTGTAAAGGAGTGAGTTCAATTAACTCGCTTCTTCTCTTGTACCTGTCTACAGCTTCTTCTGAGTCTACAACAGAAACGCAGAGAATGAAGGCAAAGAGCTCTTGGTGTGTGATAGGACCTGGGATGCCTCTGTTCCCAAGGAAACTCGCTGACGTGTTTGGCATGCAGACCTATGTGCGGAACCCCGGCGTTGGGAATGGAGGTGTGGGCTCCCGGCCGGCTCAGGGGGCCTTGGCCCAGGAGCCCCGGCAGAGGCAGCTGAGCAGCGCTGTCCCCAGGGTCACTGCCAGGGAGGAGGACAAGGGGACGGACCAGCATGGCTCAGCTTCCCACAGAGGTAAGGTGGGAGCTGGGCCGCTCTCTGGTGGGAGGAAGGGTCTTGTGCCAGCCTGGAGAGCCTGTGCACATTGCCAGGGAGCAGTTGTGCCCTGCAGGTGCCCCCTGCCATGAGCTGTGCTGCTGCCAGTGCCCCGTGGAGCTGTAGGGCTGCTGAGCTGTGGGGCAGGGAGAGGAGCAGGAGGCTGCATGTGTAGCTGAGCCATTGCTGGGAAGCACAGGGCTCTGGGCTCCCTGCTGTCAAAGACTGAAAAAGTGTCTGAATTTTATCAGCTGTGTTGGAGAGTGTTGCAGAATGAGTTACATTGTTCTTACTTGCATTCAGAAAATCAGCGTTCTGTCAGGCTGGCCTGAAAGTGCCAGAGCCCATACAGTTTAGACAGAAAATTCTTTGGGGAAAATGAATAATCTAGTGTCAAGGGCACAATTTTCATTAGGGTACCCCTCCTGTAATCCTAAGTTTTTCTTTATTGTCCACTGAAATATTCCAACAAAGTGAAGAAAAAGTTGATCTGAATGTATACAGGTATTAGAACCCAGGACTACTTTTAGGAACCAGAAAGAAGATGTTTACTAAAATCAGCATAAGGGCAGATAAGAATCTCTGTCAAGAGCAATCTCCATCTCTGCCCTTCTCTATCAAACACAGAGGCTCTCCAGCAACCAGGGGCTGAGGCAGCAGGTTTCAGTCTGCTGGCCCACAGAGTAATGTCATGTCTCCTTCCAGGAGCCCATCCACTGGGAGAGGGTCTAGGCATATGTAGCTTGCTGCTTTCCTGCACCATCTCTGTGCCCTGTTAGAGCTCTGTAATCTGGAACCTGTCTTGCCTGTTGCCAAGCATGACATTTTTGGGCAATTGAAGTGTGCCAGAGATTTACAGGAACCTTTGCTTCCAGTACCAGGCCTCCCACTGAGCCAGCTCAAGGAGATGGATCATCCCAGCAGTCCTGGTCTAACAAGTGACAGAGACCTGAGAGAGGGCTTTGGAAAGGTAAGGGATAAGAACAGGGATGAGCAGACTTCCATTCCAGTGGCTGTTTAGTGCTTGGCCCAAAATGCCTCTGAAAACCATGATCTTCCACTCTTGGGGGTTGGGGATTGTCTTGGGAATATATTTGACGGCTACTGAGCAATTGCTTGGCTACTTCCAGTGGTGCCAAAGTCACTGCATGGAGATGGTGCCAAGGTCATGCCCGAAGCATTCTTTATATGCAAAGGCCATTTTAGAGAAGTTCTGATTGGCAGAGCAAACTGTAAACCAGTGAATGTGGGCAAAGGGCACCCTCAGAAGCAGAGAAGCAAAGATGCTAACGTTGAGTATAAGCAAGGCTTCAAAATAAAACGGGACAGTTTGATGTCTCCTGGTTACCTTTCTGGCTGTATCTCACAGCCCTCTCATTCTCACATTTTCTGCTTCTTAATATCCATGTTCCTCCAAATTGTTTTCACATGACTCCCTCCTCCTTTTGGTCTCCTGGTCTCAGAGACCAAGTCGTTGAGAGTCTTCCAGAGCTGAGTCCTTCAGAAGCCAGGAAGTGACAAACAGCTGCAGTTCCTGGCCATGAGTGTTAAGCATCAGCTAATTACACCTCCTTGCTGCATAATGCACATGGCTTTTATTCTCCTGCCATGGCCTGTAGGAACTGAACTGCCTGCTCATTGCTCATGGGAGCTCTTCCTTTGTCTTGGAGCATTCCTATGACTTTCATGCTTCAAGCAGGGCTTCCTGTCACAGGTTGCAGTTGGAGCAGAGTAAAGCTGTGGAACTAAAGTGTTCCACCTCACTGTGTGTAATTACCAAGGTGAGGATGGGAGACATTCTCCTGAAACTATTGGAATGCATATGGAGCTGGATTAATGTCTGTAGCACTGTGTGGACTCCGCTCCCAGTGAGAGGTTGTGCCTGGTCTGTGTGTGTCTCTGCTTACAGTCTGTGATGTATTTCCATTGCAACTAGATCCGTGCTGCATTGTGCATGTTGGCTGAGAAGAACTTAGAACCAAAGGATGTGGAGCTTTTTGAGAAAGAGATGAAGAAAAGGAGAGCAAAGAAAACATCCTTGCAGGTGCCTCCACAGAGAGTTGAGCCCAAGGATGCAGCTGAAGCAAGTAAGTGGTGCCTACACTGCTGGTCCTTTTTGAGCTCTTACCCTCTGCACAGTGTTGCAATCAGACTGGGGGGCTGTTGCACTTGCATCTGAGTGGAAACCTGCATAGGAATGATTTCCATTTTGCAGAGAAAAACACAGAGGCATTAATTGTCTTGCCCATGGCCTCACTTAGTAACAGAGTATCAGCTTCCCACCTTCACCTCTAAAATCTTTCAGAGTAGAAAATTCAGTCTTGGAAAGTCGCCTGCCCTTCAGACTCTGTTCTGAAGAGCAGCTTCCAGGCAATGTGAATGCAGAAGAATGCTTTTCTACCAAGGTGCAACCTGGAAGAAACCAAATTCAGCACCTTCTGATGAAAAGACCAGAGATCCTTCTCGAGCCACTCCCCTCCAAGGAGCTGGCACTGTAGAGCTGTGCTGAAGCCCTGAGGCAGTGCTTCTGTTGTAGCCCCAGGAGCAAGCAGCATTCCCCAGTGAATCCCGGCTGAGGGGCTCTGGCTGCAGCGCTGTGTGCGCTGCCCCGAGGGCGGCAGCAGGGACCTTCGGGGGCAGCACTCAGCCCCAGGGCACCACCCAAGCTTATCTGCACTTTCTTTTGGGAACTTGCCCAGCCTGCCTCTGAAACAGGAAAACGAAAGCATAGCAACACTGGCTTCTCCTTGTTTCTTAGGGGAAGCATCACTGCAGTTTGATTTTTAAACTGGAAGAAGGTAGATTTAGATTAGATATTAGGTAGAATTTATTTTATAATGAAGGTAATGAAATGCTGCAAGGATTTTTCCAGAGAAGCTGTTGTTGATTTATCTATGAAGGTGTTCAAGGCCAGTTTACATGGGGCTCTGAGGAACCTGATCCAGATGAAGATGTTCCGTTTCCCAGGGGTTGGACTAGATGGTGGTTAAAGGGGCCTTCCCACCAAAATTGTTGTAGGTTTTCCTGGGTGATTGTATGATCCTTGTCCCATACTAGCGTGCCAGTGTTCTACTTGAAGTTCTTTGGGATAACACAGAGATGTTACCCAGCTCCAGCAAATTTTCTGGCCCTTTCCATAGTGACCCTGTCCAGCACCCTCCACTTACAAGCTCCTCTTTGGTCCCTGCAGGCCTCAGCCAAGCAGCTGTCAATGGCACAGCTTCCAGTGTGCAGAGAAAACACCCTGGTAATGCCTTGAAGAAGAAGGTCTTGAGGAAGCAGGACAAGATGCCCTTACTGCCCACTATGCCCATCATCCAAGAGGAAGGCAGTGTCCCATGCAACTCCTCAGGTAAGTCTGCTCTGTGGCAGCTTTTTCCCATATAGTTATTTCCTTGCAAAAGAAGCACAAAGTGTGCCTCCTGCCTCAGCCAGCACAACTGGGCTCTTTGGTCAATAGCCTGTCCGGGAATGAGCACCAAATCCACTTTTGAGTTCCTCCAGCTTGGTTGTCTTGCCGTAGTCGGTTTTTAGAGATGCATTGGAAAGTTGAGCTGAATAAAGTAGAGGTAAAGGCCTAAGCTCGGGCTTTTGTCCATCCTGATAATCCAAACTACAGGGCTGGTGCCAGGAGACAGCTGTAAGTGCAGAGATGAGCTGGGGGCAGTGTGCCAGGGTGTGCTCACTGTGCACCTACGAGTACCACCACCATCAGTTGACCACTCCCCATCGGGGCCCTCTGCCTGTGCTGTTGTCCGGCTCTGCAGCCAGCTTTTCTGCTATCCCAGTAAGGGTTGTCTCTGCATGGCAGTCAGTGCCTTGGTGCAGTCGTGCTGCTGCTCCCTGAAGTGATCAATGGCTCCTGGCTGCCACCATCCCATGGCCTGCAATTCCAAGAGGAAACAAGCAGTGCCTGCTGTGTCACTGCAGCCAAACACAGTGGCTGCTGGTAGGAGGTGACAGTCAGGAGGGGCTGCCTGGTGCTCCAAGGTTGCCTGTGCTATCATCCCAACTAGGGTGAGATAAAAAGAAGGGAGCAAGGAATAATAATTGGAATGCTCTTTTCTACTGATGCTATTTCCACGTTGAGAACTGACCAGAATTGAGCCTGGGTTGTTCCGGCTTGGCTTGGTGCTGTGGCAGGGCAGCTGCAGGAATTTCCTCAGGGAGTTGCAGAGTGCCTCAGTCCTCAGGGCTGGGGGAAATGAGGGCGCTGGGACAAGAGAGGCCCCTGGGGGGTTCCCTCTAGGTGTAGCCATTCCCACTGGTCGTCCCTGTCTGTCAGGGAGTGGGAGCTCTGCGGCCTCAGGAACCTGCCGCTGGCTGTGCTACCTGTGGCACTTGGGAGCTGGCACTGTGTGGGCAATGGTCAGGTTTAGCCTGGAGCTGTGCCCAGCTGGGGGGGGCTGGGAGAAAGCAAGGAGCCCAAGGAGGCAGACAGCAGGGAGGTGTGTGAGGCAGTGCCAGTTTGCAGCACATGGAAGCCTGGCTGGGAGCTGGGGCTGCAGGCCGCTCCATGGCGGGGTGCCTTGCCCGGGGCTGCAGCGCTCAGGGCTGACCCTCTCCTCACAGTGACCTCGCAGACGGCCACTGGTGCCGAGCGCCGACAGGAGCTGCTCCGTGAGCGTGGGCACAAGGACACAGCCTCTGCTGACCCACAGCAGTCCTTGCTCCAGGCACTCTCCTGGCTGGGCAGCGATGACTGGTAAGAAAGGCCCCGGTCACTCTGTCTCCCTCTTAGCGTTAAGGAAGCTTACAAGTGGATCTTGCCAGTGCCTCTGAGCCCCGACAGCCCAGAGGGCAAAGGACTCTGCTGAAACCACTCCAGAGCAGTGAGAGGATCAAGATTTGAGAGCAGCCTTTGCTTGGCCTCGGTCTGCAGCTGTGCTCCAGCTGCTGCCGCTCTGTGCTGCTCCCTCGCTTTGCCTGCTGCTCCATGGAGCTGCAAAGGAAGTCTTGAGGGAAGAGAGGAAGCTGTGGGATGAGATGATTTGCTGGCTGAAGGCAGCAGCAGGATGGCAGCAGTTTAGAGTGTAGAGATTTGGGTGCCTTGGGGCACTGGCCCAGTGGGACTGAGTAAGATTTCTCTCTGCTCCCAGTGCTGACAGCAATGGCAGGTGACAGGGTCTCCCTGTGACCTCCTGCATGTGAGTCCCAGAAGCAGCTCCAGGGAGTCACTCTTTCTGAGAAATGGACTGATTTGTGCTTTCAAATCCCCAGCCTGTCTTTACTCCTGAAGGCTCATGGCAGAAGGGAAGGAGAAAGCAATGAAACCCTCTGGGAATCTTGGATTTTTGAATTCAACTTTTTCCTTTTCACTGCTTCGTATGGGCCGGAGGTGTTTAGCCAATACTCAACATGTGTCCCACAATTAGACACAGAGAGAAGGAGGCCCAGAGGTGATAACCCTATGAATGTTAGGTGATGCTGGTTAAATTTTTGGTGATATTGGTTGTGATGTCGGGGTTAGCATAAACTCACTGTTGGGTGCTTCATTCACACATGGGTACGGACTCCATTCACACTGGGATAAGCATGAAAAATCTGCCACCATGCATCTCTTTGTGCAGTCACATTTGCTTTGCAATTCTCTTCTGCTTTCTCTTCCCCCTTTTTGTTTGGTGCCCTCTGAGGTACAAGAGAGCTTCTGCAGTTGTGGGGGGTCCCGGTGACTCTCAGGGGTGCCCATGGGATCGGTCAGCAGCCCTGTGCTGCAGCCCTGATGCCTCACACACCTTCCTGTAGCTCAGGGCTGCCTAGAGCAAGTGCTGAGAGACAGAGTTGTTTACACCTCTTAAATAACATGTTGCTGTAGTGGGCATTGTTTTTGGTAGGGGATTCTGGGAAAAGGCAGAGTTTCAACTGTTCTTTCCCAGGCATGGAATCTTATGGGACACCCTGCTGCTGCTTTTCTGGGGAATGTGGAGGTGGAGTGGATTGGGTGAGACACAGGCCTAAATTGTAGAGTGGAAACTGAGCTCCAGAGTGCCAGTGCAGAGTCTCACTGCTGATCTGCCTGCTGGCACTGCCAAAGAAGGAACATGCCCCAATAACATCCCAATGGGATTGTGTCTTAGGGACATGCACAGGGAGGTGACAAGGAACAGCAGCATGACCCAGTCTCACAGCTTCTAGGAGACCGTGACATAGGGACTCCATAGGCCAGACATTTCAGAAATGCTACCTTGTAAAATTAGTCAGAAATTAAAACACTGAAACCCCTCTATTTGTCTCTTGGATTTGTGTATGCTTTTGACAGCCACAACATCCTGCAGGAAGGAGCTCCACAATTTCATTAAGTACTCCTTGAAAAGCACCTCCCATTGTTTGACTGAGCTGCCAGCCTGGTAATTTCAGAGGGTGCTGCCTAGTTCTTGGGTGGAGAGAAAAATCCATCTTTTTGGTACTTGCCTTTCAGGGAGATGAAGGAGAAGGGACTGGTCAGCATCAAACTCCTGGCTGGGTCCCATTCAGAAGTCCTGCTTTCAAGGCTTCGTGACATTTGCTTGGCAGTTACCAGTGAGGTGAGAACACTCTTGTGAATTGTGCCCTGTACTTCATACACAGTGTGTAGAGTAGCTATGTGCTTGTTCATCTCCATGTGTGCTCAGAGACTGCCTTCATTTCTCTTTTTAGATCTTGTATTTCTAATGTCTGTCAGGTTTCTATGGGATCTGTGTGTAGATGTAGTTGTATTCACTGGTAAGTCGGGTATCTGACACTCATCTTTGAGTGAGCTGCCATTATCATGAAATGTGCAAATGCAGAAAAAGATACTCTAATTATGTTATTTTCAGAGTCCTAGTCTCTGCCCGAGCTGTCATTCAACACTGCAAATTAGTCTGTAGGCCTGAGCGTGTGTTTTCTGTTTCCTGGCTGAGTGCTTCAACTGCTGGTGTTGCTTTTTTAAACAGGAGCACGTGACTCTTTTATCTTTATGACTGACGCCTTTATGGTTTGAAAGCAGCCCTTACTTTAATTTGGTTCTTTGTGTTTCAAAGAAAAGAGCCTAAAGGGAAAGCAGTTGACATTAAAGAAGGCTTAAGTAGATACTTTATGAAATTTCTTATTTTTAGGCCTGTTACATGCAAGTCTGAGGCCAGATACTGGTGCCAGTGGAAGTGCCTTGCTGTGCATGTGCTCTTCTGCTCTTATTGTGCTTTTATGTTCCTCTGGACACAGTGGGACGTGTTGTCATTTCCTGAGTCGTCTGTCTAAGGCAACTGGTTTTCTTTCCGAGGTCATTCTTATGTTTCCCCTCTGACTTCCCCAGGTGACCAACCTCCGCTCAAAGGTGTCCTACTCGGCCATTGTCACTCTGGGAGAGCTCTTTGTGACCTTGAAGAAGGACATGGACTCTGAGGTGGATGAGGTGGCTCGGGTCCTTCTGCACATGATGTGTAATTCGCCAGAGTTTGTTGAGAAAGCAGCCAGTCACACCCTGGGGATCATGGTGGAGAATGTGACTCCTGCACGAGCAATGACTGCTCTCCTGGACAGTGGAGTCAAGTAGGTTCTTCTTTCAGTGATATTCTTCACCTTCTAGAGTACTTCTAGGTGGGGGAAGGGATGAGAGAAAGAATGGGAATGGTGGGAGGGAAGGGTCCTGTATCCTGCATCTTCTGTCAACTCAGTGACTGGATTCTCCAATCCACCTCATTTCTTTCCTCTTCTCCCCTCTTTCTGCCCTCCCTCAGCCTATGAGTTCTCAGAATCACAGAGCTGTAGAACATGGGAAGTTGGACGAGGCCAGGAGGATGATCAAATCCAGTTCCTGGCCTTGCACAGAGCCCCCCAAGAGTCACACCATGTGCCTGAGATTGTTGTCCAAATGCTGCTTGAACTCTGTCAGGCTTGGTGCTGTTGACCACTGCCCTGGGGAGCCTGTTCCAGTGTCCCAGGCACCCTGTGGGTGAAAAAGCTTTTCCTGATATGCAACCTAAACCTCTTCTGACTCATCTTCCCGCTGCTTCCTGGAGTCCTCCCAGTCTGTCAGAGTTGCCTAGATGTGGTGAATGGTGGGGAAGTGCAAGTGCCTGCAAAGGCTAAGGATAGAGCCTTGTGCTTCTGTGGGAAGAGGGACAATTGCAATTGCAGCTATGAGTGCTCTTTGATATTTCACTGCAGTAAGCACAGAGGCCCTGGGAAAAAACATGCATCCTCATGATGCCCTTAACTGGAGAAATAAGGAGGGTACTTGCTGGGGTATGGAGCACCTAGGGGAGAATGTGCTGGCTGTGACACAGCCTGCACAGCAGGTGCAGCTCCTGCCAAAGGAGTCCTGTATGACTATCCTGGCCATAGAGCTCTACTTTCTAATCAAACTGGTGTTTCATGTTAGCCTTGAGATGATGAATCACTGCACATACACCTTCACAGGCCCACTACTATGGAATAGCTGATGCAAATGCTGCCTTAAGTGTTTGTGCTGAGCCTGATAATTATCAAAAGACACTCTCTAGAACTGGACAATCTGGGTAAATTAATTGCCACACTTTCCCCATCTTTGCAATAGGATAAAACATTCAGATGTACCCCTTGCCAATCCTCACAAAAGAAACAGGCTGCATTGCTGCATATTCTGCAACTTCACGGCCCACAGTGTGTTTTCTCTGCATCTGTATTTTTCCAAAGCTCTGCAGATTTGGGGATAAATGGCTGGAATGAGCCTCAGTCCTGCTGCAGCTCTGTGTGATGGGTGCCCTCTGATAGGTTAGCATGAATGGTCTTTCATTTCTAAAGAATTCATATATAATCTAATTTTTTATCTTTCTCAGTGGAAATTGTGGCAAAGACACTGAGTATCAGGTAGTGCAGGGAGACTGAATTCCTCCGTCTTCCTTGCAGACAGTCCTTGTGTCCAATGCTAATTTGAGTTTCTCTGAGGACAGAAGCTTCTACAGGTGTCTGAAGCTGCAGGGAGAAGCCAGGCCTCCTTCCCGCAGCAGTGGCAGGGAGCACGCTCTGGCCAAGGCCTGTGCTGCTGTTGCTCCTTCTCCCTGTGCCCCAGTGTTTGCTCTCCTCTTGCCAGGAGCCGCCACGCCCAGGTGCGGAAGTGTGCGGCGCAACTGCTGCTGTCCTTGATGGAGAAAATTGGAGTCACGAAGCTCACAGGCACACCCAGGGCTGAGAGGCTGGCGCACGCGGCAGGGACGCTTGCTCAGGACTGCCACAAGGACACAAGGTAACCATCTTCATTTCACCTCCTCACACAGGAAAACTGCCTTGTGTCTGTCTAGAAAGGTAAAACCACAAAAGAGTGGTAACGAAAGGCAATATTAAGTTACCTCACGGTGTGGATAAGGGCCATAGAGGCATGGAATACCCGGAGTTGTAATGGAATCTGACAACAAAACAGATGTGTTTCACTTGTTCCCTGGGATCCTTTGATCCCACAGAAGCACACCCACAGTTTCAGAGTGAAATGATATTTTTCTCTCACTTTGCTGAGTAGGTAATGCCATCTCATGCAAGGATTGCAAAGGATGACATTAAGGTATCAGCCTCTTCTGTTAACAAGTTTCCTTTTTTTTGTTCGATTTCCTTCCTTCCTTCCTTCCTGGAATCCTTCCTTCCTTCCTTCCTTCCTGGAATCCTTCCTTCCTTCCTACCTGGAATCAATCCTTCCTGCCTTCCTGCCTTCCTGCCTTCCTGCGTTCCTGCGTTCCTTCCTTCCTGCCTTCCTTCCTGCCTTCCTTCCTGCCTTCCTTCCTACCTTCCTGCCTGCCTGCCTGCCTGCCTGCCTTCCTTCCTGCCTTCCTTCCTGCCTTCCTTCCTCCCTCCCTCCCTTCCCCCATTCCCCCCTTCCCCCCTTTGCTTCCTCCTTCCCTCCTTCCTTCCTTCCATAGGCATTATGGACAGGAGATGGTGAAGATGTTGATAAATCATCCAAAATGTAAAATGCTTTTGGAGCGATCCATTCCTGCCTGTGACCTGGAAGATATTCTGAGAAGAATAAAGAAGAAAGTAAGTGCTTGGCAGGAGAAATGTCTCCTTTGTGCAAGTATAGCCACAGCTAATAGGACATCAAACATACCTAATCTGTCTTTATCTCATTCCCCTTCTGCTCAATCATTTTGCTCCTGGGAATGAGCTGTTAATCCCCAGCCTGTTCATCTGCAGACCACAAAGGAGCTGATATTCTTAGGGGAAAAGTGGGGCTTTGAATATTTTGACTATTGGTCACAAAGAGGAAAGGGGAAGAGGAGAAAGTGGGTTTACATTTAAGCATAACTCCCCACCCTGCTGTCCCTGCTCTGCTCCCAGTAAAGCAATGAAGTGAGAAAAGTGCTTCTGAGGAGAACAGAGTCTTTGCAAAAGACACTGGAAGCAGTAGTGCCAAGAAAATTTCCAAAACTGCAGCAGATGTCCCAGTCAATCCTAATTGCTACAATTACCGTCTGTCTTTTGGGAATACTGCCCTGCTGTCAAGCCCTGTGGAGCTGGAAGAAGCTTGATGAATCCAGCAGCATCCAGAGGAAAATCATTTGTCTGGGGGGGGACTTTCATTGTTTTTATCTACGTTATAGAAGGGAGCGTGTCCTTTGTGCACAAACAGGGAGAGCGAGTGTTGAACCAAATCACCTTCCAACAAAATTGGCCCACCCCAAAGAGTCCTAATTTTTCTGCTTTTTCCTATAAGATCTCTTCGTGCCTAGCAGTTTCCATTATTGCCATTTATGCACGAGACTCATGAATTGGGGAGTTTAAACTGCTGCTCACTATGGCAGCACCCATAACCTGCCTTGGGCTATTGCAAACAAAGAGTTGGCATCACTGAATCTCTGGTCTGTTTCCTTCTGTAGGTTTGCAAATATTTCCCTAAGCCTTGGTAGCAGTGATCCTGGTTCTAACTTGTGTTTTTAAGCAGACGGTTTCCTATTCTATATTCGAAATGTTGGTGGGGTTTCTCTGTGTCCTTGTAGGGGATGGAAGAGCAGAAGGGTGAACGCCCATGTGTCAAGAGCCCCGTGAAGATGAGGAGCCATGTCTCAAAGAAGCCCCAGGCCACATTTCCTTCTAGTCAACGGTACTGAGCACTTTTGTTAGATGCGACAAAGCACACAACAAGCTTGACATTTCTCTTCCTCAGGAAAATCATTCTGGAGAGATGGCCTGTGCCACTGATTCTTTCCTTTCCTACAAATTTTCTTTGATAACAAATGCCTATATCTGCATTAATAATATTTGTAGATTGTCTCCCGTAATGATTGTCTTGAAGTCCATGCTCTTTTCAGAGCCTCATGATTCTCTAGCTTGAAATCACATCATGAGTAAATCACCTCTGGATGTTTTGTTCACAATTATCTGCAGGTATTATCACCAACAAGCCATCATTTGCTTTTATTTTCCAGGGTGAAGTCGACCTCGGATGGACGCCTCCTACACCATCCAAAAGTCCAGGTCACGTTGCCTCCAGCTGTGGATGAAATGGAGATGCTCCAGAAGCTTTATGATCTCCTGGAAGCCAAGGGGTTTGAGACACGGATGGAAGGAGTGGCACTCCTCCTAGACCTGTGCAAAAACAGCCCCAAGCTCATCACCACGAACATTGTCCAAGTATGTAGGGTATCTTCACTGTTCTTTCCCTTCAGCTCCTCTCCCAAGCCTGTAGCAATGAAGTTAATTCAGTCTGTCTTGGCACTACATCCTGCCTTGTTGGGACAGGCTGGTCCCTCTTACCCAGACAAATTTAATTCAGGTCCAGCATGCAGGACAAATTCTTTCAGTCCAGCTGTATTTGTCTGGCAGGTGCCTATTGATGTTGTTCATCACATGATGACAGAATTTTCCACTGCTCTAACCTTTGCTGTCTCCTACTCCCAGCTGGGTTCAATGAAAGGAATCCAGCCACTGAAAGCATGGCAATTCTTCTCTTGACAAAAAATGGCTTTGGATGGGGAAGAGAAGTATCAGGCTGGGTTGGTATAACCCAAATGTTTCTAAAAGAACACTTTGGTAAACTCCATCCTGTCTTGCACAAACACTGTGTTTGTCCCACAAAGAACTGTGGCTACTCGTTTCCATCCTTGTCTCTATTGCACTTGGTAAAGATGGTGTGTAACCTTCTCGGGTATTGAATGCTCATTTCTACATCCCCTCTCCAAACAAGGACATTTTAATCCAGCTTTCTTGCTGCTTGTTCTCTTCACAGATTTTTGATCATTTTGTCCTGAGAATATCTGACACGCACAAGAGAGTGAAGCAGATGGCGCTGGACGTGCTGGCAGAAATGATAGCCATCCTGGAAGATGCCTTGAACCCCATGATTGTCTGTTTAGTGGAAGGAATACTAAAGAGCCTGAACTCAAAGGATGCCGGGGTTCATGCTGCAGCTGTGAAAGCGCTGGAAAAATCCGTTTCTCATTTTGGTAAGGCTGACATGGACTCTCCTCAACTGTGTCTCTGCCTCTCTGACACAAGAGAACACTGAGTGCCATGAGAGCTCTTGTTGCCCGTGGAACACTCCAGCTGACATCCACCAGAAGCTGTGGGGGTGCAGTCCTTAGGCACCAGTCCCCTAAGAGGCTTGAATGTGCATCAGCATTTCCCACAAGTGCCAGGAGCCCTTGGCTCTGTGCTGCTTGTCTGGAGAGGAGGTCCTGGACTACAGCTTTGCTACAATTCAGAGGCAAAGGGGATTTTGGAGTTTGCTTGGACCCCATTAGATTTCCCAAATGAATAGCTTTGCTGTTGCCATGAAGGGACACTGGCCCATCATGGCTCCTGCAGAGCAGCCCCCTGGAAGGCTCCACATTATAGGCATTAGCTGCCTCTGTTCCACCTTTCCCATTTGTCTTCCTTTTTCAAATGGGACACTTATGATTCACCAAGTGCATTTCCTTAAAACAAACAGATAGAAATCCAGCTGTCAGTGATGTCTTGTTCCACATGTTGTTTTCATGGGGCAGGATGGCTGTGGCAAATACCTACACAGGCAAGGACTGCTCTAAATTCCTTTGTCACAGAGATTTATGTCAGCACTGAAAATGCTGCTCGGGAGAAATATGCCTGACAAATGGAGTGTTGAAGAGGCAGATCTTCAAGGGGAGTTTCCACTTTCTCCACCTCAGCTGCTCTGCGAACTCCTGAACTGCCTGACGCTGTGCCTTTGTGTATCCCAAGTCTGGGCTTCTTCCTGTTTGCTCTGGAGTTCAAAACCTTTTCACTGCTTACGTGTGATTGAACTCTTGAGGTCCTTGATCTGAAATGTTTAACGTAGCTCCCGGTCCAGCAGACAACTTTGCATTGACAAATGTGAACGGAGAGGTTTTCTTTGGGAATTTGAACCCCCCTCAAGTAGGCTGGAAGGAAAGAAGTACATCAGCAGAAAATTACTTGATTTTATAAATTGGGGCTGCCCCTGCCCTTCCCCTCCCCACTCTCCTTTCTCCTAGGACCTCAGAAGAGTGAGCAGAAACGTGTGTTTCTCTTGTAGATAAAGTAGCACTGATGAAAGAGTTCAGCCACCAATGGAGTCAGCTGAGTGGCCAAGCTCTGCTGGATGTGACAGAGCGTATCACAGGTATGGCCTCTGCTAAGCCAAGAGGTCTCCCCAGGGAGCATTTCCAGGGCATTCCTGGCAATAGACAGTAGAGTAGCTGCTCCAAATCAGGAGGTGCTGAGCTTGTCCCTCCTGCCCAATGCCCATGGCAGCTGTGTTTGGCAGGTTTTCCCTGGCTGCTGCAGAGGTGTGCAGTACCTGGCACGGGGGTGGCGCTCGGCCTTGGGGCCGAGCTCTCACTGGGGCATCTCAGAGCCCACCTCCAGGAAAGGGAGGGGTTAAAAATACCCGAGCTGGCTCTTCTCTTGGGAGCTCAGGGTCATCTCTGGTCCTTTAGGGAAAATGTAGCAAGTGCTGTTTCAGGCAATCCGTTTCTTTTGTCCTCACAGAATTCTCATCTTGCTCTTGAAAAGTTTTCAGACTGAACCCTGCAGTGCCTGGGGGTCACAGCTTAGGTCAAAACTCAGCACCCAGATTAGGGGCACGGATTTGGTGCAAGGCAGCCTTTGGGGCCAGAGGGGCAGAAGCAGAGTGCTGAGGCTCCCTGCCTGTGCTGTCAAAGTGGCATTGGACTGAGTATTTCAGGGTGTGCAAACAGTGTCTTCCTGTGTCAGTGCTGTCCAAAATGCTACAAATGCAGCTGATAATTGATTCCTCAGAGGAGCTTGCTATGTCAGCAACAGCCCAGGAATGGAAAAGTGATAATCTCTCTATATAGTGGACAAGATGATTTACAGCCTTGCTTTAACGGGGTCTAAATGCACTGCTAAGTGTGCCAGCATCTTTAAATGCAAGGTTTCATAGATGTTGTGTCTTCTTCAGCAATCTCAAATGCTCAGTGTTCGGTGATTGAGAATGTCAAAAGCCCTTGAAAGGGCATTGGAATAAAGTAGATGTCTAGGAAGAGGGAATTTAGTTTTGGAGATATTTTGATCTCTTCTTGAAATAATGGAAATAAACATAAATTAGGACTCTTTTAGGAAGAGCAGATGTTCTCTCTGAGATTTAGTGGGAACAAACAATGTTTTCTCAAGTTCCATTGTGATCAGTGTCTTGAATTGGATTTTAACTGAAATTAACACCCATTTTGAAATGGATGCCATAACCCTTTTCCTGCTTGGCAGAATTGGTTTTGGGCACTTTCAGGAACTGTTTAAATATTGATGATTGCTGGTGGATTACGAGCATAAAGAAAATGAAGTCTCTTCCACCACAGAATAAGAAGTGGTTACTGCATAACATTTTGCCTGATCAGAAAATATGAATGGTGTCCAGAACATTTCAGGTTTTGATGTCTCAGCCACATCTGCCATGCAAGGAGCCTGTTGGTTGTCAATGCTTTGTCTGTGTTTGACAAAGTTCAGTTCAGAAATTGAGCAGGGAGTAGGCTTCAGAGAGAAAGGGAGAAGACACTCGTGTTGTGGTTAAATTTCATTCATCTGTGTTGCATTTTTCTCTCTACATTCTACTATTGCAGTGCACATTGCAAGAAAAATGCCATTAACATTGGGGGGGGAATGACATTAAAATGTGGAGATGCACAAATGCCACAGCAATGAGGTCTGGGTAATTACATAAGACACCCTGAGGTTTGAAGCAGCTGTTCGGTGGAAGGCACAAAAGCATTGTGCCAAAGACAGCAGCTAGTCACTGATGTTTCTAATCCAGCTGTCAAGCAGCACCCATGTCTGGTGGGCTGGAGTTTGGAAGTGTGGTCTAATAGTGCCCTTTGCTGTGTGCCACTGAGCAAAGGGAAGAGCCAGATTGGATTCTGGCACTTTGACATCAAGGGTCACAAAGATGGAATTGTCCTTTTTCTTAGAAACCTTTCAATTGAATCTCCATGGTGCATTTCCAAATCTTCAGTGTGGGTTTAGACAACTTCCTAATGGAAATGAAAGGGAAGTTGACATTTTAGTCATTCTTGATGTTGAAACAGATTGTGAAATGATTCAGTAAAGGTACAAGTTCTGCCACAGGTGCAAGTATTTGTTTGGAGACAGTACTCCTGAGGTGTTGGTGGTTCTATTTTGGGGAGGATCAGCTGCTTTGGCCATTTCTAGATCGTGGGGCTCTGTGTGCTATTTCACTGCTCTTAGGCAGAGAGGCTTCCAAGAAGCAAATCTCGAGGTGGATCCTTGTTTGCATTAAGGTTGTTGTTTCAGAAGCTTGTGTCTCTGTCCCGGCAGTGCTTGTGGAAGGGGTTTATGCCAGGAGCCCTGAAGTCGTCCAGCGCTACGCCCTGCCCGTGCTCTGGTCCTTCCTGGAGAACAAGGCGCTGCCTGTCCGCAGCGCCAATGTGCGCACGGTGGTCACCAGGCTCGCCTCTGCCCTCTACGAGGTGATGGGCACCAAGCTGAAGAAGCGTGCTGCCAGCCAGCCCCCACATGTCCAGGAAAACCTCTCCAGCATCCTGGGCTGGTGAAGGCTTGATGTTCTCCAGCAAGTTGACCAAGTGCTGAGATGGACACCTGCGGTTCTGACCTTTTAGCTGTGCCAAAATTGACAAAATACTCAGGAAGGGTGTGCATCTGCCCCTGCTCTCTCCACTGCCCTTCCTAGTCATGGCATGCTCAGGGGCCTGAAGACAGTCTGGATTGAGGACAAAGTGAAGGACTAGCATGGCTCAAGCCTCCCACCGAGGTAAGGTGGGAGCTGGGCCGCTCTCTGGTGGGAGGAAGGGTCTTGTGCCAGCCTGGAGAGCCTGTGCACATTGCCAGGGAGCAGTTGTGCCCTGCAGGTGCCCCCTGCCATGAGCTGTGCTGCTGCCAGTGCCCCGTGGAGCTGTAGGGCTGCTGAGCTGTGGGGCAGGGAGAGGAGCAGGAGGCTGCATGTGCAGCTGAGCCATTGCTGGGAAGCACAGGGCTCTGGGCTCCCTGCTGTCCCAGGGCAGCCCAGAGGCCAGGGAGTTCCCCTGGGAGATCTGTGGAAGTGGCTCAGGGTGTGCCCCTGGCCTGCCTCCAGAGGGTGATGGTAGGAGAATGTTTCCCTGTGCAGCTATTTATGAATTTCCAAGAAATGTGTTCTATGAAATATGGAGCTTCAGATGCTTTAGGTTTGCATTGCAGCCTCTGTTACATTTTGTGTCTCCATTTTGCAGACCTGCCTGGCTCCTGTGTTTCCACCAAGTTTTCTCTGGACATTCTTTTGTGCATTTACCCACAAAGTCCTTTCCTGCTGTCCAGAAGAGCTCTTTCCTCCAAGCCCAGGAAGAAGCTGCTGCCTATCCAATGAGCATTTGAAGACAAGGATTTATGCATTAGCCTGTATAGTTCCAGATGTACATATGTTCTGATAGTTATCTGTAGGTTTCAATAAATATATTTTGATTCTATCTTAATAATTTTGTTGTTATATTTTTTATTGTGTATATTTTTGGTGGTATGTTTTGTTTTTTTATATTTTATAGTTTTATATTTTTTCCCACTGACATGCTAAGGGTGGCCAGGTCCTTGAGAGCTTGAGATGGGGAAGGGAGAGCCTCCCTGATTTTGTGAGTTTCTCTGGGAGGGCGGGGCCAGTGTGGGGAAGGAGGCCAAGGCCAAGATTCGAAGCAGGTAAAGGAGCGTGGGGGGGCAGTTACTGGTACTCACCCCTTTTTGGCTCTGGAAGGAGGAAGGCAGCTGGGAAACCTCACCGCGCCATCCCAGTGCCAGGAGCTGCCTCTTCTGGTGTTGGACCTCACACCCCTGCCAGGATGCTGTCCTGCTTCAGTTTGCTATCTCCAAGCATCCTGTTGGAGCACCGGGACCGACACTGCTCCAAGGATTCGTGAGCAGAGTCTCTCCTCCACCCTTCCCATCTGGGACACAGCTGCCATCACCCCCAGCTCTCCTGCAGCTGTGCAGGGATCCACACACCTGCCCTGTCCACTGGGAACCTGCCAGAGCTCACTGCCAATGGCGATGGTAACTGCACCAGGGGGGAAAAGAGCACACAACCAAAGGAACTGTGACTGGGTTCCTGTTAATTTCATAGTTATTGTTGTTTAGATTGGCCTTGTTGTAGATTTAGTAGAGAACTGTTCTTCCTGTCCCCCTATCTTTCCCTGAGAACCTCTTGATTTCAAAATTATACTGACTCAGTGGGAAGGATTTTACTTTCTCCATTTCAAGGGAAGGTCCTGCTTTTTCCCTAGCACACACCTGTCCATTCAAACTAGGATACGGAGCATGAGATGCAGGGCTGATGTGTGAAAGCAGGAGGATCTCCTCCAAAGTAACTTGTTTAATTGTCCATTTTATTACTTCTCTATTTACTCCACACTACTAAGGCAAGGCAAGCTTTGCTTGCAGGCAAAACAGGCATGGGATACACTAGGGTCCCTTGCAGGATCAGCAGGGCTGGCAGTGACAAAGCAGGCAATCTGCTCCATGGTGAGCCACTACACAGCCGCATCCCAATGTGGGTTTAAGTAGCATGGTATTATGGAGAACTCCTTTTCTGCATCAGATACCAAAAGAACGTCCACAGCTTCTGGTGGCAGTCAGCTGGAGCATTCCACAGGCAACACGAGCTCTCAAGGCACTCAGTGTTCTCTAGTGTCAGAGGCAGAGACACAGTTGAGGAGAGTCCATGTCAGGGGTCAGCCTTCCCAAACTGAGCAATGGATGCTTCTGCCACTAACACTGACAGGAAATAAACAAACAAAATTTTTGTGCACACCAGGGCTACGTGTGGATTAAATTATTTCTGTTTCACATCCCGGCCAGAACAACATCGTGGTCAGAATATCATTGTTCCTAGATTCTCTAACACTAAAAATATTGCTGGAGAGTTTTTGTCATTCCCATAGATTTGGTGACATCCAGACACACTTAACAATCCATTTGGGTCCAAGTTCCATATTGCAGACGATGTCTTTGGGCAGCCTGCAAGTGTCTCAGCAGAGAATGAAAAGGGATGACAATACTGACACGATTTCTCTTTGCTACTTGAAATTTAAAAGCTCTGCTCCAGCCCACACTGGCAAAATTGTCAGAAGAGGCAATTCTTCCCCACAAAATGCTTCATCTCACTCAAACAAGAAAGCCACAAGCCAACAGTCTTCTTTACGCCTCCACTGCTTTATTTGGCTATTTCTCTAATAGGAATTAGCTTCATTTATTCTTACTTTGTTTCCTGTGTTCCACGGGGCACGCGGCGGCTCCTCCGTTGGGTTTGCGGAGGCAACGGCAGAACGGCCGCGCGCTCCGGCGGCTCCGCAGCAGCAGCAGCAGCAGCAACAGCAGCAGCAGCAGCAGCGCCTGTCTCGATCGGTTTTCCGCTCGAGTTCCCGCTCGCCCTCCGTGCCCTTCTCCCTCTCAGACTCCCTGTGATCCCGTTCAGTCCCCTCCTTGTTGCGCCTCTCCCAGCCCGGCTCATGCCGCGCCCCGCAAGGCGGCCGTGGGCGAGCCGGCCCCCTGCCCGCCCCTGTCGGGCACGCCGCGGTGCCGCCTCCGCGGGGCTCAGTCCGTACCGCCTGTGGCACCTTTTGAAGAGCCTGTGGACGAGCTCCTCGCTGCGCTGGTGGCGGTGGTGGAGCAGCAGCGTCTCTTGGCTCCGCCTGGCGCGGGCCCTGGCGCTGGCCCGGCCCCGACCGAGGCCCCTCCCGCGGTTCCGCCCACAGCTGGCCCGCAGCCGCCCGGCTCCCGCCCCGCCGCCGGCGCATTCCCCCGAGCGAGCCTCGCCGCCCGGCAGTTCGGCCGCCGGCCCCGAGGCGCCGGAGCCCGGGGCGGCTCGGGAAGCAGCGGCGGCCGGGGCGGGCGGGTGCCCCGGGCAGAATGCCGAGAGCGCGGTGCCGTCCGCACGGGCGGAGAAGCCTCCCCTGGAGCAGCTGTACCGGGAGGGCCCGCTGCTGGGGAGCGGTGGCTTCGGCAGCGTTTACGCCGGGACCCGGCTCGCCGACGGCGTCCCGGTAAGAGACGGGGCCGGCTCGGAGCGGGGAGGGGGGCGGCGAGCGGCGGGCGGCGGGCGGCGAGCTGAGCCCTCCGCTCGCCTTGGCTTGCAGGTGGCCATCAAGCGAGTGTCCCGGGACCGCGTCTTGGAGTGGGCGCGGCTGGTGAGTGAGCGGGGCCAGCGGGAGCAGGCGGCGGGGCGTGGCGGGCGGGGTAAGGCCAGGCCCGGCCGGGTGGGAGCCGGGACGCTGCGATGGGAGCGAGCGTGGAGCGAGCGGCGGCCGCGCAGCGTCCCGGGCCATGGGCAATGGGAGCTGCGGTGGCGCCGGGCAGCGGGTGGCGAAGGCGAGCGCAGCATCGGCGCCGCTGACGGCATGGCGGCTCCCCCGCAGCACGACGGCGCCCTTGTGCCCCTGGAGCTGGTGCTGCTCTGGATGGCGTCGTGGCCCGGCTTCCGCGGCATCGTGCGGCTCCTGGACTGGTTCGAGCTGCCCGACGGCTTCGCGCTGGTCATGGAGCGTCCGGAGCGCTGTCAGGACCTCTGGCACCTGCTGCACGCGGGGGGGTTCCTGCCAGAGCCCGTGGCGCGGGCGCTGTTCCGGCAGGTGCTGGGGGCCGTGCGGCACTGCACCAGCCGCGGCGTCCTGCACCGCGACATCAAGGCCGAGAACGTGCTCGTTGACCTGGCCACCGGCGAGGCGAAGCTCATCGACTTCGGCTGCGGCACGATCCTGCAGGACACGTTCTACACCCAGATGGCCGGTGAGCCCAAAGCCGGGGCCCAGCCGGGCAGTGGAGCTTCTCCCCTGTGCTTCCACCGGTGGAACACACAGGGAGGGAGGGAGGGAGGGGGAATGCTGCTTCAGCCGGCTGCAGCCAAGTTGCATTTTGGCAGGAGCTGGCTGGGAGGGAGCAATCAGCATTGGCCTGATGAGCTGTGCCCGTGTGCCATAGGAACGCGGGAGTACTACCCACCGGAGTGGATCCTCTTTGGCCGCTACCATGGCCAGCCAGCCACCATCTGGTCCCTGGGCATCCTGCTCTATCAGCTGGTGTGCAGGCACCTTCCTTTCAAAAGCAGAGAGGACATCGTCCGGGGACAGCTCTTCTTCCCGCCCCGGGTGTCTCAAGGTGGGGATGGGCCTTCAAGGCACGGGAGCAAGAACGGCTTTGGGAGAGGCCAGGGGGCACATAAGTGTCCTGCTGTTGCAGCTGGGGAGGAGGTTCATCTCCTGGGCTGAGCTGAACGAGGTGGCAGGTGTACCTCTGCTGCTCTCTTCCAGAAGAGAGGATGGATGGGAAGCTGTGCGAACAGCTCTGAGCACTCTTAGTGTGCTGTGGGCACTGTGAAATCTGGGAGAGCATGGACAGGAGCTGACCAGCAGTTTCTGGTTTCTCTCTGCAGAGTGCCAGCACCTGATCAGGTGGTGCTTATCCATGGACCCTGCAGACAGGCCATCCTTGGATGACCTTTTAGAACATTCTTGGGTGCAGAAGCCCCACCTGGCCCAGGAGACAGCAGAGATCCATCCCTCTGCACAGTAGAATCCAGGATGCCCGCAAGCAGCAGCTGCTCGTGTCTTGTGGCTCTCAAAGAATTCCCCAGAGCATTTCCCAGTGGCCCTGGCATGGAGCAGAGAGCACAGCCAAGGAGGTGCTTCCTCAGGTCCCCGGCAATTTGTGGAGGGAGCGGCTCAGGGCTCCCCATCCTATTGGAGAAATTGTGGCACAGTGCAGTGAAGTTGCCACAGAGTGGAAAAGGGGAAACATCCCCCTGCAGCTCAATGGCCTCGTGATGTCCCCGCGAGCCAAGGCACATCTGGCGTGTTCTTCTGGAGATCAGCGCAGAGCTGGAGAACGCCGTCCTCGAGCTGGCCACTGGCAGGGCAAAGCTGATGGGCTTTGGTTGCAGCCCCTTCCTAGAGGACACGCTCTGCACCCCGACGAAATCAAGATGAGTCCCCAGGCGGTGCAGGGGTGGGGGGATGCTCGTGCCTCCAGGCATGGCAGGGCTCGGCCTGGCCACGTGCCGGAGGTTCCCCATGGGGTGGCAGTGGACAATATTAATCTTTCTGCCAACTGCTCAGCTGCTTTTTGGTGGGGCAGGGGATGGATGTTGTGGAAGGGGAGCCGGCTCCTGGCCTCGCTGACAGCTTCTTCCTGCCAGCATGGCACAGGCTGGGGTGGGGGCATCCGGCCTGACAAAAGCATGCATCCATGGGGATAGGGAGCAGCAGAGGGGGACGGGTTCTTTAGCCATGGCCCAGCTGCTCTGCTTTGCAGGCCCTTGAGGAAGGGGTGGGCATACAGGTGGGAAAGGTAGGGTTTTTCCCCACCACTGGAGAGATTTTAGTATCATAAAGAGCGGTCAGACCTTCCCCAGGCCCGTGAAACGGTGACAACCTTTGGTGCTTTTTCTTGTTTCCAGGTCTTGTTTTGAAATGACTTTCATGCAATTGTTCTTTGTTTTTTCCAGAAAGATTGCAGCTTGTGTCCAGACCAGATGGAGAAGCACCGGCACCGTCCGTGGAGTGCATCCCATGCCGGTGCTAGCCGGGGAGGGTCCACGGTGTGGATGTCCCCTGCAAAAGGATAAGGACCTTGTGTGGGATCGGCTCCTCTCCTGGCAGCAGGTCTCCAGAGGTGGGTACCCGGTTCCACAGCTCGGGTGGCAGAAGGGCTTAGGGCAAACGGCAGCAGGCACACGAGAATGTCGCTCTTGCAGCTGCTGAGGAGGTTGTTGTGCCATGCTTGAGCAGAAGAGGTGGAGCGTGTCCTGCCACGCTGCTCTCCTCTAACAAGGAGGGAATGGGCTGGGAGGTTTGGGCTCTGAGCACAGCCAGCAGCCTGGCCTGAGCACAGGCTATGGTGGGACAGGGGGGACAGGAGCCTGCTGCCACTGACCGTGGCTTTCTGGTTTCTGTCCCCAGGCTACCAGCAGCTCATGCCATGGAAACGGCACCGCTCGACCTGCCAGTCTGGGAGGGCTGGACGGCAGCGGGTGTTCATTTGCTGCCCAAAATAAATCATTCTTGTTACTAACATCATCATCATCATCGGAGCATTTCTTTCATCCTTTTTTCAAGCTTTTGGCCTCCCTTCTTCCACCGAAATCTCTTTGCCTCTTTCCTCATCCACTTGGTGGAATTGGTGGGGGGGGTTTAAGTAACACAAAAAGTTCAGCAACAATTCCTGTTGCCAACCGCAGCAGTCTCTTCAAGAACCTGGAGTTGGTAGCCAGGCCCACATTTCACTTGGAAAGGGGAGTGGTTTGCAGGGACAAAGATGTCCCTCTGCTGCAAAAGCAGGGAGGAAATCAGAAGCAGCAAAATGCAATTTCAGCTCTACCCCCGCCCAAAGTTGTCTGCGTCTTTGCCCTCCACTCCAAAATAGGCAGGCAAGGCTGGACTTGAACAAGGTTCAAGTCCTTCATGGTCCCTTGGCATTAAAGGGATCAAGTAAAACTCTCGTATGCAGTAATTGGAGTACAGCTACTGTAGGGATAAAGGAAATGTTGGGAGCTGGGACATCCTTCTTGTCTCCTTTGTCTCCCCAGGTGTTGTAGCCTGGATAGCTGTTAAGATGGTTGCAGGTAAAGGAGCAGCAAGGGCCTTTGTATGGGATCCACGGAGATGTTTATTTCAGCCACTGCGTGGATAGTCCAGGGTCAGAGGCAAAGACAAAGGGGAACGTCGGGGTGAGGGTCCAGGTTGAAGCAGATGGGTGTCCTGGGCAGGGGGAGCATCAGGGAGCACTTACCAGGAGACATGGGGGTGGCACAAAGGTGGGGTTAGGGCATGGGAGCCAACAGGGAAACAGGGTGGGAGTGACCGAAAGCCTGAGAGACAGGGAGAGGGCAGGGGGCTGGCCCAGGGAACAGAACAGGGCTACATTGGCATGACAGAACAGGGCTTGCTATGAGAGAAGCCTCTCGTGTCTCCCTAACTAGGGAATGCCTTTTAGGGTCTCCACAGTGGGGTGTTTTGGGTTCAGTTTGAGTTTGGGTGGAGATACTGCTTTAGTGTAGTGGTTTTGGATTGTTAATTTGAACGTTTTTAGTTGTGAGATAGGATTAGGAGGAAGATAAAACAGGCTTAGCTTTAAATGGTACAAAGACAAACTTTATTACCAGAAACTATAGGGGAAAAAAGAAGAAGAAAAATTAGAATAAAACTTCAGACTACTCTTCTTCTTTCCACACATTTGTTTTTTTACATTGACAGCATACAAAGAACAACTCAGTTAGTTTACCTTTTCTAAAATAGTCATTTACTTGTTTCTTTCAGAGAGGAGATTCTTCAGCCTATAGAGATGTTTTTTAAAAGAAACCGTTTGTAAGTGGTCTTGCTGTTCTAGTGTTTAGCCGTCAGGGAGGATAGAGATCTGGTTATTATGTAATATTTTTTTTCTCAACTAACATTTTAATTCATAACTAATACTGAGGACCATATCAACTTATGAGGCACACTTAAAGGATTATAATAGTTGAAACAAAAGCTTACTCCACTTTTAAAAATAGAGGGTGTTTTTCTTCTTCCCTAGGGAGAAGCAGGGGTTTTTTCACTATTTAAACCTAGGGCACTTACAGCAATTTTAACATTGATTTAATTTAACACCAACGCTTCTTCTTACATCTAGAGTTAGAATCGTTAATCCACCCCATATTTTTTTATGTGTTATAGGGAAACAACGGATGCTTTTCTATAGCATAAAAAAAAGGGAAGAATTTCAGTCTATGTCTTCCTTCCCTCAGCTGAGACTTGACTCTTCTCGTACTTTGAATTTGGTGTTTTTTGTGCTGTTTTTGTACATATTATCATTTTGGTTCTCTGTTTTTTTTTCCACAGGACAGAGAATAAAGTATTTGTAAAGTCATATTTTGGGCAGTGAAAAAGTTAATATTTTGCCGGGGCAGGAGAGGGTTCTGTGATTGTTTTTAGGTGGGGCGGCCGGAGCTCTTTACCATAAGGAGCCTTCTAAGGCCGCGCCGGGGCCGGGCTGGGATTGTAGGGCCCGGCCAGAAAGCGGAGATGAGTTTTTTGGTTGTAAGGTTGTTTTTTGGCGTTTGCTGTATGTAGTGTTAGTGGTGGGCTGGTGGTTTTCCTTTTCCTTTTGCCAGCAGCCGAGGTTGGGGCCCTTGCCAGATCGGGGCCCAGCTGTCTCTCCCCCAGGCCGTGTGGGCGGTGAGGCAGGCCTTTTTTCCACCTTTATCTCTTACTGTTCACTTCCTCTTGCTGGAAACGGGATTGTTGGAACACTTTAGAGGAGACGGCTTATCCATAGTGTTCTGTTTTAAATTGTCTAAAACCGTGTGAGACAGATGGCTTCACATAGGAACATCCCCAGGGCTGCTGAGGGGAAGGCACCACTTTATTTGTTGTGAAGAGAAGTAATCAAAATCCGCAACCAACAAGCTGCAAGGCAGAACGGAGTGGGAATTACAGAAATAAAGGCCTTGAAAAGCAGCTTTGGAAAGCGGCTACTTCCTGGACAGTGCCAAACCCTCTGACCTGGCCTGGCCGGGCCCAGGGCTGGCTGCCCTTGGGAAGGGAAGGGAAGGGAAGGGAAGGGAAGGGAAGGGAAGGGAAGGGAAGGGAAGGGAAGGGAAGGGAAGGGAAGGGAAGGGAAGGGAAGGGAAGGGAAGGGGATGGAGCTGGGGTGGGGGCTCTACGGCCATGGAAACGAGAGAACCACGGGCCAGCGCGTCACAAAGGGGCAGCCCCGCAAGGGGCTGTGAAGGTTGTGGTTGACACGGACACAGTGGCAGGAGACACGTCTGGCTCTGCCTGTCTGTGCCGACTGCTGGCGATTGGAGTCACCCCACCTTGTTCTAGGGCTGGGGACCGAGCTCCTATCGCCGTCTGCTCCGAGACAGTTCCCAAATTCAACCCCAGGTACTTCTGCGAGACAGAAGCACGGGTTCAAAGATGGATTTTACTGGAAAAGGAAAGACCACGGAAGGAAAAGGTGAGGATAGAAAGGAGCTGAAAGGCCCGAGTCAAATGGAGACAAATTCCACCAGATTTCCGGGAAAATTGGTCCATGGTGGTCAGTTCTGGCTCTGTGTCAGAGTTGGTGGCTGTGAGCTACAGGTGATCTTGCAAGGACATCCCTGGCATCATAACATTCTACCTTTAGTTTACTCTGCTTCCTGCTTTTTGACAGTAGCCAAATCACTCATACTGTCAGCCAGGACAGGGACTGTGGCCATGACAAATACAACGTGGTCATGTGATGCAAATTCTGCTTCTTTCTTTGCCATCAACGTTGGGTCTCACTACTGATAAATTTCCTGTTCTTCCTCTGCTTGGTGATTGGGTCCAACACTGAGGATGACAGGATAATATAAAAACCCCAGCAAGGCCTGCCTGCATGCTGAGAGGTCTCTGTAGCTTGCAGAAATAGCATTCGTCGCTGTGAGGGTCTTTCCTGGGTTTTGACAAAGCCAATCTCTAGAAGGGATCCTTATTCCCCTGTTATTATTGGATCCTTGCACCTTTCACTTCAGACTTGCTAACTCAATAGTGTTCGGAGGAATTAAACACAGGCTAGTCTAAGGAAAACTAAAACCAAACAATTGTTTTTAAAAATATCAAATATCCCTTAAGTGCCACACCCATTAGACATGTTGATGCTGGGATAGAGGTGGGCATTGACCAACCTCACTTCTTCCCTTGTGAGAGTGTCTCAGCCTCCCACAGAGGTAAGGTGGGAGCTGGGCCACTCTCTGGTGGGAGGAAGGGTCTTGTGCCAGCCTGGAGAGCCTGTGCACATTGCCAGGGAGCAGTTGTGCCCTGCAGGTGTCCCCTGCCATGAGCTGTGCTGCTGCCAGTGCCCCGTGGAGCTGTGGGGCTGCTGAGCTGTGGGGCAGGGAGAGGAGCAGGAGGCTGCATGTGCAGCTGAGCCATTGCTGGGAAGCACAGGGCTCTGGGCTCCCTGCTGTCCCAGGGCAGCCCAGAGGCCAGGGAGTTCCCCTGGGAGCTCTGTGGAAGTGGCTCAGGGTGTGCCCTTGGCCTGCCTCAAGGGGCTGATGGCAGGAGCAGGTTTCCTTTTGAAGCTATTTTCCAGGAAAGTTTCCAGGAAATGTGTCCCATGAAACATGGAGCTTCAGATGCTTTTGTTTTGCTTTGCAGCCTCTTGTTACATTTTGTGTCTCCACTTTGCAGGCCTGACTGGCTACCCTCTTGCCAAGAGGTTTTCCCTGGCAAATCCTTCTATGCTCCTTCCCTCCAAGCCATTGCCTCCCATCCAGAAGGGCTCTCCTTCAACCAAGTCAAATACGATGTCCAGAGGAGAGCGGGACAATGGGAAAAATGGCACTGGCTACAAGGAGGACAATATTAGAAACAACCGGGACCAGGATTCAGAGGGAAAAGCACATAAGGTAAGGCAACCAAGATAAGTCCTGTGTGGCAGATTTTCAGTTTATGTCCTGTAAGCAGAGATCGGAGACCATTAACTGTGGTGTGAGCCTAAGGAAGAAGGTGAGCAAAGTAGGATCTCAGCTGGACTCTGCACTTCAGGCTGTCTTTGCAATGGGTGTGTAGTGCAGATTTCAAGTCCTCACTGTGTATCTATAGCAGGAGAGGGCTTTGAAAGGTTTCTGGGCTCTGTCATGGTTGCTCCTCTGTCTTGTAGCTGAGAAAACACCAACAAGAAGGCAGCGCTGCTAAAGTTGTCTGCTCCAGCTAAGCAATCCTCCTGCATTCAGTAACCCACGGGTATCTGTGAACCATATCTATGTCTTGGTGGTGGTTTCCATCAGCTCTGTCTGGTGGGGATGGAAAAAGGAGTTTGCTGGAACAGGCAGTCCTGCAAAGTCAGTTCCAGGTTGACGCAGCTTTTTGAGCTGTACAGCCATGGCCTCCTACACAGTTGTCTCTGATGCTATTTCTAGATTTCTTCAGCTTCTGGGCAGCTGTGTGCTGTGGCATGGCTTTGTCCAGAGAGAAGGGATGGGAGGTGGCCATGGGGAGAGCAGCCCCAAGCCCAGGCACACGATTGCCTTTGCAGCAGGGCCAGCACCTGCAGTTGTTCTGGGTTTGCCATGGGGTGCAGGAGGAGGCAAATGAGCAACAGCTCTGGCAAACAGAATGTCCAATCAAAGGCTGATGTACTTGATTCCAGCCTTGCTGAGGAAGGGCCCAGTGTATCCCTGACAGGATGTGGTCCTTTAACTGTAGTTTGAAGAGGACTTGATTTGGGGCTTTAGTTGTGCCAGAAAGGAAGGGACACTTAAAGAATGGTGTGCACCTGCCCCTCCTACCTCCACCCTCCTTCCTGGTCATGGCATGGGGGCCCTGGAGCAACTTGGGCAAGCAGAGACCTTGCAGAGAGCAGCAGGGCAGGGAGCTCTGCTGAACTTCCTAAATGCCAGTGAGCCTGAGATGATGGAGGTGTGGGAGCTGGAGAGCACGGAGCATCACGAGAGCTCAGCAGCTTCTGGGCTGAAAGGCTGCTGGGCAACTGTAAGAGGGAAGGGCAGCAGCAGAAGAAATGAGGGGCTTGAGAAAAGCAGGTTCTGACATCCTGCAGAATGGCTTTGTGGGGACTTGGTTGGTGATCAGCACTGGCTGTGAGGTGCCTAAGAGGCAGGGAGAGAACAGTGATCTGAACCCGTTCCCATACCATCCAAAAGGCCAGTGGAGGCAGTGGCACTGCAGAACATGCTGATGCCAACCATGTGGATTCCAGCTGGGAGTGTAGCTGCAATTGCAGACAAATGAGCAGGAAGAGAGAGGTGGGAAATTTGGGAGATGGTCTCTCCCTCACCAATTCCCTTTCCTATGCCACCCTTCCCCTTCCTAGGACAATCTGCTATATATGATATTGACTTTTCCTGTCAGGGCATGTGTAACTGTCTTGAGTCATGAATGAGGGCAAGGCTGGATGCTATATTTGAGCACTGTGTACCACTCTTTCCAGGCATCCTTGCTGTATCCCAGAGGTGGGGATATGAAGAAGGGGTCATTGGGGCTGCCTTTGGTCCCCCCTATACCCAAGGCAGTCAGTCCCCGTGTTGGCAGTGCTGCAGGGTCTCTGATCAGCTCTGTGCAGCTGGATGTCCAAGAGTCCCAGGAGATGAGGTAAGCCAAGGTGTCTGCTGCTCCACTCTGCTGTTCAGCTCCCTCTTGCCATCTTGTGAGGTTCCTTTGCACAGTCAGCTCTCTCCCATGTACTTAGGGAAACCTCTGTGTATTCACCATTTGGCCCATCTGTGATGATCCAGCTCCATGTCAAACCCCACACCGCATGTCACAAGGGCAGAGGTGGTGGTGGTGGGGAAGAGGAGGCAGGGCTTAAAAGCATCTGAAGATGGGTCCTCTGCTGGGCTTGGTACTGATTCCCTCTGTAATGTTTGTGGTGTCATTTGGGAACTGTATTGCATGGGTCTGTCTCCTGAAGATGATAGAATACTATAATCCGTGACTGCCACCTTCAGCACCCACAAGCATATGCTTGTAGAAATATTGGCTGCTGGAGAGGGGTCTGCGAATTCTAGTATTGCTTTTTTTACTTTTAACACGGGGTGCTGTTGTTCATGTTACAACATTCCTTTGTTGTAAAGAGAAATATAAACAGCACATAAAACCCAATCCAGAACTCAGTGGGAGTTGCAAATAGAAAGGCCATGAAATCTATCTTAGGAAAGCAATTACCTCCTGGGAGTTATTGTCAGATTCTGGACATCTCTGTGGGTTGGCATCTGTTTGGAAGGGAAGGGATCCCAAAGACAATGTCAGGCATAACTTCTATCTTCCTTGGCCTCCACTGTGAACTGAGATTCCAGGGAAGTTTTGGGTTATAGATGTACGATTTAATCAGTGTTTAATATTGAGGCCTGGATTCAAAATCCAAGAGGTCATGGTGCTAGAGAAGAGTTCTAGCACTGTACCTGATGGAAAGATTGGTTTGGAAATGTGTGATAAAATGTAGCTGTCATGCTTATCTGAGTTAGAAAGGAGGATAAATAACAAGAAAGAAGGACTCAGGAGTATCATTCCTATTGAAGAGCTTAGGTAGGGCTTTGAAAGTACAATCTGAATATCCTTGGCTATCAGCTGAGTTGGAAAAGGCCTTTTCCTTCTTGGAAGATCAAGGTGGTGGAATATCCTTCTCAGAACACTCCAGTGCTCTGACCACATGTAGCACGAGACTGGCACCAGCGCAAGGCATGAGCAGGCAAAGCCAAGCTTTGTCAGCAGAAGCAAAGTAGCTGCCCTCCATACAGACTCGTGTCTCAGCTTAGCAACCTTTGCTGCTTCAGAGAGGCTGTAGGAGCCCGCCAAGTTTCAAAAGGAGAGACACCACAATTGGGGAGTTATGATGCAAGTTGGAGAATGACTGCTGTGTTTCAGCTGGAGCTTGGCCAGCTCTGTCTGACTGCAGCAACTGAAAGCTTAAGGACAATTAATCAGCTTTGCATCTTGTTGGCTTGATGTCTCTTGCATTTCCTCCTTCATCAGAGTGAACAAGCTAGGAAAGATTGCCTCCTCTCATGCTACACCTCTTCCCTCCCTTCTCTTTCTCCCTCCTCATATGTGCTTTTGTTCTCCCTTTCTCAAGGCCAAGACCGAGCGGCAGCATCAAAGAGAAGTCTGAACATGCAGGTAGGTACAGGGCATGTCAGTCCTAAAATGACCATTGGCATATTGAATCAGAGGTGACATCTTGAAAACTTGGTTATAAACCATGGTTTTAAGAATTTCTTTAAATTTGTTTCAATTCCTTGATGGCCTCAGTGGACTGTCCCAGAGCCCAGTCACTGGGAGTGCGCTCCGGTGGTACAATGAAAATTCCTGCATTGTGAAGTGTTGAGTGGCAGGAGCTAGAGTGGTACTTTGGGGCACTGGAATTGTAGTGTGGGAAAAGAAAACATTCTTCTCCATCCTGCATTTGCATTTTATCTCCATGCAGTCTTTGTAGTGTTGCAATTAGGAGAGAAAAAGAAGGAAATCCTCATTTAGCAGGAAATGATAAATGTTCCCTTTCCTTCCTCCTGCCCTTCAAGGAGAAAACCTTTCCTTTGGGCAATTTCTCAGCTGGACTCTTTGAGATCTAAGGCAGATTCATGGACACTGCCTGGTTTTGTACAGGGGGAAATCAGGAAACCTCCTATGACAGAAAATCCTGTTGAATTTTGCATTTCAGGAGAAGGAATCTTCCAAATGGATGCAGCCTATGCAGGGTCTGAGTTTGTCATCCTCTGACAGCACAAGCCCAAAGCCACCTATGGCAGGTTCACCATGGCAAATCTCTTGCCCCACTGCCTCTGCCTGTGTCAGTGTTGCAGGCTGAGGCTGGGGGAGGAGATGCCTTCTGCCTTGTCCCCCTGTCCCTGCCTTGCCTGATCCCTGACAAGTAGAATTGTGCCAGACAAAATGCGGTCTCTGGTGCGTCTGTGCCAGCCAATGCCTTTGAGTTGAAAGCCTCCAGCAAAGCCTGTTGTTGTTGTTCCTTTGCCATTTTGGGGCATGTCATGATAGGAGAGATGAGATTTGAAGAAACAGTTGTGCTGATGCAGAAAAAGGGATCAGATGCCCAGGCCCCTTTGCTCTGGGTTAGTTCTGCCAAATCCTGGGCAGAGGCCCTTTGGAATGACTCCTTAATTGGTGATATGCAGCTGGAATGCTTAATGCAGCTAGGGAGAAGTATTGCTCAATAAGTAAGGTGGCATTTTTGCTGGATTTATTCTGGACTAGAAATTAGCTATAGCATTAACCCTTACCGGTTGTAGTTTTGTAATTGTCCTGACATCCTACAAGGGAAATAAAATCTTGGTATGAGGCACTTATTCTTCCCCTACTGCTTGGCTGCTACATGATTTTATCCCCTGTGAAGCCATGTAAAGAAATAGTTCTAAGAGCTGTGTTGGAGAGTATTTGAGAATGACCCGCCATTAGACAAAATCTAATTTGTCAGTATCTGCCGTGATCAGAAATTTTTTGAGACAGGTCATATCTATGTTGGGCTTGGGTGTTTCTGCAGGAAAGAAGGTAGGGAATAAAGTCCTCCAAGAGTGAAGTAGAACAAAAGTGAAACTTCTGGATGATCTCTTTATTCCCTTCAGTGAGGGGCTTGCATATTCCTGAGGACATCTAATTGGGAAAGCAAAGCTTCTTTTGCATCTAACATGTGGTGCCAAAGTTTGTGTACCAGCAATTCCTTTGTTTGAAAGAGAAATAAAGAAAACACAGAAGTGTAAAACCTAAAATAGAATTGAGTGGGAGTTACAGAAACAATGGCCCTGATAACAGGATTGGCAAACAATCACTTCCTAGACAGTGTCAAATTCCAGAGGCCAGTGTGAGTTTCCAACTCTTTGGAAGGAAATGATTCCTGGAGTAGTGGGGAGGCAACAGGCATAGAACCCATCTCTCCTGGCTTGCCAGCTCCACATTGTTCAGAGAAATTCAAATTATGCTAGATTCATGAAAAATAAAGAAACAACAAATGTTTACAGTCAAAAAAATAAAGTTTGAATTCGCTACCCATTAGATGAGTTGATTGTAAAGGAGTGAGTTCAATTAACTCACTTCTTTGCCTGTACTTGATCTACAGATCCTTCTGAGTCTACGACACAAAACCAGAGGATGAAGGGAAAGAGCTCTTGGTGTGTGACAGGAGCTGGGATGCCTCTGCTCCCAAGGAAAAACGATGAATTGCTCAGATTGGAGACCTGCATGCGGAAGCCCAGCGTTGGGAATGGAGGTGTGGGCTCCCGGCCGGCTCAGGGGGCCTTGGCCCAGGAGCCCCGGCAGAGGCAGCTGAGCAGCGCTGTCCCCAGGGTCACTGCCAGGGAGGAGGACAAGGGGAAGGACCAGCATGGCTCAGCCTCCCACAGAGGTAAGGTGGGAGCTGGGCCGCTCTCTGGTGGGAGGAAGGGTCTTGTGCCAGCCTGGAGAGCCTGTGCACATTGCCAGGGAGCAGTTGTGCCCTGCAGGTGCCGCCTGCCATGAGCTGTGCTGCTGCCAGTGCCCCGTGGAGCTGTAGGGCTGCTGAGCTGTGGGGCAGGGAGAGGAGCAGGAGGCTGCATGTGCAGCTGAGCCATTGCTGGGAAGCACAGGGCTCTGGGCTCCCTGCTGTCCCAAAATGTTGATTTAAAAGCATACAGGTTTAGAACCTGGGACTACTTTTAGGAACCAGAAAGAAGATGTTTACTAAAATCAGCATAAGGGCAGATAAGAATCTCTGTCAAGAGCAATCTCCATCTCTGCCCTTCTCTATCAAACACAGAGGCTCTCCAGCAACCAGGGGCTGAGGCAGCAGGTTTCAGTCTGCTGGCCCACAGAGTAATGTCATGTCTCCTTCCAGGAGCCCATCCACTGGGAGAGGGTCTAGGCATATGTAGCTTGCTGCTTTCCTGCACCATCTCTGTGCCCTGTTAGAGCTCTGTAATCTGGAACCTGTCTTGCCTGTTGCCAAGCATGACATTTTTGGGCAATTGAAGTGTGCCAGAGATTTACAGGAACCTTTGCTTCCAGTACCAGGCCTCCCACTGAGCCAGCTCAAGGAGATGGATCATCCCACCAGTCCTGGTCTAACAAGTGACAGAGACCTGAGAGAGGGCTTTGGAAAGGTAAGGGATAAGAACAGGGATGAGCAGACTTCCATTCCAGTGGCTGTTTAGTGCTTGGCCCAAAATGCCTCTGAAAACCATGATCTTCCACTCTTGGGGGTTGGGGATTGTCTTGGGAATATATTTGACGGCTACTGAGCAATTGCTTGGCTACTTCCAGTGGTGCCAAAGTCACTGCATGGAGATGGTGCCAAGGTCATGCCCGAAGCATTCTTTATATGCAAAGGCCATTTTAGAGAAGTTCTGATTGGCAGAGCAAACTGTAAACCAGTGAATGTGGGCAAAGGGCACCCTCAGAAGCAGAGAAGCAAAGATGCTACGGTTGAGTATAAGCAAGGCTTCAAAATAAAAACGGGACAGTTTGATGTCTCCTGGTTACCTTTCTGGCTGTATCTCACAGCCCTCTCATTCTCACATTTTCTGCTTCTTAATATCCATGTTCCTCCAAATTGTTTTCACATGACTCCCTCCTCCTTTTGGTCTCCTGGTCTCAGAGACCAAGTCGTTGAGAGTCTTCCAGAGCTGAGTCCTTCAGAAGCCAGGAAGTGACAAACAGCTGCAGTTCCTGGCCATGAGTGTTAAGCATCAGCTAATTACACCTCCTTGCTGCATATTGCACATGGCTTTTATTCTCCTGCCATGGCCTCTAGGAGCTGAACTGCCTGCTCATTGCTCATGGGAGCTCTTCCTTTGTCTTGGAGCATTCCTATGACTTCCATGTTTCAAGTAGGGTTTCCTGTCACAGTTGGAGCAGAGTAAGGCTGTGGCACTAAAGTGTTCCACCTCACTGTGTATAATTGCCAAGGTGAGGATGGGAGACATTCTCCTGAAACTATTGGAATGGATATGGAGCTGGATTAATGTCTGTGGCACTCTGTGGACTCTATGCTCCCAATGAGATGATGTGCCTGGTTTGTGTGTGTCTCTGCTTACAGTCTGTGATGTATTTCCATTGCAACTAGGTTCGTTCTTCATTGTGCAAGTTGGCTGAAAAGAAGTTAGAGCAGAAGAAAACTGAGATTTTAGAGAATGAGATGAAGAAGAGGAATGAAATTTTATCATCCTTAAAGCTGCCTCCACTGAGAGTTGAGCCCAGGGATGCAGCTGAAGCAAGTAAGTGGTGTCTACACTGCTGGTCCTTTTTGAGCTCTTCCTTACCGTCTGCACAGTGTTGCAATCAGACTGGGGGGCTGTTGCACTTGCATCTGAGTGGAAGCTTGCATAGGAATGATTTCCATTTTGCAGAGAAAAACACAGAGGCATTAATTGTCTTGCCCATGGCCTCACTTAGTAACAGAGTATCAGCTTCCCACCTTCACCTCTAAAATCTTTCAGAGTAGAAAATTCAGTCTTGGAAAGTCGCCTGCCCTTCAGACTCTGTTCTGAAGAGCAGCTTCCAGGCAATGTGAATGCAGAAGAATGCTTTTCCACCAAGGTGCAACCTGGAAGAAACCAAATTCAGCACCTTCTGATGAAAAGACCAGAGATCCTTCTCGAGCCACTCCCCTCCAAGGAGCTGGCACTGTAGAGCTGTGCTGAAGCCCTGAGGCAGTGCTTCTGTTGTAGCCCCAGGAGCAAGCAGCATTCCCCAGTGAATCCCGGCTGAGGGGCTCTGGCTGCAGCGCTGTGTGCGCTGCCCCGAGGGCGGCAGCAGGGACCTTCGGGGGCAGCACTCAGCCCCAGGGCACCACCCAAGCTTATCTGCACTTTCTTTTGGGAACTTGCCCAGCCTGCCTCTGAAACAGGAAAACGAAAGCATAGCAACACTGGCTTCTCCTTGTTTCTTAGGGGAAGCATCACTGCAGTTTGATTTTTAAACTGGAAGAAGGTAGATTTAGATTAGATATTAGGTAGAATTTATTTTATAATGAAGGCAATGAAATGCTGCAAGGGTTTTTCCAGAGAAGCTGTTGTTGATTTATCTATGAAGGTGTTCAAGGCCAGTTTACATGGGGCTCTGAGGAACCTGATCCAGATGAAGATGTTCCATTTCCCAGGGGTTGGACTAGATGGTGGTTAAAGGGGACTTCCCACCAAAATTGTTGTAGGTTTTCCTGGGTGATTGTATGATCCTTGTCCCATACTAGCGTGCCAGTGTTCTACTTGAAGTTCTTTGGGATAACACAGAGATGTTACCCAGCTCCAGCAAATTTTCTGGCCCTTTCCATAGTGACCCTGTCCAGCACCCTCCACTTACAAGCTCCTCTTTGGTCCCTGCAGGCCTCAGCCAAGCAGCTGTCAATGGCACAGCTTCCAGTGTGCAGAGAAAACACCCTGGTAATGCCTTGAAGAAGAAGGTCTTGAGGAAGCAGGACAAGATGCCCTTACTGCCCACTATGCCCATCATCCAAGAGGAAGACAGTGTCCCATGCAACTCCTCAGGTAAGTCTGCTCCATGGCAGCTTTTTCCCATATAGTTATTTCCTTGCAAAAGGAGCCCAAAGTGCCTCCTGCCTCAGCCAGCACAACTGGGCTCTTTGGTCCATAGCCTGTCCTGAGAATGAGCACCAAATCCACATTTGAGTTCCTCCAGCTTGGTTGTCTTGCAGTAGTAGGTTCTTAGAGATGCATTGGAAAGTTGAGCTGAATAAAGTAGAGGTAAAGGCCTAAGCTCGGGCTTTTGTCCATCCTGATAATCCAAACTACAGCGCTGGTGCCAGGAGGCAGCTGTAAGTGCAGAGATGAGTGGGGGCAGTGTGCCAGGGTGTGCTCACTGTGCACCTACGAGTACCACCACCATCAGTTGACCACTACCCATCGGGGCCCTCTGCCTGTGCTGCTGTCTGGGTCTGCAGCCAGCTTTTCTGCTATCCCAGTAAGGGTTGTCTCTGCATGGCAGTCAGTGCCTTGGTGCAGTCGTGCTGCTGCTCCCTGAAGCGATCAATGGCTCCTGGCTGCCACCATCCCATGGCCTGCAATTCCAAGAGGGAACAAGCAGTGCCTGCTGTGTCACTGCAGCCAAACACAGTGGCTGCTGGTAGGAGGTGACAGTCAGGAGGGGCTGCCTGGTGCTCCAAGGTTGCCTGTGCTATCATCCCAACTAGGGTGAGATAAAAAGAAGGGAGCAAGGAATAATAATTGGAATGCTCTTTTCTACTGATGCTACTTCCACGTTGAGAACTGACCAGAATTGAGCCTGGGTTGTTCCGGCTTGGCTTGGTGCTGTGGCAAGGCAGCTGCAGGAGTTTCCTCAGAGAGTTGCAGAGTGCCTCAGTCCTCAGGGCTGGGGGAAATGAGGGCGTGGGACAAGAGAGGCCCCTGGGGGGTTCCCTCTAGGTGTAGCCATTCCCACTGGTCGTCCCTGTCTGGCAGGGAGTGGGAGCTCTGCGGCCTCAGGAACCTGCCACTGGCTGTGCTACCTGTGGCACTTGGGAGCTGGCACTGTGTGGGCAATGGTCAGGTTTAGCCTGGAGCTGTGCCCAGCTGGGGGGGGCTGGGAGAAAGCAAGGAGCCCAAGGAGGCAGACAGCAGGGAGGTGTGTGAGGCAGTGCCAGTTTGCAGCACATGGAAGCCTGGCTGGGAGCTGGGGCTGCAGGCCGCTCCATGGCGGGGTGCCTTGCCCGGGGCTGCAGCGCTCAGGGCTGACCCTCTCCTCACAGTGACCTCGCAGACGGCCACTGGTGCCGAGCGCCGACAGGAGCTGCTCCGTGAGCGTGGGCACAAGGACACAGCCTCTGCTGACCCACAGCAGTCCTTGCTCCAGGCACTCTCCTGGCTGGGCAGCGATGACTGGTAAGAAAGGCCCCGGTCACTCTGTCTCCCTCTTAGCGTTAAGGAAGCTTACAAGTGGATCTTGCCAGTGCCTCTGAGCCCCGACAGCCCAGAGGGCAAAGGACTCTGCTGAAACCACTCCAGAGCAGTGAGAGGATCAAGATTTGAGAGCAGCCTTTGCTTGGCCTCGGTCTGCAGCTGTGCTCCAGCTGCTGCCGCTCTGTGCTGCTCCCTCGCTTTGCCTGCTGCTCCATGGAGCTGCAAAGGAAGTCTTGAGGGAAGAGAGGAAGCTGTGAGATGAGATGATTTGCTGGCTGAAGGCAGCAGCAGGATGGCAGCAGTTTTGAGTGTAGAGATTTGGGTGCCTTGGGGCACTGGCCCAGTGGGACTGAGTAAGATTTCTCTCTGCTCCCAGTGCTGACAGCAATGGCAGGTGACAGGGTCTCCCTGTGACCTCCTGCATGTGAGTCCCAGAAGCAGCTCCAGGGAGTCGCTCTTTCTGAGAAATGGACTGATTTGTGCTTTCAAATCCCCAGCCTGTCTTTACTCCTGAAAGGCTCATGGCAGAAGGGAAGGAGAAAGCAATGAAACCCTCTAGGAATCTTGGACTTTTTGAATTCAACTTTTTTCTTCTCACTGCTTCATATGGGCTGGAGGTGTTTTGCCAATACTCAACATGTGTCCCACAATTAGACACAGAGAGAAGGAGGCCCAGAGGTGATAACCCTACGAATGTTAGGTGATGCTGGTTAAATTTTTGGTGATATTGGTTGTGATGTTGGGGTTAGCATAAACTCACTGTTGGATGCTTCATTCACACAGGGGTACGGACTCCATTCACACTGGGATAAGCATGAAAAATCTGCCACATGCATCTCTTTGTGCAGTCACATTTGCTTTGCAATTCTCTTCTGCTTCCTCTTCCCCCTTTTTGTTTGGTGCCCTCTGAGGTACAAGAGAGCTTCTGCAGGTGTGGGGGGTCCTGGTGACTCTCAGGGGTGCCCATGGGATCGGTCACCAGCCCTGTGCTGCAGCCCTGATGCCTCACACACCTTCCTGTAGCTCAGGGCTGCCTAGAGCAAGTGCTGAGAGACAGAGTTGTTTACACCTCTTAAATAACATGTTGCTGTAGTGGGCATTGTTTTTGGTAGGGGATTCTGGGAAAAGGCAGAGTTTCAACTGTTCTTTCCCAGGCGTGGAATCTTATGGGACATCCTGCTGCTGCTTTTCTGGGGAATGTGGAGGTGGAGTGGAGTGAGTGAGAAACAAGCCTGGATTGTAGCATGGAAACTGAGCTCCAGAGTGCCAGTGCAGACTTTTATTGCTGAACTGCCTGCTGGGGATGAAAAAGAAGGAAAATGCCCCAATAACTGCCCAAGGGGATTGTGTCTTAGGGACAGGTATAGGGAGGTGACAAGAAACAGGAGCATGACCCAGTCTCACAGCTTCTAGGAAACTGTGTCATAGGGACTCCATGGGCCAGACATTTCAGAAATGCTGTCTTGTAAAAGAGCCACAAATGAAGACACTGAAACCCCTCTATTTGTCTCTTGGATTTGTGTATTCTTTTGACAGCCACAGCATCCTGCGGGAAGGAGCTCCACAATTTCATTAAGTACTCCTTGAAAAGCACCTCCCATTGTTTGACTGAGCTGCCAGCCTGGTAATTTCAGAGGGTGCTGCCTAGTTCTTGGGTGGAGAGAAAAATCCATCTTTTTGGTACTTGCCTTTCAGGGAGATGAAGGAGAAGGGACTGGTCAGCATCAAACTCCTGGCTGGGTCCCATTCAGAAGTCCTGCTTTCAAGGCTTCGTGACATTTGCTTGGCAGTTACCAGTGAGGTGAGAACACTCTTGTGAATTGTGCCCTGTACTTCATACACGGTGTGTAGAGTAGCTATGTGCTTGTTCATCTCCATGTGTGCTCAGAGACTGCCTTCATTTCTCTTTTTAGACCTTCTATTTCTAATGTCTGTCAGGTTTCTATGGGATCTGTATGTAGATGTAGTTGTATTCACTGGTAGGTCGGGTATCTGACACTCATCTTTGAGTGAGCTGCCATTATCATGAAATGTGCAAATGCAGAAAAAGATACTCTAATTATGTTATTTTCAGAGTCCTAGTCTCTGCCCGAGCTGTCATTCAACACTGCAAATTAGTCTGTAGGCCTGAGCATGTGTTTTCTGTTTCCTGGCTGAGTGCTTCAACTGCTGGTGTTGCTTTTTTAAACAGGAGCACGTGACTCTTTTATCTTTATGACTGATGCCTTTATGGTTTGAAAGCAGCCCTTACTTTAATTTGGTTCTTTGTGTTTCAAAGAAAAGAGCCTAAAGGGAAAGCAGTTGACATTAAAGAAGGCTTAAGTAGATACTTTATGAAATTTCTTATTTTTAGGCCTGTTACATGTAAGTTTGAGGCCAGATATTGGTGCCAGTGGAAGTGTCATGCTGTGCATGTGCTCTTCTGCTCTTATTGTGCTTTTATGTTCCTCTGGACACAGTGGGACGTGTTGTCATTTCCTGAGTCGTCTGTCTAAGGCAACTGGTTTTCTTTCCAAGGTCATTCTTATGTTTCCCCTTATGACTTCCCCAGGTGACCAACCTCCGCTCAAAGGTGTCCTACTCGGCCATTGTCACTCTGGGAGAGCTCTTTGTGACCTTGAAGAAGGACATGGACTCTGAGGTGGATGAGGTGGCTCGGGTCCTTCTGCACATGGTGTGGAACTCGCCAGAGTTTGTTGAGAAAGCAGCCAGTCACACCCTGGGGATCATGGTGGAGAATGTGACTCCTGCACGAGCAATGACTGCTCTCCTGGACAGTGGAGTCAAGTAGGTTCTTCTTTCAGTGATATTCTTCACCTTCTAGAGTACTTCTAGGTGGGGGAAGGGATGAGAGAAAGAATGGGAATGGTGGGAGGGAAGGGTCCTGTATCCTGCATCTTCTGTCAACTCAATGATTGGATTCTCCAATCCACCTCATTTCTTTCCTCTTGTCCCCTATTTCTGCCCTCCCTCAGCCTATGAGTTCTCAGAAAGAAAGAGCTGTAGAATATGGGAAGTTGGACGAGGCCATGAGGATGATTAAATCCAGTTCCTGGCCTTGCACAGAGCACCCCAAGAGTCACACCATGTGCCTGAGATTGTTGTCCAAATGCTTCTTGAACTCTGTCAGGCTTGGTGCTGTTGACCACTGCCCTGGGGAGCCTGTTCCAGTGTCCCAGGCACCCTGTGGGTGAAAAAGCTTTTTCTGATATGCAACCTAAACCTCTTCTGACTCATCTTCCCTCTGCTTCCTGGAGTCCTCCCAGTCTGTCAGAGTTGCCTAGATGTGGTGAATGGTGGGGAAGTGCAAGTGCCTGCAAAGGCTAAGGATAGAGCCTTGTGCTTCTGTGGGAAGAGGGGCAATTGCAGCTATGAGTGCTCTTTGATATTTCACTGCACTAAGCACAGAGGCCCTGGGAAAAAACATGCATCCTCATGATGCCATTAACTGGAGAAATAAGGAGGGTACTTGCTGGGGTATGGAGCACCTAGGGGAGAATGTGCTGGCTGTGACACAGCCTGCACAGCAGGTGCAGCTCCTGCCAAAAGGAGTCCTGAATGACTGTCCTGGCCATAGAGCTCTACTTTCTAATCAAACTGGTGTTTCATGTTAGCCTTGAGATGATGAATCACTGCACATACACCTTCACAGGCCCACTACTATGGGATAGCTGATGCAAATGCTGCCTTAAGTGTTTGTGCTGAGCCTGATAATTATCAAAAGACACTCTCTAGAACTGGACAATCTGGGTAAATTGATTGCCACACTTTCCCCATCTTTGCAATAGGATAAAACATTCAGATGTACCCCTTGCCCATCCTCACAAAAGAAACAGGCTGCATTGCTGCATATTCTGCAACTTCACGGCCCACAGAGTGTTTTCTCTGCATCTGTATTTTTCCAAAGCTCTGCAGATTTGGGGATAAATGGCTGGAATGAGCCTCAGTCCTGCTGCAACTCTGTGTAATGGGTGCCCTCTGATGGGTCAGCATGAATGGTCTTTCATTTCTAAAGAATTCATATGTAATCTATTTTTTTATCTTTCTCAGTGGAAATTGTGGCAAAGACACTGAGTATCAGGTAGTGCAGGGAGACTGAATTCCTCCGTCTTCCTTGCAGACAGTCCTTGTGTCCAATGCTAATTTGAGTTTCTCTGAGGACAGAAGCTTCTACAGGTGTCTGAAGCTGCAGGGAGAAGCCAGGCCTCCTTCCCGCACCAGTGGCAGGGAGTGTTAGCATATACATATACATTTAATAGTTAGTGGTAGTAATGCTAAGGCTGCAGTTTGTAGCTAGTGCAAGGTAGGCCCTGGGAACTAAGCCAGGGAATGTGCTGAGCTACAGAATAATGAGTTAAGGGCCAGTGGGGCGAAGAAGGACCAACTGGTTATTTATAGGAACAGTAGGGAATTTACTGATGAAGTACAATAAACAGGTGTGGGATTAATCTATAGTTCTAGTTTAGACAAGCATGTAGGATTTATAACCGTTAGAAAGGTATCTTATTGTCTTAACTTAGGCAGGCGTGCAAGAGTTATAACCTTTAGAAATGTTATCTCGAAAATGACTGCTGCCTTTGATGTGAAGTATGTGGACCATAGCATGTAGCCATGGTGAAGCAAGATTTGTAAAAGGGTATAAAACTGTGTAAGATTCACTAAGGGGTTGGGACTTTGACTTTGGACGCTAGTCCTCAGGTCCCCGGGCCCTGAATAAAGCACCGCACAAAACAACTTTGTTGATTTGTGTTTTACTCTTTGGGATCGGGCAGCAGTTTTTGGCGACCGCGGCAGGACTCCGGAGGTGGCTGGGGCGGTTCGCGAGCTGATCCACTCCACGCCGGCACCAGGTGATTCCTGGGGAGTCATCGACCCGCGCCCGACCCCGCGCCTGACGGACAACTGTAACAGGTAAGCCCGAAGGTGCTTTATTATTTGGTTTAGGTGCCTGCCTGATAAGTCGAGGCGGTGATCCTCGCAGGGTTGGGCAGAAGACGTCTCTGGTTGGTAAAGCCTAGGCGCCGACCGTTAGACGCGGCGAAAGCTGCGCAGGATCGGCACTTGCCCCTCGCGGCGTCGAGAAGTGGCAAGTTTGGTTGGTTATTGGTTTATTGGTTAATAATTTGATAATCACTGTCTGTTGGTTTGTTGGTTAAATAATTTGATAATTAGTGTCTGTTGGTTTATTGGTTAGTAATTTGATAATCACTGTCTGTTGGTTTGTTGGTTGATAATTTGATAATCAGTGTCTGTTAGTTTGTTGGTTGATGATTTGATAATCAGTGTCTGTTGGTTTGTTGGTTAATAATTCGATAATCAGTATCCGTTGGTTTATTGGTTAATAATTTGATAATCAATATCTGTTGTAGCCGTGACTGTTGGAAGTGTGTTTGTGAGATAGTATTGTGTGATTGTGTTATTATGATGCCATTTAAAACGTTTAAAGCTTTGGTTCAATCTAATGAAAAGGTTCCGGAAAATACTCCGTTAGGATGTTTGTTGGGGCGTTGGAAAAGAGAAGGGTTCCATCAAGAGTTAAAAAGGGAAAGGATGATTGATTATTGTAATCATTGGTGGCCACAATATGATACTGGAAGTTCGGGGTGGCCCCTTAATGGGTCTATTGACCCTGGTGTGATATCCCCGTTAATGCAGTTTTTACGGGAAAATGAAAAATGGGATGAGATTCCTTATTTGGATTTGTTTTATACCCTAAAAGGCAAACCTGAATGGCAGAAAGAATGTGGTATTATGGTATTACAGGTAGAGGAACAAAATTGTCAAGGTTGTAGGCAAAGGAATAGGTGTAATGGTTGTTTGACAAAGCTGACAAGCCAGGAAGAGGACCTATCTTTGCTTGTAGCTCCTAGTGCCCCTCCTGCAGAATTAGCTTCGGAAGAGGAAGATAGTGATAAAGAAGAAAGAGAAATAATACAAACCCCAGAAATGGGGAAGGGCTCCCAGGAATCGATAATACCTTGTCCTGGGGAGCCATCTCCCGGTCATACCCGTAATATACCGAGAACCCCTATTGCAGAAAGAACTAGACAAGGGAGGAAAAATAGGGAAAAACCCCAACTGATAGCCCCTTTAAGGGAAGCTATGGGACCTCAGGGTGAGAAGGTGTTTATTAAAGTCCCGTTCTCACCTGGGGATCTGATAATTTGGAAACAAGCAGCAGGGTCATACCGGGAGGATCCGGACAAGGTTGCTCGAGTGGTAAAAATGATAATAAAAACACAAAATCCTGATTGGAATGATTTACAGGTGTTACTAGATACCTTGATGGATTCAACTGAGAAAGAGATGGTGTTACGGGCAATGACAGAACGAGCCAGGGAAATGTTGAGGGTACAAATGATGGATGGAACTCTAAATGACTTGGTCCCGAGAGAGGACCCCGGGTGGGATCCTAACACCAGTCGGGGTTGGAAAAGACTTCAAGTTTATCAAGAATTAATAATAGAAGGGATTAGAACGGGGATGCCAAAAACAATGAATTGGTCAAAACTGTATTCCATAAGACAGGATAAAAGTGAGTCCCCGTCAGCATTCCTGGAGCGGCTGAAGGAAACTGCACGCAGATTTACTAATTTAGAGGTTGATGGGGAGGCAGGGAAATTACAGTTGGCTTTGATTTTTATGGGGCAATCTCAGGATGATATTAGGAAAAAGCTGCAAAAGTTAGAAGGGGAGGACACTCGGAACCTAGAGAAAATGCTAGAAGTGGCATGGAAGGTATATAATAATAGAGAAAAAGAGACAGCAAAGAGACATCAGGCAAATATTTTAGCAGTATTGCAACACGCTACGGGAGGAAGCCCAAGAGGACGAGGACGGGGCCGGGGTGGTATGGGTCGAGGAAGGGGCATAATTCAGCAGAATTTGGGAAGGGGAGCAATGGGAGGATTGGGAAATCCCTTCGGGGGGCAAGGAAAATTGGGTCCTAATCAATGCGCCTTCTGCAGACAGTTAGGTCACTGGAAAAATGAATGTCCAGTCAAATGGGGAATGGGTAATGTGGGAAATGTAAATCCTATGGGAAATGCAGGAGCTACCACGGGGCCGGTAGATGTCGCTCAGGCATTTGTGTTAGGCAACTATCAAAATCAGAGCTGACTAGATCAGGATCTGAAGGTAGTATTGGAGGTAGGGGGACAAGAACGAGAATTTAGAGTTGATACGGGAGCAACACATTCGGTTTTGAATACAAAATTAGGGTTATTAAGTGATGCAAAAATTCAAGTAATAGGGGCAACTGGGCAAGTAGAAGAGAGGACATTTTTGCAGCCGTTAGACATAAAATTCGGGGGAAAAGAATTTGATCATCAATTCCTGTATATGCCTAATTGCCCAGAGTCACTGTTTGGAAGGGATCTGTTATCTCTTCTAAATGTGAGAATATTATTTGAAGGAGGACGAGTGAAATTAGAAATTCCTGATAAAGAAATATCTAGACTATTTGTGATTAAGGAGGTAGAGCCCACCCCAATTCCTGAAGAGGTTGAACAGGCAGTGGTACCTTGGGTTTGGGAAACCGGCACTCCAGGTAAGTCTAAGGCAGCTCAACCAGTAGTGGTTGAGCTAAAGGAGGGAGTCCAACCGGTAAGGATTAGACAATATCCGATTAAGTTAGAAGCTAGGAAAGGAGTAGCCCCCATGATTGCTCAATTCTTAATCCAAGGTATTTTGCAAGAATGTGAGTCAGAATTTAATACCCCAATTTTTCCAGTACGAAAACCCAATGGTAAATATAGGTTAGTTCAGGATCTGAGAGCTATAAATAATATAACCAAGGATATCCACCCAGTGGTGGCAAACCCCTATACTTTGTTAACATCTGTGTCTGAAAGATTTCAATGGTTTACAGTAATTGATTTAAAAGATGCTTTCTTCTGCATCCCTCTGGCATTTGAAAGTAGGAAATATTTTGCATTCGAGTGGGAAGACCCTGACTCTGGCCGGAAGAAACAGCTTACTTGGACACGACTTCCGCAAGGATTCAAGAATTCCCCCACAATATTTGGGAACCAGTTAGCCAAGGAATTGGAGGAATGGAAAACAACACAGGTAAAAGAATCTCCCTTTTCTCATGTAATACTTCAATATGTAGATGACATTTTTCTGGCCACAGAAGAAAGGGACATTTGCCTAAATTTAACTATAAGCTTATTGAACATGCTAGGCCAGGCTGGATATCGGGTCTCGAAAGAAAAGGCCCAACTCATCCGGACAAGTGTGTTATATTTGGGCTGTGAAATAACACAGGGAGTAAGGCGATTAGGAGCAAATAGAATTGAAGCCATCTGCACCATACCTATTCCCCGAAATCATCAGGAACTAAGATCCTTTCTAGGAATGGTAGGATGGTGCCGGCTGTGGATACCGAATTTCGGACTCCTGGCCAAACCCTTATATGAGGCACTAAAAGAGACACAGTTACGGTGGGACAAGCCACAGCAGAATGCGTTCCAAGGGCTAAAGCAAGCACTAAAAGAAGCCCCGGCATTGGGACTACCTGATTTAACTAAGGACTTTCAATTATATGTAAATGAGAGACAGAGACTGGCTTTAGGAGTACTCGCACAAAAGTTGGGATCATGGAAGCGTCCGGTCGGCTATTTTTCGAAACAACTAGATGCAGTCAGCTCTGGATGGCCGTCCTGTTTGCGAGCCGTGGCAGCTACTGTACTATTGATTCAGGAATCAAGAAAATTGACTTTGGGTAAGAAAATAGAAGTGTTTGTGCCTCACATGGTGATAACAGTTCTGGAACAAAAAGGGGGGCATTGGCTGTCCTCCAGCAGAATGTTGCAATATCAAGCAATATTAAGGGAACAAGATGATGTTGAGCTAAAAGTAACTAACCATATCAATCCAGCAGAATTTCTCCGCAGTGAGCAGGAAGAAGGCGAATTGACCCACGATTGTGTGGAAGTCATTGAACAAGTCTTCGCTAGCCGCACTGACCTGAAAGACGTGCCATTGGAGTCTCCGGACTGGGAACTGTTTACAGATGGATCCAGTTTCGTCGAGAATGGGACCAGGTATGCGGGTTATGCGGTGGTAACGCTTCTCCAGGTCGTGGAAGCTAAAGCCCTCACCCCGGGAACATCAGCGCAGAAAGCAGAGATTGTGGCTTTGATTCGCGCCTTGGTTTTGAGTCAAGGAAAGAAGGTAAATATATGGACTGACTCTAAATATGCATTTGGAGTTCTGCATGTCCATGGAGCATTATGGAAAGAAAGAGGACTGTTAAGTTCTCAAGGGACATCTATAAAACATCGAAACGAAATCCTATCTCTTTTGGATGCTGTGCATAAACCAGCTGCAGTAGCAGTAATGCATGTGAGAGGACATCAGAAGGAAGAAGGAAAAATTTTCCAAGGAAATAATCTAGCAGATGCTACTGCTCGGAAAGTGGCACGTGAGGTTTGGACACAATTGGCATTGATTCCGACAAAGGTAAGCCCAGTCACTCCTCACCTAGAGCAGAAGCCCGATTACTCCTTAGAAGATGAAAGACTGGCCAGACTTGTGAATGCCCAGAAGAACGCGCTAGGGTGGTATGTGACCGACATAGGGCAAGTATTAGTACCTGTCAAGATCATGAAAATAATTTTAGAAGCAGAACACAACAAATGCCACTGGGGGGCAGAGGTATTGGTTAAATTTTTAAAGAAAGAAATCATTTCTAACCAGATGTTGACTTTAGCTAAACGAGTTAATGCAATGTGCCCAGTCTGTATAAAGAACAATCCTGTAGTGAGGAAGCAGATTCAATTAGGAAAATTACAGGTAGGACCAGAGCCAGGTGATTATTGGCAAGTTGACTTTTCAGAGTTGCCCAGGGCTCAAGGGTACAGATACCTTCTGGTATATGTATGTACTTTTTCGGGATGGCCCGAGGCTTTTCCGTGCAGAACTAACCAGGCTAAGGAGGTGGTCAAAACCTTATTAAGGGAAATTATTCCTAGGTTTGGAGTACCCCTGGGAATTTCATCAGATAGGGGACCACATTTTGTGGCCGGAATAGTACAAAACATAGCACGAGTGCTCGATGTTAAATGGAATTTACATACCCCATGGAGACCTCAATCAAGTGGGCAGGTAGAAAGAATGAATCAGACATTGAAAGGTCAGATTAAGAAAATCTGTCAAGAAGCTAAGATTCAATGGCCGCAAGCATTACCATTGGCTTTGTTAAGAATCAGGATTAAACCCAGGGAAAAGGTAGGAGTAAGTCCATATGAAATACTATATGGCAGACCATATCATGCAACAACATTAAAAGGTGATCCTCACGTGGTTGGGGACCAAATGCTCTTTAACTATGTTCTATCTCTTAACAAGACTCTTACAGCTTTAAGAGGTGCTTTGCAGTGGAATCGCCCTCTGCCGCTGGAAAATCCAGTCCATGACATCCAACCAGGAGACCGGGTGTATGTAAAGAACTGGAGCACGGACCCCTTGAAGGAATCATGGGAGGGTCCACGTCAGGTGATTATGACAACCTTCACGGCGGCAAAAGTCGAGGGCATCAACAACTGGATCCACTACACCCGGATCAAGAAAGTCCCTACTCATTGGGAAGTGCAGCCACTGTCTTCCACCAAGATGGTTATTCGAGCCAAACCCACCGACCCAAGGCCTACATCTTAATCATTGGACTGATCATGTCATGTCAAGTAACTTTAACTCATGAATCTGTTGTGATTACTGTTCTAGAGCCGGTGACTATGGCGGTTGAAGGAATGAATGTAAATCTGACTTGTTCATTCACCGATGACCAGGGAGCTGGATCCGAAGAAGTCAATGTAAGATGGAAAAAGGATATGGATTGGGTAGACACAGGTATTGTCACAACTTGGGATATGAAAACACAAATGGGAAACACTACCCTACAATTGATAAATGTAACTTCGGGATCTGAAGATAAGTATTTATGTGGAGTCTGGATCAGAGATAGTTTCGACTACGGTAACTTGAAATTACGGGTAATGTCATTATTAGGGGATGGTACCAAGAAGGGGGATGTTGAGGTCATTCCAACCTCAACCTATGTAGACATGTGGGACAGTCCTCCTTTGCGAATGAATTGTACTTTCCGATTGAAAAACGAGTGTGAATATGGGATACAAGTTAAGTGGTGGAGGGAAAATTCTCAGGGAATGTGGAATCAAATTAGCGAAGGAGTTAGCTGGTGGTCCGAAGGAACCGTGGGAGGAGGATGGTTAAATATTACTGATCTGAAGATTGGGAAATTCGGAAGTAGATACTTGTGTATAGTCTCATGTGGAGAAATGGGTGACTTTGGAATACGAAACGTCAGGGCTTGGTCGCATTTGAGAGGTGGAATCACTGGCCAACGTGGGGTCTATAGTGGGCGGGGACATGCAATAACTGCAGTTTATCTTAATAGCATCAGAGGAACTCACAGAAGAACTCGAGCCATAGATGTAACATTTCCCCGCAGTCAGGAACAGGAAAATTTGATAGTAGGATTAATTCGGGACTTTGGTAAAGTGCAGAATGTTTCCTCGATTACAGCCTGTTTACCTTTGCCACAGGCAGCCGGGGAGCCGATACCGTGGGGAATCATCCCAGTAAAAACTTTACCCAGGGCATTCGTGGATTTTACTTGGAGTTGTAAATTGATACCAAAGGAGTATGTAGAAAAGAAGGAAGGATGCCAATTAATTAGGAATATGTTGGAAAAAGATTGCCAGCAAATGCCAGGCTACTATGCGTGGGTTAGTAAAATGAACAAATGCATTGTGGAAGGACCAATAAGGGAACCCTGTAATAAGGTTTGGATGCAGGTAAAACGCACAAGAAATGAAGAAGTATGTCAAAACATTACGCAATCACAGTCTTTAGAAGACGATTGGGGAGCAATTTGGGGACCAAGTTTATTAGAGACATATAGTTACCTAGGAACTGTGAATTGGTGCATTGAATGGATAGGAAATAAGAACCAGACTTATACTAGAGTATTAACAACAGAGACAGCTCAGAGGACATCAACTGGGACAACAGAGACATGGAATTGTTCACGAGTTATTACTTGTGATACTCCAGAAGCAGAAATAGGTTTGGTACCAGTAAGAGTGTTACTCAAGTGGGGATGTGAATGTAGAGGGTACAATCATACAATTAGGGGAGAGATGGCCGGTAACAAACAAGTAGATTGCAAAACTACCACTATCAGAAGCCCTGGTAACTTGGTCTGGGTAATGGGACATGGGAAATGGACCACTCATATACCGATCGATGGGATGGTAACTCAAATAACTTTAGGAGTTCCTACCTTATGTCCATTCTGGAAACAATCTAAACTTAATGAACAAGAAATACAGGCCAGGCAAAGGAGAGACATAGGAGATGACATTATTGAAGAAAATGAGTGGCATGAACCGTCAGGGGGAGTAAAATTCGGATGGGCACTAGAATCTTTATTTGCACCTATCTCCACATATCGAAATAGGGAAATGTTGTATAGACTCCTGGGACAGACCGAAAGATTAGCAGCAGCCACCAAGAAGGGATTTAAAGATTTAAATTCACAATTACAGGCAACCACTCGGATGACATTGCAAAACCGGATGGCATTAGATATGCTGTTACTAAGAGAGCATGGAGTTTGTGGATATCTGCATGGGAAGACAGATCATTGCTGTATTCATATCCCAAATGTGACAAAGGAAGTAGAAAAAGATATAGATCAATTGGAGAATATTGAATCTAAAACTAGGGAAATAGCAAAAGATGCGGAATATAACTGGATTGGAGCAATATTCAGCTCTCTAGGGATCCAGGTCTCTGGTTGGATATCCTCAATTGTTCAATATGCAATAATATTGTTGATATTAATTGGAGTTGTGTATGGAGTTTACAGATGTCTTCTAGGAGTAATCACCAGAGAAGGAATTCATACCCGGAGAATAATGAAGGCTATGACCAGGAACGGACAACCGGCTGGGAATACACCGCCTCCTTCGTGCTTAGAGACGGTTACATGAAGAATGGAGGGAAGAAGTTGAGCATCCTTGCAGAAGATTGAAGGATGCTCAAAAGGGGGGAGTTGTTAGCATATACATATACATTTAATAGTTAGTGGTAGTAATGCTAAGGCTGCAGTTTGTAGCTAGTGCAAGGTAGGCCCTGGGAACTAAGCCAGGGAATGTGCTGAGCTACAGAATAATGAGTTAAGGGCCAGTGGGGCGAAGAAGGACCAACTGGTTATTTATAGGAACAGTAGGGAATTTACTGATGAAGTACAATAAACAGGTGTGGGATTAATCTATAGTTCTAGTTTAGACAAGCATGTAGGATTTATAACCGTTAGAAAGGTATCTTATTGTCTTAACTTAGGCAGGCGTGCAAGAGTTATAACCTTTAGAAATGTTATCTCGAAAATGACTGCTGCCTTTGATGTGAAGTATGTGGACCATAGCATGTAGCCATGGTGAAGCAAGATTTGTAAAAGGGTATAAAACTGTGTAAGATTCACTAAGGGGTTGGGACTTTGACTTTGGACGCTAGTCCTCAGGTCCCCGGGCCCTGAATAAAGCACCGCACAAAACAACTTTGTTGATTTGTGTTTTACTCTTTGGGATCGGGCAGCAGGAGCACGCTCTGGCCAAGGCCTGTGCTGCTGTTGCTCCTTCTCCCTGTGCCCCAGTGTTTGCTCTCCTCTTGCCAGGAGCCGCCACGCCCAGGTGCGGAAGTGTGCGGCGCAACTGCTGCTGTCCTTGATGGAGAAAATTGGAGTCACGAAGCTCGCAGGCACACCCAGGGCTGAGAGGCTGGCGCACGCGGCAGGGACGCTTGCTCAGGACTGCCACAAGGACACAAGGTAACCATCTTCATTTCACCTCCTCACACAGGAAAACTGCCTTGTGTCTGTCTAGAAAGGTAAAACCACAAAAGAGTGGTAATGAAAGGAAATATTAAGTTACCTCACGGTGTGGATAAAGGCCATAGAGGCATGGAATACCCGGAGTTGTATGGGGTCCATTGGGGCCATGGAGTCCAGCTGCCAGCCATGTGCAGGACATGCCAAGAGTCACTCCATGTGCCCAAGAGCATTGTCCAAACGCTTCTCGAGCTCTGTCAGCTTTGGTGCTGTGACCACTGCTCTGGATTACCTGGGGAAATGACTGTAGTGGGTAAGCTGAGGTTGTCCAGCAAGAAGGAGCATTGCCAACTTCCTGTGACTTGAAGGATTCTTTCCTGAGATCAAAAGAGCTCAGATTTGGCAGTCAAACAGTTTTGTTTGATCTTAGGTGCACAACACAGAGCCAAAATGTTGCCTCATGTTCATCACTGAAAGATCCAAAGCAGATCTTTCTCGTTAACTTAAAACTTTTCTAGAAGTATTTCAGGGCAAATGTATTCAGTCTGTCGAAACCTCTTCTGCAGCTTTCTAGAATGCTGTTGTCTGTGGCTCAATGACCTCTAAATTTCTTCTTGAGGAAAACTGGTTTCCTAGTGGCAAAATCAACCCAAGCCACCCAAATCCCCTTATTTGATGATTCAATTAATAGCTGCCAAAAATACAGGAGTAACTAGCTGCTGCTCTGCACACATATAGAATAGTCAAGAGGAGGCCTGAGGTGTTTTGTGCTGGATTCTCTGCCAGTTAATGGAAGGCAAATTATTGAGCAATGGCAGCAAGGTACTTCTAATGGGATCTGACAACAAAACAGATGTGTTTCACTTGTTCCCTGGGATCCTTTGATCCCACAGAAGCACACCCACAGTTTCAGAGTGAAATGATATTTTTCTCTCACTTTGCTGAGTAGGTAATGCCATCTCATGCAAGGATTGCAAAGGATGACATTAAGGTATCAGCCTCTTCTGTTAACAGGTTTCCTTTGTTTGTTCGATTTCCTTCCTTCCTTCCTTCCTTCCTGGAATCCTTCCTTCCTGGAATCCTTCCTTCCTTCCTGGAATCCTTCCTGGATTCCTTCCTTCCTTCCTTCCTGGAATCCTTCCATCCTGGAATCCTTCCTCCCTTCCTCCCTTTCTCCCTTCCTCCCTTCCTCCTTCCTTCCTTCCCTCCTTCCTTCCATAGGCATTATGGACAGGAGATGGTGAAGATGTTGATAAATCATCCAAAATGTAAAATGCTTTTGGAGCGATCCATTCCTGCCTGTGACCTGGAAGATATTCTGAGAAGAATTAAGAAGAAAGTAAGTGCTTGGCAGGAGAAATGTCTCCTTTGTGCAAGTATAGCCACAGCTAATAGGACATCAAACATACCTAATCTGTCTTTATCTCATTCCCCTTCTGCTCAATCATTTTGCTCCTGGGAATGAGCTGTTAATCCCCAGCCTGTTCATCTGCAGACCACAAAGGAGCTGATATTCTTAGGGGAAAAGTGGGGCTTTGAATATTTTGACTATTGGTCACAAAGAGGAAAGGGGAAGAGAAGAAAGTGGGTTTACATTTAAGCATAACTCCCCACCCTGCTGTCCCTGCTCTGCTCCCAGTAAAGCAATGAAGTGAGAAAAGTGCTTCTGAGGAGAACAGAGTCTTTGCAAAAGACACTGGAAGCAGTAGTGCCAAGAGAATTTCCAAAACTGCAGCAGATGTCCCAGTCAATCCTAATTGCTACAATTACCGTCTGTCTTTTGGGAATACTGCCCTGCTGTCAAGCCCTGTGGAGCTGGAAGAAGCTTGGTGAATCCAGCAGCATCCAGAGGAAAATCATTTGTCTGGGGGGACTTTCATTGTTTTTATCTACGTTATAGGAGCGTGTCCTTTGTGCACAAACAGGGAGAGCGAGTGTTGAACCAAATCACCTTCCAACAAAATTGGCCCACCCCAAAGAGTCCTAATTTTTCTGCTTTTTCCTATAAGATCTCTTGGTGCCTACCAGTTTCCATTATTGCCATTTATGCTCGAGACTCATGAGTTGGGGAGTTTAAACTGCTGCTCACTATGGCAGCACCCATAACCTGCCTTGGGCTATTGCAAACAAAGAGTTGGCATCACTGAATCTCTGGTCTGTTTCCTTCTGTCGGTTTGCAAATATTTCCCTAAGCCTTGGTAGCAGTGATCCTGGTTCTAACTTGTGTTTTTAAGCAGACAGTTTCCTATTCTATATTCTAAATGTTGGTGGGGTTTCTCTGTGTCCTTGTAGGGGATGGAAGAGCAGAAGGGTGAACGCCCATGTGTCAAGAGCCCTGTGAAGATGAGGAGCCATGTGTCAAAGAAGCCCCAGGCCACATTTCCTTCTAGTCAACGGTACTGAGCACTTTTGTTAGATGTGACAAAGCACTCAACAAGCTTGACATTTCTCTTCCTCAGGAAAATCATTCTGGAGAGATGGCCTGTGCCACTGATTTTTTCCTTAACCTACAAATTTTCTTTGATAAAAATGCCTATATCTGCATTAATAATATTTGTAGATTGTCTCCCGTAATGATTGTCTTGCAGTCCATGCTGTTTTCAGAGCCTCATGATTCTCTAGCTTGAAATCACATCATGAGTAAAGCACCTCTGGATGTTTTGCTCACAATTATCTGCAGGTATTATCACCAACAAGCCATCATTTGCTTTTATTTTCCAGGGTGAAGTCGACCTCGGATGGACGCCTCCTACACCATCCAAAAGTCCAGGTCACGTTGCCTCCAGCTGTGGATGAAATGGAGATGCTCCAGAAGCTTGATGATCTCCTGGAAGCCAAGGGGTTTGAGACACGGATGGAAGGAGTGGCACTCCTCCTAGACCTGTGCAAAAACAGCCCCAAGCTCATCACCACAAACATTGTCCAAGTATGTAGGGTATCTTCACTGTTCCTTCCCTTCAGCTCCTCTCCCAAGCCTGTAGCAATGAAGTTAATTCAGTCTGTCTTGGCACTACATCCTGCCTTGTTGGGACAGGCTGGTCCCTCTTACCCAGACAAATTTAATTCAGGTCCAGCATGCAGGACAAGTTCTTTCAGTCCAGCTGTATTTGTCTGGCAGGTGCCTATTGATGCTGTTCATCACATGATGACAGAATTTTCCACTGCCCTAACCTTTGCTGTCTCCTACTCCCAGCTGGGTTCAATGAAAGGAATCCAGCCACTGAAAGCATGGCAATTCTTGTCTTGATGAAAAATGGCTTTGGATGGGGAAGAGAAGTATCAGGCTGGGTTGGTATAACCCAAATGTTTTTACAGAGATACTTCTCCAAACTCCATCCTGTCTTGCACAAACACAACTGTGGCTACTCGTTTCCATCCTTGTCTCTATTGCACTTGGTAAAGATGGTGTGTAACCTTCTCGGGTATTGAATGCTCATTTCTACATCCCCTCTCCAAACAAGGACATTTTAATCCAGCTTTCCTGCTGCTTGTTCTCTTCACAGATTTTTGATCATTTTGTCCTGAGAATATCTGACACGCACAAGAGAGTGAAGCAGATGGCGCTGGACGTGCTGGCAGAAATGATAGCCATCCTGGAAGATGCCTTGAACCCCGTGATTGTCCGTTTAGTGGAAGGAATACTAAAGAGCCTGAACTCAAAGGATACCGGGGTTCATGCTGCAGCTGTGAAAGCGCTGGAAAAATCCGTTTCTCATTTTGGTAAGGCTGACATGGACTCTCCTCAACTGTGTCTCTGCCTCTCTGACACAAGAGAACACTGAGTGCCATGAGAGCTCTTGTTGCCCGTGGAACACTCCAGCTGACATCCACCAGAAGCTGTGGGGGTGCAGTCCTTAGGCACCAGTCCCCTAAGAGGCTTGATTGTGCATCAGCATTTCCCACAAGTGCCAGGAGCCCTTGGCTCTGTGCTGCTTGTCTGGAGAGGAGGTCCTGGACTACAGCTTTGCTACAATTCAGAGGCAAAGGGGATTTTGGAGATTGCTTGGACCCCATTAGATTTCCCAAATGAACAGCTTTGCTGTTGCCATGAAGGGACACTGGCCCATCATGGCTCCTGCAGAGCAGCCCCCTGGAAAGCTCCACATTATAGGCATTAGCTGCCTCTGTTCCACCTTTCCCATTTGTCTTCTTTTTTCAAATGGGACACTTATGATTCACCAAGTGCATTTCCTTAAAACAAGCAGATAGAAATCCAGCTGTCAGTGATGTCTTGTTCCACATGTTGTTTTCATGGAGCAGGATGGCTGTGGCAATTACCTACACAGGCAAGGACTGCTCTAAATTCCTTTGTCACAGAGATTTATGTCAGCTCTGAAAATGCTGCTCGGGAGAAATATGCCTGACAAATGGAGTGTTGAAGAGGCAGATCTTCAAGGGGAGTTTCCACTTTCTCCACCTCAGCTGCTCTGTGAACTCCTGAACTGCCTGACTCTGTGCCTTTGTGTATCCCAAGTCTGGGCTTCTTCCTGTTTGCTCTGGAGTTCAAAACCTTTTCACTGCTTACGTGTGATTGAACTCTTGAGGTCCTTGATCTGAAATGTTTAACACAGCTCCCGGTCTAGCAGACAACTTTGCATTGACAAATGTGAACGGAGAGGTTTTCTTTGGGAATTTAACCCCCCCCTCAAGTAGGCTGGAAGGAAAGAAGTACATCAGCAGAAAATTACTTGATTTTATAAATTGGGGCTGCCCCTGCCCTTCCCCTCCCCACTCTCCTTTCTCCTAGGACCTCAGAAGAGTGAGCAGAAACGTGTGTTTCTCTTGTAGATAAAGTAGCACTGATGAAAGAGTTCAGCCACCAATGGAGTCAGCTGAGTGGCCAAGCTCTGCTGGATGTGACAGAGCGTATCACAGGTATGGCCTCTGCTAAGCCAAGAGGTCTCCCCAGGGAGCATTTCCAGGGCATTCCTGGCAATAGACAGTAGAGTAGCTGCTCCAAATCAGGAGGTGCTGAGCTTGTCCCTCCTGCCCAATGCCCATGGCAGCTGTGTTTGGCAGGTTTTCCCTGGCTGCTGCAGAGGTGTGCAGTACCTGGCACGGGGGTGGCGCTCGGCCTTGGGGCCGAGCTCTCACTGGGGCATCTCAGAGCCCACCTCCAGGAAAGGGAGGGGTTAAAAATACCCGAGCTGGCTCTTCTCTTGGGAGCTCAGGGTCATCTCTGGTCCTTTAGGGAAAATGTAGCAAGTGCTGTTTCAGGCAATCCGTTTCTTTTGTCCTCACAGAATTCTCATTTTGCTCTTGAAAAGTTTTGAGACTGAACCCTGCAGTGCCTGGGGGTCACAGCTTAGGTCAAAACTCAGCACCCAGATTAGGGGCACGGATTTGGTGCAAGGCAGCCTTTGGGGCCAGAGGGGCAGAAGCAGAGTGCTGAGGCTCCCTGCCTGTGCTGTCAAAGTGGCATTGGACTGAGCATTTCAGGGTGTGCAAACAGTGTCTTCCTGTGTCAGTGCTGTCCAAAATGCTACAAATGCAGCTGATAATTGATTCCTCAGAGGAGCTTGCTATGTCAGCAACAGCCCAGGAATGGAAAAGTGATAATCTCTCTATATAGTGGACAAGATGATTTACAGCCTTGCTTTAACGGGGTCTAAATGCACTGCTAAGTGTGCCAGCATCTTTAAATGCAAGGTTTCATAGATGTTGTGCCTTCTTCAGCAATCTCAAATGCTCAGTGTTCGGTGATTGAGAATGTCAAAAGCGCTTGAAAGGGCATTGGAATAAAGTAGATGTCTAGGAAGAGGGAATTTAGTTTTGGAGATATTTTGATCTCTTCTTCAAATAAAGGAAATATACATAAATTAGGACTCTTTTAGGAAGAGCAGATGTTCTCTCTGAGATTTAGTGGGAACAAACAATGTTTTCTCAAGTTCCATTGTGACAAATGTCTTGAATTGGATTTTAACTGAACTTAACACCCATTTTGAAATGGATGCCATAACCCTTTTCCTGCTTGGCAGAATTGGTTTTGGGCACTTTCAGGAACTGTTTAAATATTGATGATTGCTGGTGGATTACGAGCATAAAGAAAATGAAGTCTCTTCCACCACAGAATAAGAAGTGGTTACTGCATAACATTTTGCCTGATCAGAAAATATGAATGGTGTCCAGAGCATTTCAGGTTTTGATGTCTCAGCCACATCTGCCATGCAAGGAGCCTGTTGGTTGTCAATGTTTTGTCTGTGTTTGACAAAGTTCAGTCCAGAAATTGAGCAGGGAGAAGGCTTCAGAGAGAAAGGGAGAAGACACTCGTGTTGTGGTTAAATTTCATTCATCTGTGTTGCATTTTTCTCTCTACATTCTACTATTGCAGTGCACATTGCAAGAAAAATGCCATTAACATTGGGAGGGGGAATGACATTAAAATGTGCAGATGCACAAATGCCACAGCAATGAGGTCTGGGTAATTACCTAAGACACCCTGAGGTTTGAAGCAGCTGTTTGTTGGAAGGCACAAAAGCATTGTGCCAAAGACAGCAGCTAGTCACTGATGTTTCTAATCCAGCTGTCAAGCAGCACCCATGTCTGGTGGGCTGGAGTTTGGAAGTCTGGTCTAATAGTGCCCTTTGCTGTGTGCCACTGAGCAAAGGGAAGAGCCAGATTGGATTCTGGCACTTTGACATCAAGGGTCACAAAGATGGAATTGTCCTTTTTCTTAGAAACCTTTCAATTGAATCTCCATGGTGCATTTCCAAATCTTCAGTGTGGGTTTAGACAACTTCCTAATGGAAATGAAAGGGAAGTTGACATTTTAGTCATTCTTGATGTTGAAACAGGTTGTGAAATGATCCAGTAAAGGTACAAGTTCTGCCACAGGTGCAAGTATTTGTTTGGAGACAGTACTCCTGAGGTGTTGGTGGTTCTGTTTTGGGGAGGATCAGCTGCTTTGGCCATTTCTGGATCGTTGGGCTCTGTGTGCTATTTCGCTGCTCTTAGGCAGAGAGGCTTCCAAGAAGCAAATCTCGAGGTGGATCCTTGTTTGCATTAAGGTTGTTGTTTCAGAAGCTTGTGTCTCTGTCCCGGCAGTGCTTGTGGAAGGGGTTTATGCCAGGAGCCCTGAAGTGGTCCAGCGCTACGCCCTGCCCGTGCTCTGGTCCTTCCTGGAGAACAAGGCGCTGCCTGTCCGCAGCGCCAATGTGCGCACGGTGGTCACCAGGCTCGCCTCTGCCCTCTACGAGGTGATGGGCACCAAGCTGAAGAAGCGTGCTGCCAGCCAGCCCCCACATGTCCAGGAAAACCTCTCCAGCATCCTGGGCTGGTGAAGGCTTGATGTTCTCCAGCAAGTTGACCAAGTGCTGAGATGGACACCTGCGGTTCTGACCTTTTAGCTGTGCCAGAAATGACAAAATACTCAGGAAGGGTGTGCATCTGCCCCTGCTCTCTCCACTGCCCTTCCTAGTCATGGCATGCTCAGGGGCCTGAAGACAGTCTGGATTGAGGACAAAGTGAAGGACTAGCATGGCTCAGCCTCCCACAGAGGTAAGGTGGGAGCTGGGCCGCTCTCTGGCGGGAGGAAGGGTCTTGTGCCAGCCTGGAGAGCCTGTGCACATTGCCAGGGAGCAGTTGTGCCCTGCAGGTGCCCCCTGCCATGAGCTGTGCTGCTGCCAGTGCCCCGTGGAGCTGTAGGGCTGCTGAGCTGTGGGGCAGGGAGAGGAGCAGGAGGCTGCATGTGCAGCTGAGCCATTGCTGGGAAGCACAGGGCTCTGGGCTCCCTGCTGTCCCAGGGCAGCCCAGAGGCCAGGGAGTTCCCCTGGGAGCTCTGTGGAAGTGGCTCAGGGTGTGCCCCTGGCCTGCCTCCAGAGGGTGATGGTAGGAGAATGTTTCCCTGTGCAGCTATTTATGAATTTCCAAGAAATGTGTTCTATGAAATATGGAGCTTCAGATGCTTTAGGTTTGCATTGCAGCCTCTGTTACATTTTGTGTCTCCATTTTGCAGACCTGCCTGGCTCCTGTGTTTCCACCAAGTTTTCTCTGGACATTCTTTTGTGCATTTACCCACAAAGTCCTTTCCTGCTGTCCAGAAGAGCTCTTTCCTCCAAGCCCAGGAAGAAGCTGCTGCCTATCCAAAGAGCGTTTGAAGACAAGGATTTATGCATTAGCCTGTATAGTTCCAGATGTACATATGTTCTGATAGTTATCTGTAGGTTTCAATAAATATATTTTGATTGTATCTTAATAATTTTGTTGTTATATTTTTTATTGTGTTTATTTTTGGTGGTATGTTTTGTTTTTTTATATTTTATAGTTTTATATTTTTTCCCATTGACATGCTAAGGGTGGCCAGGTCCTTGAGAGCTTGAGATGGGGAAGGGAGAGCCTCCCTGATTTTGTGAGTTTCTCTGGGAGGGTGGGGCCAGTGTGGGGAAGGGGGCCAAGGCCACGAGATTCGAAGCAGGTAAAGGAGGGTGGGGGGGCAGTTACTGGTACTCACCCCTTTTTGGCTCTGGAAGGAGGAAGGCAGCTGGGAAACCTCACCGCGCCATCCCAGTGCCAGGAGCTGCCTCTTCTGGTGTTGGACCTCACACCCCTGCCAGAGTGCTGTCCTGCTTCAGTTTGCTATCTCCAAGCATCCTGTTGGAGCACCGGGACCGACACTGCTCCAAGGATTCGTGAGCAGAGTCTCTCCTCCACCCTTCCCATCTGAGACACAGCTGCCATCACCCCCAGCTCTCCTGCAGCTGTGCAGGGATCCACACACCTGCCCTGTCCACTGGGAACCTGCCAGAGCTCACTGCCAATGGCGATGGTAACTGCACCAGGGGGGAAAAGAGCACACAACCAAAGGAACTGTGACTGGGTTCCTGTTAATTTCATAGTTATTGTTGTTTAGATTGGCCTTGTTGTAGATTTAGTAGAGAACTGTTCTTCCTGTCCCCCTATCTTTCCCTGAGAACCTCTTGATTTCAAAATTATACTGACTCAGTGGGAAGGATTTTACTTTCTCCATTTCAAGGGAAGGTCCTGCTTTTTCCCTAGCACACACCTGTCCATTCAAACTAGGATACGGAGCATGAGGTGCAGGGCTGATGTGTGAAAGCATGAGGATCTCCTCCAAAGTAACTTGTTTAATTGTCCATTTTATTACTTCTCTATTTACTCCACACTACTAAGGCAAGGCAAGCTTTGCTTGCAGGCAAAACAGGCATGGGATACACTAGGGTCCCTTGCAGCATCAGCAGGGCTGGCAGTGACAAAGCAGGCAATCTGCTCCATGGTGAGCCACTACACAGCCGCATCCCAATGTGGGTTTAAGTAGCATGGTATTATGGAGAACTCCTTTTCTGCATCAGATACCAAAAGAACGTCCACAGCTTCTGGTGGCAGTCAGCTGGAGCATTCCACAGGCAACACGAGCTCTCAAGGCACTCAGTGTTCTCTAGTGTCAGAGGCAGAGACACACTTGAGGAGAGTCCATGTCAGGGGTCAGCCTTCCCAAACTGAGCAATGGATGCTTCTGCCACTAACACTGACAGGAAATAAAAAAACAAAATTTCTGTGCACACCAGGGCTACGTATGGATTAAATTATTTCTGTTTCACATCCCGGCCAGAACAACATCGTGGTCAGAATATCATTGTTCCTAGATTCTCTAACACTAAAAATATTGCTGGAGAGTTTTTGTCATTCCCATAGATTTGGTGACATCCAGACACACTTAACAATCCATTTGGGTCCAAGTTCCATATTGCAGACGATGTCTTTGGGCAGCCTGCAAGTGTCTCAGCAGAGAATGAAAAGGGATGACAATACTGACACGATTTCTCTTTGCTACTTGAAATTTAAAAGCTCCGCTCCAGCCCACACTGGCAAAATTGTCAGAAGAGGCAATTCTTCCCAACAAAATGCTTCATCTCACTCAAACAAGAAAGCCACAAGCCAACAGTCTTCTTTACGCCTCCACTGCTTTATTTGGCTATTTCTCTAATAGGAATTAGCTTCATTTATTCTTACTTGGTTTCCTGTGTTCCACGGGGCGCGTGGCGGCTCCTCCGTTGGGTTCGCGGAGGCAACGGCAGAACGGCCGCGCGCTCCGGCGGCTCCGCAGCAGCAGCAGCAGCAGCGCCTGTCTCGATCGGTTTTCCGCTCGAGTTCCCGCTCGCCCTCCGTGCCCTTCTCCCTCTCAGACTCCCTGTGATCCCGTTCAGTCCCGTCCTTGTTGCGCCTCTCCCAGCCCGGCTCATGCCGCGCCCCGCAAGGCGGCCGTGGGCGAGCCGGCCCCCTGCCCGCCCCTGTCGGGCACGCCGCGGTGCCGCCTCCGCGGGGCTCAGTCCGTACCGCCTGTGGCACCTTTTGAAGAGCCTGTGGACGAGCTCCTCGCTGCGCTGGTGGCGGTGGTGGAGCAGCAGCGTCTCTTGGCTCCGCCTGGCGCGGGCCCTGGCGCTGGCCTGGCCCCGACCGAGGCCCCTCCCGCGGTTCCGCCCACAGCTGGCCCGCAGCCGCCCGGCTCCCGCCCCGCCGCCGGCGCATTCCCCCGAGCGAGCCTCGCCGCCCGGCAGTTCGGCCGCCGGCCCCGAGGCGCCGGAGCCCGGGGCGGCTCGGGAAGCAGCGGCGGCCGGGGCGGGCGGGTGCCCCGGGCAGAATGACGAGAGCGCGGTGCCGTCCGCACGGGCGGAGAAGCCTCCCCTGGAGCAGCTGTACCGGGAGGGCCCGCTGCTGGGGAGCGGCGGCTTCGGCAGCGTTTACGCCGGGACCCGGCTCGCCGACGGCGTCCCGGTAAGAGACGGGGCCGGCTCGGAGCGGGGAGGGGGGCGGCGAGCGGCGGGCGGCGAGCTGAGCCCTCCGCTCGCCTTGGCTTGCAGGTGGCCATCAAGCGAGTGTCCCGGGACCGCGTCTTGGAGTGGGCGCGGCTGGTGAGTGAGCGGGGCCAGCGGGAGCAGGCGGCGGGGCGTGGCGGGCGGGGTAAGGCCAGGCCCGGCCGGGTGGGAGCCGGGACGCTGCGATGGGAGCGAGCGTGGAGCGAGCGGGGGCCGCGCAGCGTCCCGGGCCATGGGCAATGGGAGCTGCGGTGGCGCCGGGCAGGGGGTGGCGAAGGCGAGCGCAGCATCGGCGCCGCTGACGGCATGGCGGCTCCCCCGCAGCACGACGGCGCCCTTGTGCCCCTGGAGCTGGTGCTGCTCTGGATGGCGTCGTGGCCCGGCTTCCGCGGCATCGTGCGGCTCCTGGACTGGTTCGAGCTGCCCGACGGCTTCGCGCTGGTCATGGAGCGTCCGGAGCGCTGTCAGGACCTCTGGCACCTGCTGCACGCGGGGGGGTTCCTGCCAGAGCCCGTGGCGCGGGCGCTGTTCCGGCAGGTGCTGGGGGCCGTGCGGCACTGCACCAGCCGCGGCGTCCTGCACCGCGACATCAAGGCCGAGAACGTGCTCGTTGACCTGGCCACCGGCGAGGCGAAGCTCATCGACTTCGGCTGCGGCACCATCCTGCAGGACACGTTCTACACCCAGATGGCCGGTGAGCCCAAAGCCGGGGCCCAGCCGGGCAGTGGAGCTTCTCCCCTGTGCTTCCACAGGTGGAACACACAGGGAGGGAGGGAGGGAGGGGGAATGCTGCTTCAGCCGGCTGCAGCCAAGTTTCATTTTGGCAGGAGCTGGGGCTGGCTTTTGAGGAGCTGGCTGGGAGGGAGGGAGCAATCAGCATTGGCCTGATGAGCTGTGCCCGTGTGCCATAGGAACGCGGGAGTACTACCCACCGGAGTGGATCCTCTTTGGCCGCTACCATGGCCAGCCAGCCACCATCTGGTCCCTGGGCATCCTGCTCTATCTGCTGGTGTGCAGGCACCTTCCTTTCAAAAGCAGCGAGGACATCGTCCGGGGACAGCTCTTCTTCCCGCCCCGGGTGTCTCAAGGTGGGGATGGGCCTTCAAGGCACGGGAGCAAGAACGGCTTTGGGAGAGGGCAGGTGGCACATAAGTGTCCTGCTGTTGCAGCTGGGGAGGAGGTTCATCTCCTGGGCTGAGCTGGACGAGGCGGCACGTGTGCTTCTGCTGCTCTCTTCCAGAAGAGAGGATGGATGGGAAGCTGTGCGAACAGCTCTGAGCACTCTTAGTGTGCTGTGGGCACTGTGAAATCTGGGAGAGCATGGACAGGAGCTGACCAGCAGTTTCTGGTTTCTCTCTGCAGAGTGCCAGCACCTGATCAGGTGGTGCTTATCCATGGACCCTGCAGACAGGCCATCCTTGGATGACCTTTTAGAACATTCTTGGGTGCAGAAGCCCCACCTGGCCCAGGAGACAGCAGAGATCCATCCCTCTGCACAGTAGGATCCAGGATGCCCGCAAGCAGCAGCTGCTCGTGTCTTGTGGCTCTCAAAGAATTCCCCAGAGCATTTCCCAGTGGCCCTGGCATGGAGCAGAGAGCACAGCCAAGGAGGTGCTTCCTCAGGTCCCCAGCGATTTGTGGAGGGAGCGGCTCAGGGCTCCCCATCCTATTGGAGAAATTGTGGCACAGTGCAGTGAAGTTGCCACAGAGTGGAAAAGGGGAAACATCCCCCTGCAGCTCAATGGCCTCGTGATGTCCCCGCGAGCCAAGGCACATCTGGCGTGTTCTTCTGGAGATCAGCGCAGAGCTGGAGAACGCCGTTCTTGAGCTGGCCACTGGCAGGGCAAAGCTGATGGGCTTTGGTTGCAGCCCCTTCCTAGAGGACACGCTCTGCACCCCGACGAAATCAAGATGAGTCCCCAGGCGGTGCAGGGGTGGGGGGATGCTCGTGCCTCCAGGCATTGCAGGGCTCGGCCTGGCCACGTGCCGGAGGTTCCCCATGGGGTGGCAGTGGACAATATTAATCTTTCTGCCAACTGCTCAGCTGCTTTTTGGTGGGGCAGGGGATGGATGTTGTGGAAGGGGAGCCGGCTCCTGGCCTCGCTGACAGCTTCTTCCTGCCAGCATGGCACAGGCTGGGGTGGGGGCATCCGGCCTGACAAAAGCATGCATCCATGGGGATAGGGAGCAGCAGAGGGGGACGGGTTCTTTAGCCATGGCCCAGCTGCTCTGCTTTGCAGGCCCTTGAGGAAGGGGTGGGCATACAGGTGGGAAAGGTAGGGTTTTTCCCCACCACTGGAGAGATTTTAGTATCATAAAGAGCGGTCAGACCTTCCCCAGGCCCGTGAAACGGTGACAACCTTTGGTGCTTTTTCTTGTTTCCAGGTCTTGTTTTGAAATGACTTTCATGCAATTGTTCTTGTGTTTTTTCCAGAAAGATTGCAGCTTGTGTCCAGACCAGATGGAGAAGCACCGGCACCGTCCGTGGAGTGCATCCCGTGCCGGTGCTACCCGGGGAGGGTCCACGGTGTGGATGTCCCCTGCAAAAGGATGAGGACCTTGTGTGGGATCGGCTCCTCTCCTGGCAGCAGGTCTCCAGAGGTGGGTACCCGGTTCCACAGCTCGGGTGGCAGAAGGGCTTAGGGCAAATGGCAGCAGGCACACGAGAATGTCGCTCTTGCAGCTGCTGAGGAGGTTGTTGTGCCATGCTTGAGTAGAAGAGGTGGAGCGTGTCCTGCCACGCTGCTCTCCTCTAACAAGGAGGGAATGGGCTGGGAGGTTTGGGCTCTGAGCACAGCCAGCAGCCTGGCCTGAGCATAGGCCATGGTGGGACAGGGGGGACAGGAGCCTGCTGCCACTGACCGTGGCTTTCTGGTTTCTGTCCCCAGGCTACCAGCAGCTCATGCCATGGAAACGGCACCGCTCGACCTGCCAGTCTGGGAGGGCTGGACGGCAGCAGGTGTTCATTTGCTGTGAAAAGTAAATCTTTTTCTTGTTATTAACATCATCATCATCATTGGAGCATTTCTTTCATCCTTTTTTCAAGTTTTTGGCCTCCCTTCTTCCACCGGAATCTCTTTGCCTCTTTCCTCATCCACTTGGTGGAATTGGTGGGGGGGTTTAAGTAACACAAAAAGTTCAGCAACAATTCCTGTTGCCAACCGCAGCAGTCTCTTCAAGAACCTGGAGCTGGTAGCCAGGCCCACATTTCACTTGGAAAGGGGAGTGGTTTGCAGGGACAAAGATGTCCCTCTGCTGCAAAAGCAGGGAGGAAATCAGAAGCAGCAAAATGCAATTTCAGCTCTACCCCCGCCCAAAGTTGTCTGCATCTTTGCCCTCCACTCCAAAATAGGCAGGCAAGGCTGGACTTGAACAAGGTTCAAGTCCTTCATGGTCCCTTGGCATTAAAGGGATCAAGTAAAACTCTCGTATGCAGTAATTGGAGTACAGCTACTGTAGGGATAAAGGAAATGTTGGGAGCTGGGACATCCTTCTTGTCTCCTTTGTCTCCCCAGGTGTTGTAGCCTGGATAGCTGTTAAGATGGTTGCAGGTAAAGAAGCAGCAAGGGCCTTTGTATGGGATCCACGGAGATGTTTATTTCAGCCACTGCGTGGATAGTCCAGGGTCAGAGGCAAAGACAAAGGGGAACGTCGGGGTGAGGGTCCAGGTTGAAGCAGATGGGTGTCCTGGGCAGGGGGAGCATCAGGGAGCACTTACCAGGAGACATGGGGGTGGCACAAAGGTGGGGTTAGGGCATGGGAGCCAACAGGGAAACAGGGTGGGAGTGACCGAAAAACTGAGAGACAGGGAGAGGGCAGGGGGCTGGCCCAGGGAACAGAACAGGGCTACATTGGCATGACAGAACAGGGCTTGCTATGAGAGAAGCCTCTCGTGTCTTCCTAACTAGGGAATGCCTTTTAGGGTCTCCACAGTGGGGTGTTTTGGGTTCAGTTTGAGTTTGGGTGGAGACACTGCTTTAGTGTAGTGGTTTTGGATTGTTAATTTGAACGTTTTTAGTTGTGAGATAGGATTAGGAGGAAGATAAAACAGGCTTAGCTTTAAATGGTACAAAGACAAACTTTATTACCAGAAACTATAGGGGAAAAAAGAAGAAGAAATATTAGAATAAAACTTCAGACTACTCTTCTTCTTTCCACACATTTGTTTTTTTACATTGACAACATACAAAGAACAACTCAGTTCGTTTACCATTTCTCAAATAGTCATTTACTTGTTTCTTTCAGAGAGGAGATTCTTCAGCCTATAGAGATTTTTTTCATAAGAAACCATTTTTAGGTGGTCTTGCTGTTCTAGTGTTTAGCCGTCAGGGAGGATAGAGATGTGGTTATTATGTAATATTTTTTTTCTCAACTAACATTTTAATTCATAACTAATACTGAGGACCATATCAACTTATGAGGCACACTTAAAGGATTATAATAGTTGAAACAAAAGCTTACTCCACTTTTAAAAATAGAGGGTGTTTTTCTTCTTCTTCCCTAGGGAGAAGCAGGGGTTTTTTCACTATTTAAACCTAGGGCACTTACAGCAATTTTAACATTGGTTTATTTTAACACCAACGCTTCTTCTTACATCTAGAGTTAGAATCTTTAATCCACCCCATATTTTTTTATGTGTTATAGGGAAACAACGGATGCTTTTCTATAGCATAAAAAAAAGGGAAGAATTTCAGTCTATGTCTTCCTTCCCTCAGCTGAGACTTGACTCTTCTCATACTTTGATTTTGGTGTTTTTTGTGCTGTTTTTGTACATATTATCATTTTGGTTCTCTGTTTTTTTTTTCCACAGGACAGAGAATAAAGTATTTGTAAAGTCATATTTTGGGCAGTGAAAAAGTTAATATTTTGCCGGGGCAGGAGAGGGTTCTGTGATTGTTTTTAGGTGGGGCGGCCGGAGCTCTTTACCATAAGGAGCCTTCTAAGGCCGCGCCGGGGCCGGGCTGGGATTGTAGGGCCCGGCCAGAAAGCGGAGATGAGTTTTTTGGTTGTAAGGTTGTTTTTTGGCGTTTGCTGTACGTAATGTTAGTGGTGGGCTGGTGGTTTTCCTTTTCCTTTGCCCAGCAGCCGAGGTTGGGGCCCTTGCCAGATCGGGGCCCAGCTGTCTCTCCCCCAGGCCGTGTGGGCGGTGAGGCAGGCCTTTTTTCCACCTTTATCTCTTACTGTTCACTTCCTCTTGCTGGAAACGGGATTGTTGGAACACTTCAGAGGAGACGGCTTATCCATAGTGTTCTGTTTTAAATTGTCTAAAACCGTGTGAGACAGATGGCTTCACATAGGAACATCCCCAGGGCTGCTGAGGGGAAGGCACCACTTTATTTGTTGTGAAGAGAAGTAATCAAAATCCGCAACCAACAAGCTGCAAGGCAGAACGGAGTGGGAATTACAGAAATAAAGGCCTTGAAAAGCAGCTTAGGAAAGCGGCTACTTCCTAGACAGTGCCAAACCCTCCGACCTGGCCTGGCCGGGCCCAGGGCTGGCTGCCCTTGGGAAGGGAAGGGAAAGGGATGGAGCTGGGGTGGGGGCTGTGTGGCCATGGAAACGAGCGAACCACGGGCCAGCGCGTCACAAAGGGGCAGCCCCGCAAGGGGCTGTGAAGGTTGTGGTTGACACGGACACAGTGGCAGGAGACACGTCTGGCTCTGCCTGTCTGTGCCGACTGCTGGCGATTGGAGTCACCCCACCTTGTTCTAGGGCTGGGGACCGAGCTCCTATCGCCGTCTGCTCCGAGACAGTTCCCAAATTCAACCCCAGGTACTTCTGCGAGACAGAAGCACGGGTTCAAAGATGGATTTTACTGGAAAAGGAAAGACCACGGAAGGAAAAGGTGAGGATAGAAAGGAGCTGAAAGGCCCGAGTCAAATGGAGACAAATTCCACCAGATTTCAGGGAAAATTGGTCCATGGTGGTCAGTTCTGGCTCTGTGTCAGAGTTGGTGGCTGTGAGCTACAGGTGATCTTGCAAGGACAGCCCTGGCATCATAACATTCTACCTTTAGTTTACTCTGCTTCCTGCTTTTTGACAGTAGCCAAATCACTCATACTGTCAGCCAGGACAGGGACTGTGGCCATGACAAATACAACGTGGTCATGTGATGCAAATTCTGCTTCTTTCTTTGCCATCAACGTTGGGTCTCACTACTGATAAATTTCCTGTTCTTCCTCTGCTTGGTGATTGGGTCCAACACTGAGGATGACAGGATAATATAAAAACCCCAGCAAGGCCTGCCTGCATGCTGAGAGGTCTCTGTAGCTTGCAGAAATAGCATTCGTCGCTGTGTGGGTCTTTCCTGGGTTTTGACAAAGCCAATCTCTAGAAGGGATCCTTATTCCCCTGTTATTATTGGATCCTTGCACCTTTCACTTCAGACTTGCTAACTCAATAGTGTTTGGAGGAATTAAACACAGGCTAGTCTAAGGAAAACTAAAACCAAACAATTGTTTTTAAAAATATCAAATATCCCTTAAGTGCCACACCCGTTAGACATGTTGATGCTGGGATAGAGGTGGGCATTGACCAACGTCACTTCTTCCCTTGTGAGAGTGTCTCAGCCTCCCACAGAGGTAAGGTGGGAGCTGGGCCACTCTCTGGTGGGAGGAAGGGTCTTGTGCCAGCCTGGAGAGCCTGTGCACATTGCCAGGGAGCAGTTGTGCCCTGCAGGTGCCCCCTGCCATGAGCTGTGCTGCTGCCAGTGCCCCGTGGAGCTGTAGGGCTGCTGAGCTGTGGGGCAGGGAGAGGAGCAGGAGGCTGCATGTGCAGCTGAGCCATTGCTGGGAAGCTCAGGGCTCTGGGCTCCCTGCTGTCCCAGGGCAGCCCAGAGGCCAGGGAGTTCCCCTGGGAGCTCTGTGGAAGTGGCTCAGGGTGTGCCCCTGGCCTGCCTCAAGGGGCTGATGGCAGGAGCAGGTTTCCTTTTGAAGCTATTTTCCAGGAAAGTTTCCAGGAAATGTGTCCCATGAAACATGGAGCTTCAGATGCTTTTGTTTTGCTTTGCAGCCTCTTGTTACATTTTGTGTCTCCACTTTGCAGGCTTGACTGGCTACCCTCTTGCCAAGAGGTTTTCCCTGGCAAATCCTTCTATGCTCCTTCCCTCCAAGCCATTGCCTCCCATCCAGAAGGGCTCTCCTTCAACCAAGTCAAATATGATGTCCAGAGGAGAGCGGGACAATGGGAAAAATGGCACTGGCTACAAGGAGGACAATATTAGAAACGACCGGGACCAGGATTCAGAGGGAAAAGCACATAAGGTAAGGCAAGCAAGATAAGTCCTGTGTGGCAGATTTTCAGTTTATGTCCTGTAAGCAGAGATCGGAGACCATTAACTGTGGTGTGAGCTTAAGGAAGAAGGTGAGCAAAGTAGGATCTCAGCTGGACTCTGCACTTCAGGCTGTCTTTGCAATGGGTGTGTAGTGCAGATTTCAAGTCCTCACTGTGTATCTATAGCAGGAGAGGGCTTTGAAAGGTTTCTGGGCTCTGTCATGGTTGCTCCTCTGTCTTGTAGCTGAGAAAACACCAACAAGAAGGCAGCGCTGCTAAAGTTGTCTGCTCCAGCTAAGCAATCCTCCTGCATTCAGTAACCCACGGGTATCTGTGAACCATATCTATGTCTTGGTGGTGGTTTCCATCAGCTCTGTCTGGTGGGGATGGAAAAAGGAGTTTGCTGGAACAGGCAGTCCTGCAAAGTCAGTTCCAGGTTGACACAGCGTTTGAGCTGTACAGCCATGGCCTCCTACACAGTTGTCTCTGATGCTATTTCTAGATTTCTTCAGCTTCTGGGCAGCTGTGTGCTGTGGCATGGCTTTGTCCAGAGAGAAGGGATGGGAGGTGGCCATGGGGAGAGCAGCCCCAAGCCCAGGCACACGATTGCCTTTGCAGCAGGGCCAGCACCTGCAGTTGTTCTGGGTTTGCCATGGGGTGCAGGAGGAGGCAAATGAGCAACAGGTCTGGCAAACAGAATGTTCAATCAAAGGCTGATGTACTTGATTCCAGCCTTGCTGAGGAAGGGCCCAGTGTATCCCTGACAGGATGTGGTCCTTTAACTGTAGTTTGAAGAGGACTTGATTTGGGGCTTTAGTTGTGCCAGAAAGGAAGGGACACTTAAAGAATGGTGTGCACCTGCCCCTCCTACCTCCACCCTCCTTCCTGGTCATGGCATGGGGGCCCTGGAGCAACTTGGGCAAGCAGAGACCTTGCAGAGAGCAGCAGGGCAGGGAGCTCTGCTGAACTTCCTAAATGCCAGTGAGCCTGAGATGATGGAGGTGTGGGAGCTGGAGAGCACGGAGCATCGCGAGAGCTCAGCAGCTTCTGGGCTGAAAGGCTGCTGGGCAACTGTAAGAGGGAAGGGCAGCAGCAGAAGAAATGAGGGGTTTGAGAAAAGCAGGTTCTGACATCCTGCAGAATGGCTTTGTGGGGATTTGGTTGGTGATCAGCACTGGCTGTGAGGTGCCTAAGAGACAGGGAGAGAACAGTGATCTGAACCCGTTCCCATACCATCCAAAAGGCCAGTGGAGGCAGTGGCACTGCAGAACATGCTGATGCCAACCATGTGGATTCCTGCTGGGAGTGTAGCTGCAATTGCAGACAAATGAGCAGGAAGAGAGAGGTGGCAAATTTGGGAGATGGTCTCTCCCTCACCAATTCCCTTTCCTATGCCACCCTTCCCCTTCCTAGGACAATCTGCTATATATGATATTGACTTTTCCTGTCAGGGCATGTGTAACTGTCTTGAGTCATGAATGAGGGCAAGGCTGGATGTTATATTTGAGCACTGTGTACCACTCTTTCCAGGCATCCTTGCTGTATCCCAGAGGTGGGGATATGAAGAAGGGGTCATTGGGACTGCCTTTGATCCCCCCTATACCCAAGGCAGTCAGTCCCAGTGTTGGCAGTGCTGCAGGGTCTCTGCGCAGCTCTCTGCAGCTGGATGTCCAAGAGTCCCAGGAGATGAGGTAAGCCAAGGTGTCTGCTGCTCCACTCTGCTGTTCAGCTCCCTCTTGCCATCTTGTGAGGTTCCTTTGCACAGTCAGCTCTCTCCCATGTACTTAGGGAAACCTCTGTGTATTCACCATTTGGCCCATCCGTGATTATCCAGCTCCATGTCAAACCCCACACCTCATGTCACAAGGGCAGAGAGGTGGTGGTGGTGGGGAAGAGGAGGCAGGGCTTAAAAGCATCTGAAGATGGGTCCTCTGCTGGGCTTGGTACTGATTCCCTCTGTAATGTTTGTGGTGTCATTTGGGAACTGTATTGCATGGGTCTGTCTCCTGAAGATGATAGAATACTGTGATCCTTGAGTCTCAAGTTCAGCACGCAAAAATTACGTTTTGCCAAATATTAGCTGCTGGAGAGGCGTCTGGACAGTCAGGTGCTGCCTCTGTAAACATGCTGTGGAACTTGTCTGTTTCTTGGCCTCCGGTCTGAAATGAGCTCCCAGAGAAGTTTGGGTTATAGATGTGTAAGCCAATCAATGTTTAATGCTTAGATCTTGCCTTAAAATCAAAGAGGGAAAGGTTCTAAAGAAGTTTTATAGGATGGTACCTGATGGAAAGATATTGGCTTGGATATGTTTGAGGAAATGTAGCTGTCAAGCTTATCCGAGTGATTACAATAATGAATGATTCACAGAAATATCATTCCTATTGAAAAGCTTAGGTAGGGCTTTGAAAGTGCAATCTGAATATCCTTGGCTATCAGCTGAGTTGGAAAAGGCCTTTTCCTTCTTGGAAGATCAAGGAGGTGGAATATCCTTCTCAGAACACTCCAGTGCTCTGACCACATGTAGCACGAGACTGGCACCAGCGCAAGGCATGAGCAGGCAAAGCCAAGCTTTGTCAGCAGAACCAAAGTAGCTGCCCTCCATACAGACTCGTGTCTCAGCTTAGCAACCTTTGCTGCTTCAGAGAGGCTGTAGGAGCCCCCCAAGTTTCAAAAGGAGAGACACCACAATTGGGGAGTTATGATGCAAGTTGGAGAATGACTGCTGTGTTTCAGCTGGAGCTTGGCCAGCTCTGTCTGACTGCAGCAACTGAAAGCTTAAGGACAATTAATCAGCTTTGCATCTTGTTGGCTTGATGTCTCTTGCATTTCCTCCTTCATCAGAGTGAACAAGCTAGGAAAGATTGCCTCCTCTCATGCTACACCTCTTCCCTCCCTTCTCTTTCTCCCTCCTCATATGTGCTTTTGTTCTCCCTTTCTCAAGGCCAAGACCGAGCGGCAGCATCAAAGAGAAGTCTGAACATGCAGGTAGGTACAGGGCATGTCGGTCCTAAAATGACCATTGGCATATTGAATCAGAGGTGACATCTTGAAAACTTGGTTATGAACCATGGTTTTAAGAATTTCTTTAAATTTGTTTCAATTCCTTGATGGCCTCAGTGGACTGTCCCAGAGCCCAGTCACTGGGATTATGCTCCGGGGATGCTCTGAAAACTCCTCTAATGTGAAGTCTTAGGTGGCATAAGCTGGAGTGGTATCTTGAGGCCCTGGAAATGCATTGCAGGAAACAAAACATTCCTCTCCATTCTTTGCCTGCCTTTTATCTCCCTGAAGCCTTTCTAGTGTTGCAATTAGAACCAAAAAAAGAAAGCATTTAGCAGGAAATGAGAAATATTCCCACTCCTTCCTCCTGCCCTTGAAGGAGAAGACTTTAACTTGGGGTATATTCTGAGCTGAACCCTTTGAGATTGGAAGGAAAGTCATGGAAATTGCCTGGTTTTTCACTGGGAGAAATAGGGAACCCTCCTGTGAGAGAAAGTCCTTTTGAATTTTCCAGTTTTGGAGAAGGACAATTCCAAATGGATGCAGCATATGCAGGGTCTGAGTTTGTCATCCTCTGACAGCACAAGCCCAAAGCCACCTATGGCAGGTTCACCATGGCAAATCTCTTGCCCCACTGCCTCTGCCTGTGTCAGTGTTGCAGGCTGAGGCTGGGGGAGGAGATGCCTTCTGCCTTGTCCCCCTGTCCCTGCCTTGCCTGATCCCTGACAAGTAGAATTGTGCCAGACAAACTGCGGTCTCTGGTGCATCTGTGCCAGCCAATGCCTTTGAGTTGAAAGCCTCCATCAAAGCCTGTTGTTGTTCCTTTGCCATTTTGGGGCATGTCATGATAGGAGAGTTGAGATTTGAAGAAATAGTTGTGCTGATGCAGAAAAAGGGATCAGATGCCCAGGCCCCTTTGCTCTGGGTTAGTTCTGCCAAATCCTGGGCAGAGGCCCTTTGGAATGACTCCTTAATTGGTGATATGCAGTTGGAATGCTTAATGCAGCTAGGGAGAAGTATTGCTCAATAAGTAAGGAGACATTTTTGCTGGATTAGTTCTGGACTGGAAATGAGCTGTATCATTACTCCTTATCTGGTGTGCTTTTACAAATGACCTGTTCCATCTACAGGCATAAAGAAATACAGATTTATGCAAGGTCTTCTTTTGATGATCTGCCCTATGGCATTTCCACCAAGAGAATTTGGAATTGTTTTTAACTGCAATGATCAGAAATGTTTGGATGTAGGTCTTATGTTGGGTTTTGGGTTCTCTGCAGGAAAGAATGCAGGGAAAAAACCCATGAAGCAAAACCCATGAAGCAATAAAGCTTCGCAAAAACAGAATGTTTGCAAGCCAGTGTGTCCCCTACAGATATGGGCTCCTTGAATACTGGGGACAAGCAATGGGGAGGGCAAAGCATCTTTTACCTCTAATGTGGGTTGCCATCATTCATGAGCCTGCCCTTCCTTTGTTGCAAAAGGAAATAAAAGCAACCAACAAATGCCAACCCAGAACTGAGTGGGTGTTACAGAAACAAGTGCCATGAAATCTAGCGTTGGAAAGGAATGATTTCCTAGGTGTAATTGTCAAATTCTGGAGACCACTGTGGGTTGCCAGCTGTTTGGAAGGAAAGAGATCCCTAAGTAGTGGGGTGGCAATGAGAAACACATAAGCAATGCAGTAGAAGCTCTCTTTCCTGGCTTGCCAGCACCATACTGTTCAGAGTAATTAAAGTGATACTAATTTCCTGGAAAATAAAAGCAAAGCAATTTTCTGAATAACTAAAAAGACCCCTTGGTTGCCTCATCCATTAGATGTATTGGTTCTACAGGTGGGAGTTCACCTAACTCACTTGTTCCCTTGTGAGCATGGCTCAGCCTCCCACCGAGGTAAGGTGGGAGCTGGGCCGCTCTCTGGTGGGAGGAAGGGTCTTGTGCCAGCCTGGAGAGCCTGTGCACATTGCCAGGGAGCAGTTGTGCCCTGCAGGTGCCCCCTGCCATGAGCTGTGCTGCTGCCAGTGCCCCGTGGAGCTGTAGGGCTGCTGAGCTGTGGGGCAGGGAGAGGAGCAGGAGGCTGCATGTGCAGCTGAGCCATTGCTGGGAAGCACAGGGCTCCCTGCTGTCCCAGAGCAGCCCAGAGGCCATGGAGTTCCCCTGGTTACTCTGCGAAGTGGCTCAGGGTGTGCCCCTGGCCTGCCTCACGTGGCTGCTGTTACGTGCATGTTTCCCTGTGCAGATGTTTAGAAGTTTTGAGGAAATGTGTTCCATGGTATATGGAGCTTTAGATGCTTTAGCTTTGCATCTCAGCCTCTGTTCTATTTTATGTCTCCACATTGCAGGCCTGACTAGGTTCATGTTTTCCAAGTTGTTCCGGCCATCTCCCTCCATGCTCCTTCCCTCTAAACCGTTGCCTCCCATCCAGAAGAGCTCTCCTTCTTCTAAACCAATTAAAATCTGCAGTGTGGAGCAGGAGGGTGGGAAAAATGGCAGCAGCACCAGTGACAGTAAGAACAAGCAGGAGCTGGATTCAGAGGGAAAAATGCATAAGGTAAGAAGACCAAGATAAGTCCATGTGATAGATTTTCAGATTATGTGCTGCAGGCAGAGTTTTGAGACTTTTTCCTATGGTGTGAGGCAAGGGAAACCCCTGAGTAAAGGAAGGTCTCAGCTGGACTCTGCACTTCAGGCTGTCATTGCAATGGGTGGGTAGTGCAGATTTCAAGTCCTCACTGTGTATCTATAGCAGGAGAGGGCTTTGAATGGTTTCTGGGTTCTGTCATGGTTGCTCCTCTGTCTTGTAGCTGAGAAAACACCAACAAGAAGGCAGCGCTGCTAAAGTTGTCTGCTCCAGCTAAGCAATCCTCCTGCATTCAGTAACCCACGGGTATCTGTGAACCATGTCTATGTCTTGGTGGTAGTTTCCATCAGCTCTGTCTGGTGGGGATGGAAAAAGGAGTTTGCTGGAACAGGCAGTCCTGCAAAGTCAGTTCCAGGTTGATGCAGCATTTGAGTTGTACAGCCATGGCCTCCTACACAGTTGTCTCTGATGCTATTTCTAGATTTCTTCAGCTTCTGGGCAGCTGTGTGCTGTGGCATGGCTTTGTCCAGAGGGAAGGGATGGGAGGTGGTCATGGGGAGAGCAGCCCCAAGCCCAGGCACACGATTGCCTTTGCAGCAGGGCCAGCACCTGCAGTTGTTCTGGGTTTGCCATGGGGTGCAGGAGGAGGCAAATGAGCAACAGGTCTGGCAAACAGAATGTTCAATCAAAGGCTGATGTACTTGATTCCAGCCTTGCTGAGGAAGGGCCCAGTGTATCCCTGACAGGATGTGGTCCTTTAACTGTAGTTTGAAGAGGACTTGATTTGGGGCTTTAGTTGTGCCAGAAAGGAAGGGACACTTAAAGAATGGTGTGCACCTGCCCCTCCTACCTCCACCCTCCTTCCTGGTCATGGCATGGGGGCCCTGGAGCAACTTGGGCAAGCAGAGACCTTCCAGAGAGCAGCAGGGCAGGGAGCTCTGCTGAACTTCCTAAATGCCAGTGAGCCTGAGATGATGGAGGTGTGGGAGCTGGAGAGCACGGAGCATCGCGAGAGCTCAGCAGCTTCTGGGCTGAAAGGCTGCTGGGCAACTGTAAGAGGGAAGGGCAGCAGCAGAAGAATTGAGGGGTTTGAGAAAAGCAGGTTCTGACATCCTGCAGAATGGCTTTGTGGGGACTTGGTTGGTGATCAGCACTGGCTGTGAGGTGCCTAAGAGACAGGGAGAGAACAGTGCTCTAAACCCGTTCCCATACCATCCAAAAGGCCAGTGGAGGCAGTGGCACTGCAGAACATGCTGATGCCAACCATGTGGATTCCTGCTGGGATGGTCTCTCCCTCACCAATTCCCTTTCCTATGCCACCCTTCCCCTTCCTAGGACAATCTGCTATATATGATATTGACTTTTCCTGTCAGGGCATGTGTAACTGTCTTGAGTCATGAATGAGGGCAAGGCTGGATGCTATATTTGAGCACTGTGTACCACTCTTTCCAGGCATCCTTGCTGTATCCCAGAGGTGGGGATATGAAGAAGGGGTCATTGGGGCTGCCTTTGATCCCCCCTATACCCAAGGCAGTCAGTCCCCGTGTTGGCAGTGCTGCAGGGTCTCTGCTCAGCTCTGTGCAGCTGGATGTCCAAGAGTCCCAGGAGATGAGGTAAGCCAAGGTGTCTGCTGCTCCACTCTGCTGTTCAGCTCCCTCTTGCCATCTTGTGAGGTTCCTTTGCACAGTCAGCTCTCTCCCATGTACTTAGGGAAACCTCTGTGTATTCACCATGTGGCCCATCCGTGATGATCCAGCTCCATGTCAAACCCCACACCGCATGTCACAAGGGCAGAGGTGGTGGTGGTGGGGAAGAGGAGGCAGGGCTTAAAAGCATCTGAAGATGGGTCCTCTGCTGGGCTTGGTATTGATTCCCTCTGTAATGTTTGTGGTGTCATTTGGGAACTGTATTGCATGGGTCTGTCTCCTGAAGATGATAGAATACTATAATCCGTGACTGCCACCTTCAGCACCCACAAGCATATGCTTGTAGAAATATTGGCTGCTTGAGAGGGGTCTGCGAATTCTAGTATTGCTTTTTTTACTTTTAACACGGGGTGCTGTTGTTCATGTTACAACATTCCTTTGTTGTAAAGAGAAATATAAACAGCACATAAAACCCAATCCAGAACTCAGTGGGAGTTGCAAATAGAAAGGCCATGAAATCTAGCTTAGGAAAGCAATTACCTCCTGGGAGTTATTGTCAGATTCTGGACATCTCTGTGGGTTGGCATCTGTTTGGAAGGGAAGGGATCCCAAAGACAATGTCAGGCATAACTTCTATCTTCCTTGGCCTCCACTGTGAACTGAGATTCCAGGGAAGTTTTGGGTTATAGATGTACGATTTAATCAGTGTTTAATATAGAGGCCTGGATTTAAAATCCAAGAGGTCATGGTGCTAGAGAAGAGTTCTAGCACTGTACCTGATGGAAAGATTGGTTTGGAAATGTGTGATAAAATGTAGCTGTCATGCTTATCTGAGTTAGAAAGAAGGATAAATAAGAAGAAAGAAGGACTCAGGAGTATCATTCCTATTGAAGAGCTTAGGTAGGGCTTTGAAAGTGCAATCTGAATATCCTTGGCTATCAGCTGAGTTGGAAAAGGCCTTTTCCTTCTTGGAAGATCAAGGTGGTGGAATATCCTTCTCAGAACACTCCAGTGCTCTGACCACATGTAGCACGAGACTGGCACCAGCGCAAGGCATGAGCAGGCAAAGCCAAGCTTTGTCAGCAGAACCAAAGTAGCTGCCCTCCATACAGACTCGTGTCTCAGCTTAGCAACCTTTGCTGCTTCAGAGAGGCTGTAGGAGCCCGCCAAGTTTCAAAAGGAGAGACACCACAATTGGGGAGTTATGATGCAAGTTGGAGAATGACTGCTGTGTTTCAGCTGGAGCTTGGCCAGCTCTGTCTGACTGCAGCAACTGAAAGCTTAAGGACAATTAATCAGCTTTGCATCTTGTTGGCTTGATGTCTCTTGCATTTCCTCCTTCATCAGAGTGAACAAGCTAGGAAAGATTGCCTCCTCTCATGCTACACCTCTTCCCTCCCTTCTCTTTCTCCCTCCTCATATGTGCTTTTGTTCTCCCTTTCTCAAGGCCAAGACCGAGCGGCAGCATCAAAGAGAAGTCTGAACATGCAGGTAGGTACAGGGCATGTCGGTCCTAAAATGACCATTGGCATATTGAATCAGAGGTGACATCTTGAAAACTTGGTTATGAACCATGGTTTTAAGAATTTCTTTAAATTTGTTTCAATTCCTTGATGGCCTCAGTGGACTGTCCCAGAGCCCAGTTACTGGGAGTGCGCTCCGGTGGTACAATGAAAATTCCTGCATTGTGAAGTGTTGAGTGGCAGGAGCTAGAGTGGTACTTTGGGGCACTGGAATTGTAGTGTGGGAAAAGAAAACATTCTTCTCCATCCTGCATTTGCATTTTATCTCCCTGCAGCTTTTGTAGTGTTTCAATTAGGAGAGAAAAAGAAGGAAATCCTCATTTAGCAGGAAATGAGAAATGTTCCCTTTCCTTCCTCCTGCCCTTCAAGGAGAAAACCTTTCCTTTGGGCAATTTCTCAGCTGGACTCTTTGAGATCTAAGGCAGATTCATGGACACCGCCTGGTTTTGCACAGGGGGAAATCAGGAAACCTCCTATGACAGAAAATCCTGTTGAATTTTGCATTTCAGGAGAAGGAATCTTCCAAATGGATGCAGCCTATGCAGGGTCTGAGTTTGTCATCCTCTGACAGCACAAGCCCAAAGCCACCTATGGCAGGTTCACCATGGCAAATCTCTTGCCCCACTGCCTCTGCCTGTGTCAGTGTTGCAGGCTGAGGCTGGGGGAGGAGATGCCTTCTGCCTTGTCCCCCTGTCCCTGCCTTGCCTGATCCCTGACAAGTAGAATTGTGCCAGACAAACTGCGGTCTCTGGTGCGTCTGTGCCAGCCAATGCCTTTGAGTTGAAAGCCTCCAGCAAAGCCTGTTGTTGTTGTTCCTTTGCCATTTTGGGGCATGTCATGATAGGAGAGATGAGATTTGAAGAAACAGTTGTGCTGATGCAGAAAAAGGGATCAGATGCCCAGGCCCCTTTGCTCAGGATTAGTTCTGCCAAATCCTGGGCAGAGGCCCTTTGGAATGACTCCTTAATTGGTGATATGCAGCTGGAATGCTTAATGCAGCTAGGGAGAAGTATTGCTCAATAAGTAAGGTGGCATTTTTGCTGGATTTATTCTGGACTAGAAATTAGCTATAGCATTAACCCTTACCGGTTGTAGTTTTGTAATTGTCCTGACATCCTACAAGGGAAATAAAATCTTGGTATGAGGCACTTATTCTTCCCCTACTGCTTGGCTGCTACATGATTTTATCCCCTGTGAAGCCATGTAAAGAAATAGTTCTAAGAGCTGTGTTGGAGAGTATTTGAGAATGACCCGCCATTAGACAAAATCTAATTTGTCAGTATCTGCCGTGATCAGAAATGTTTTGAGACAGGTCATATCTATGTTGGGCTTGGGTGTTTCTGCAGGAAAGGAGGTAGGGAATAAAGTCCTCCAAGAGTGAAGTAGAACAAAAGTGAAACTTCTGGATGATCTCTTTATTCCCTTCAGTGAGGGGCTTGCATATTCCTGAGGACATCTAATTGGGAAAGCAAAGCTTCTTTTGCATCTAACATGTGGTGCCAAAGTTTGTGTACCAGCAATTCCTTTGTTTGAAAGAGAAATAAAGAAAACACAGAAGTGTAAAACCTAAAATAGAATTGAGTGGGAGTTACAGAAACAATGGCCCTGATAACAGGATTGGCAAACAATCACTTCCTAGACAGTGTCAAATTCCAGAGACCAGTGTGAGTTTCCAACTCTTTGGAAGGAAATGATTCCTGGAGTAGTGGGGAGGCAACAGGCATAGAACCCATCTCTCCTGGCTTGCCAGCTCCACATTGTTCAGAGAAATTCAAATTATGCTAGATTCATGAAAAATAAAGAAACAACAAATGTTTGCAGTCAAAAAAATAAAGTTTGAATTCGCTACCCATTAGATGAGTTGATTGTAAAGGAGTGAGTTCAATTAACTCACTTCTTTTCCTGTACTTGATCTACAGATCCTTCTGAGTCTACGACACAAAACCAGAGGATGAAGGGAAAGAGCTCTTGGTGTGTGACAGGAGCTGGGATGCCTCTGCTCCCAAGGAAAAACGATGAATTGCTCAGATTGGAGACCTGCATGTGGAAGCCCAGCGTTGGGAATGGAGGTGTGGGCTCCCGGCCGGCTCAGGGGGCCTTGGCCCAGGAGCCCCAGCAGAGGCAGCTGAGCAGCGCTGTCCCCAGGGTCACTGCCAGGGAGGAGGACAAGGGGAAGGACCAGCATGGCTCAGCCTCCCACAGAGGTAAGGTGGGAGCTGGGCCGCTCTCTGGTGGGAGGAAGGGTCTTGTGCCAGCCTGGAGAGCCTGTGCACATTGGCAGGGAGCAGTTGTGCCCTGCAGGTGCCCCCTGCCATGAGCTGTGCTGCTGCCAGTGCCCCGTGGAGCTGTGGGGCTGCTGAGCTGTGGGGCAGGGAGAGGAGCAGGACGCTGCATGTGCAGCTGAGCCATTGCTGGGAAGCACAGGGCTCTGGGCTCCCTGCTGTCCCAAAATGTTGATCTAAAAGCATACAGGTTTAGAACCTGGGACTACTTTTAGGAACCAGAAAGAAGATGTTTACTAAAATCAGCATAAGGGCAGATGAGATTGCTCTTGACAGAGATTCTTCATCTCTGCCCTTCTCTATCAAACACAGAGGCTCTCCAGCAACCAGGGGCTGAGGCAGCAGGTTTCAGTCTGCTGGCCCACAGAATAATGTCATGTCTCCTTCCAGGAGCCCATCCACTGGGAGAGGGTCTAGGCATATGTACCTTGCTGCTCTCATGCACCATCTCTGTGCCCTGTTAGAGCTCTGTAATCTGGAACCTGTCTTGCCTGTTGCCAAGCATGACATTTTTGGGCAATTGAAGTGTGCCAGAGATTTACAGGAACCTTTGCTTCCAGTACCAGGCCTCCCACTGAGCCAGCTCAAGGAGATGGATCATCCCAGCAGTCCTGGTCTAACAAGTGACAGAGACCTGAGAGAGGGCTTTGGAAAGGTAAGGGATAAGAACAGGGATGAGCAGACTTCCATTCCAGTGGCTGTTTAGTGCTTGGCCCAAAATGCCTCTGAAAACCATAATCCTCCACTCTTGGGGGTTGGGGATTGTCTTGGGAATATATTTGACGGCTACTGAGCAATTGCTTGGCTACTTCCAGTGGTGCCAAAGTCACTGCCTGGAGATGGTGCCAAGGTCATGCCCGAAGCATTCTTTATATGCAAAGGCCATTTTAGAGAAGTTCTGATTGGCAGAGCAAACTGTAAACCAGTGAATGTGGGCAAAGGGCACCCTCAGAAGCAGAGAAGCAAAGATGCTACGGTTGAGTATAAGCAAGGCTGCAAAATAAAAACGGGACAGTTTGATGTCTCCTGGTTACCTTTCTGGCTGTATCTCACAGCCCTCTCATTCTCACATTTTCTGCTCCTTAATATCCATGTTCCTCCAAATTGTTTTCACATGACTCCCTCCTCCTTTTGGTCTCCTGGTCTCAGAGACCAAGTCGTTGAGAGTCCTTCAGAGCTGAGTCCTTCAGAAGCCAGGAAGTGACAAACAGCTGCACTTCCTGGCCATGAGTGTTAAGCATCAGCCAATTACCCCTCCTTGCTGCATATTGCACATGGCTTTTATTCTCCTGCCATGGCCTCTAGGAGCTGAACTGCCTGCTCATTGCTCATGGGAGCTCTTCCTTTGTCTTGGAGCATTCCTATGACTTCCATGTTTCAAGTAGGGTTTCCTGTCACAGTTGGAGCAGAGTAAGGCTGTGGCACTAAAGTGTTCCACCTCACTGTGTATAATTGCCAAGGTGAGGATGGGAGACATTCTCCTGAAACTATTGGAATGCATATGGAGCTGGATTAATGTCTGTGGCACTCTGTGGACTCTATGCTCCCAATGAGATGATGTGCCTGGTTTGTGTGTCTCTGCTTACAGTCTGTGATGTATTTCCATTGCAACTAGGTTCGTTCTTCATTGTGCAAGTTGGCTGAAAAGAAGTTAGAGCAGAAGAAAACTGAGATTTTTGAGAATGAGATGAAGAAGAGGAATGAAATTTTATCATCCTTAAAGCTGCCTCCACTGAGAGTTGAGCCCAGGGATGCAGCTGAAGCAAGTAAGTGGTGTCTACACTGCTGGTCCTTTTTGAGCTCTTCCTTACCCTCTGCACAGTGTTGCAATCAGACTGGGGGGCTGTTGCACTTGCATCTGAGTGGAAGCTTGCATAGGAATGATTTCCATTTTGCAGAGAAAAACACAGAGGCATTAATTGTCTTGCCCATGGCCTCACTTAGTAACAGAGTATCAGCTTCCCACCTTCACCTCTAAAATCTTTCAGAGTAGAAAATTCAGTCTTGGAAAGTCGCCTGCCCTTCAGACTCTGTTCTGAAGAGCAGCTTCCAGGCAATGTGAATGCAGAAGAATGCTTTTCCACCAAGGTGCAACCTGGAAGAAACCAAATTCAGCACCTTCTGATGAAAAGACCAGAGATCCTTCTCGAGCCACTCCCCTCCAAGGAGCTGGCACTGTAGAGCTGTGCTGAAGCCCTGAGGCAGTGCTTCTGTTGTAGCCCCAGGAGCAAGCAGCATTCCCCAGTGAATCCCGGCTGAGGGGCTCTGGCTGCAGCGCTGTGTGCGCTGCCCCGAGGGCGGCAGCAGGGACCTTCGGGGGCAGCACTCAGCCCCAGGGCACCACCCAAGCTTATCTGCACTTTCTTTTGGGAACTTGCCCAGCCTGCCTCTGAAACAGGAAAACGAAAGCATAGCAACACTGGCTTCTCCTTGTTTCTTAGGGGAAGCATCACTGCAGTTTGATTTTTAAACTGGAAGAAGGTAGATTTAGATTAGATATTAGGTAGAATTTATTTTATAATGAAGGCAATGAAATGCTGCAAGGGTTTTTCCAGAGAAGCTGTTGTTGATTTATCTATGAAGGTGTTCAAGGCCAGTTTACATGGGGCTCTGAGGAACCTGATCCAGATGAAGATGTTCCGTTTCCCAGGGGTTGGACTAGATGGTGGTTAAAGGGGCCTTCCCACCAAAATTGTTGTAGGTTTTCCTGGGTGATTGTATGATCCTTGTCCCATACTAGCGTGCCAGTGTTCTACTTGAAGTTCTTTGGGATAACACAGAGATGTTACCCAGCTCCAGCAAATTTTCTGGCCCTTTCCATAGTGACCCTGTCCAGCACCCTCCACTTACAAGCTCCTCTTTGGTCCCTGCAGGCCTCAGCCAAGCAGCTGTCAATGGCACAGCTTCCAGTGTGCAGAGAAAACACCCTGGTAATGCCTTGAAGAAGAAGGTCTTGAGGAAGCAGGACAAGATGCCCTTACTGCCCACTATGCCCATCATCCAAGAGGAAGGCAGTGTCCCATGCAACTCCTCAGGTAAGTCTGCTCTGTGGCAGCTTTTTCCCATATAGTTATTTCCTTGCAAAAGGAGCACAAAGTGCCTCCTGCCTCAGCCAGCACAACTGGGCTCTTTGGTCAATAGCCTGTCCGGGAATGAGCACCAAATCCACTTTTGAGTTCCTCCAGCTTGGTTGTCTTGCCGTAGTCGGTTCTTAGAGATGCATTGGAAAGTTGAGCTGAATAAAGTAGAGGTAAAGGCCTAAGCTCGGGCTTTTGTCCATCCTGATAATCCGAACTACAGCGCTGGTGCCAGGAGACAGCTGTAAGTGCAGAGAGGAGCTGGGGGCACTGTGCCAGGGTGTGCTCACTGTGCACCTACGAGTACCACCACCATCAGTTGACCACTCCCCATCGGGGCCCTCTGCCTGTGCTGTTGTCCGGCTCTGCAGCCAGCTTTTCTGCTATCCCAGTAAGGGTTGTCTCTGCATGGCAGTCAGTGCCTTGGTGCAGTCGTGCTGCTGCTCCCTGAAGCGATCAATGGCTCCTGGCTGCCACCATCCCATGGCCTGCAATTCCAAGAGGAAACAAGCAGTGCCTCCTGTGTCACTGCAGCCAAACACAGTGGCTGCTGGTAGGAGGTGACAGTCAGGAGGGGCTGCCTGGTGCTCCAAGGTTGCCTGTGCTATCATCCCAACTAGGGTGAGATAAAAAGAAGGGAGCAAGGAATAATAATTGGAATGCTCTTTTCAAGTGATGCTACTTCCACGTTGAGAACTGACCAGAATTGAGCCTGGGTTGTTCCGGCTTGGCTTGGTGCTGTGGCAGGGCAGCTGCAGGAGTTTCCTCAGGGAGTTGCAGAGTGCCTCAGTCCTCAGGGCTGGGGGAAATGAGGGCGCTGGGACAAGAGAGGCCCCTGGGGGGTTCCCTCTAGGTGTAGCCATTCCCACTGGTCGTCCCTGTCTGGCAGGGAGTGGCAGCTCTGCGGCCTCAGGAACCTGCCGCTGGCTGTGCTACCTGTGGCACTTGGGAGCTGGCACTGTGTGGGCAATGGTCAGGTTTAGCCTGGAGCTGTGCCCAGCTGGGGGGGCTGGGAGAAAGCAAGGAGCCCAAGGAGGCAGACAGCAGGGAGGTGTGTGAGGCAGTGCCAGTTTGCAGCACATGGAAGCCTGGCTGGGAGCTGGGGCTGCAGGCCGCTCCATGGCGGGGTGCCTTGCCCGGGGCTGCAGCGCTCAGGGCTGACCCTCTCCTCACAGTGACCTCGCAGACGGCCACTGGTGCCGAGCGCCGACAGGAGCTGCTCCGTGAGCGTGGGCACAAGGACACAGCCTCTGCTGACCCACAGCAGTCCTTGCTCCAGGCACTCTCCTGGCTGGGCAGCGATGACTGGTAAGAAAGGCCCCGGTCACTCTGTCTCCCTCTTAGCGTTAAGGAAGCTTACAAGTGGATCTTGCCAGTGCCTCTGAGCCCCGACAGCCCAGAGGGCAAAGGACTCTGCTGAAACCACTCCAGAGCAGTGAGAGGATCAAGATTTGAGAGCAGCCTTTGCTTGGCCTCGGTCTGCAGCTGTGCTCCAGCTGCTGCCGCTCTGTGCTGCTCCCTCGCTTTGCCTGCTGCTCCATGGAGCTGCAAAGGAAGTCTTGAGGGAAGAGAGGAAGCTGTGGGATGAGATGATTTGCTGGCTGAAGGCAGCAGCAGGATGGCAGCAGTTTTGAGTGTAGAGATTTGGGTGCCTTGGGGCACTGGCCCAGTGGGACTGAGTAAGATTTCTCTCTGCTCCCAGTGCTGACAGCAATGGCAGGTGACGGGGTCTCCCTGTGACCTCCTGCATGTGAGTCCCAGAAGCAGCTCCAGGGAGTCACTCTTTCTGAGAAATGGACTGATTTGTGCTTTCAAATCCCCAGCCTGTCTTTACTCCTGAAAGGCTCATGGCAGAAGGGAAGGAGAAAGCAATGAAACCCTCTAGGAATCTTGGACTTTTTGAATTCAACTTTTTTCTTCTCACTGCTTCATATGGGCTGGAGGTGTTTTGCCAATACTCAACATGTGTCCCACAATTAGACACAGAGAGAAGGAGGCCCAGAGGTGATAACCCTACGAATGTTAGGTGATGCTGGTTAAGTTTTTGGTGATATTGGTTGTGATATCGGGGTTAGCATAAACTCACTGTTGGATGCTTCATTCACACAGGGGTACGGACTCCATTCACAATGGGATAAGCATGAAAAATCTGCCACATGCATCTCTTTGTGCAGTCACATTTGCTTTGCAATTCTCTTCTGCTTCCTCTTCCCCCTTTTTGTTTGGTGCCCTTTGAGGTACAAGAGAGCTTCTGCAGGTGTGGGGGGTCCCGGTGACTCTCAGGGGTGCCCGTGGGATCGGTCACCAGCCCTGTGCTGCAGCCCTGATGCCTCACACACCTTTCTGTAGCTCAGGGCTGCCTAGAGCAAGTGCTGAGAGACAGAGTTGTTTACACCTTTTAAATAACATGTTGCTGTAGTGGGCATTGTTTTTGGTAGGGGATTCTGGGAAAAGGCAGAGTTTCAACTGTTCTTTCCCAGGCGTGGAATCTTATGGGACACCCTGCTGCTCCTTTTCTGGGCAATGTGGAGGTGGAGTGGAGTGAGTGAGAAACAAGCCTGGATTGTAGCATGGAAACTGAGCTCCAGAGTGCCAGTGCAGACTTTTATTGCTGAACTGCCTGCTGGGGATGAAAAAGAAGGAAAATGCCCCAATAACTGCCCAAGGGGATTGTGTCTTAGGGACAGGTATAGGGAGGTGACAAGAAACAGGAGCATGACCCAGTCTCACAGCTTCTAGGAAACTGTGTCATAGGGACTCCATGGGCCAGACATTTCAGAAAGGCTGTCTTGTAAAAGAGCCACAAATGAAGACACTGAAACCCCTCTATTTGTCTCTTGGATTTGTGTATGCTTTTGACAGCAACAACATCCTGCGGGAAGGAGCTCCACAATTTCATTAAGTACTCCTTGAAAAGCACCTCCCATTGTTTGACTGAGCTGCCAGCCTGGTAATTTCAGAGGGTGCTGCCTAGTTCTTGGGTGGAGAGAAAAATCCATCTTTTTGGTACTTGCCTTTCAGGGAGATGAAGGAGAAGGGACTGGTCAGCATCAAACTCCTGGCTGGGTCCCATTCAGAAGTCCTGCTTTCAAGGCTTCGTGACATTTGCTTGGCAGTTACCAGTGAGGTGAGAACACTCTTGTGAATTGTGCCCTGTACTTCATACACGGTGTGTAGAGTAGCTATGTGCTTGTTCATCTCCATGTGTGCTCAGAGACTGCCTTCATTTCTCTTTTTAGATCTTGTATTTCTAATGTCTGTCAGCTTTCTATGGGATCTGTGTGTAGATGTAGTTGTATTCACTGGTAGGTCGGGTATCTGACACTCATCTTTGAGTGAGCTGCCATTATCATGAAATGTGCAAATGCAGAAAAAGATACTCTAATTATGTTATTTTCAGAGTCCTAGTCTCTGCCCGAGCTGTCATTCAACACTGCAAATTAGTCTGTAGGCCTGAGCGTGTGTTTTCTGTTTCCTGGCTGAGTGCTTCAGCTGCTGGTGTTGCTTTTTTAAACAGGAGCACGTGACTCTTTTATCTTTATGACTGACGCCTTTATGGTTTGAAAGCAGCCCTTACTTTAATTTGGTTCTTTGTGTTTCAAAGAAAAGAGCCTAAAGGGAAAGCAGTTGACATTAAAGAAGGCTTAAGTAGATACTTTATGAAATTTCTTATTTTTAGGCCTGTTACATGCAAGTCTGAGGCCAGATATTGGTGCCAGTGGAAGTGTCATGCTGTGCATGTGCTCTTCTGCTCTTATTGTGCTTTTATGTTCCTCTGGACACAGTGGGATGTGTTGTCATTTCCTGAGTCGTCTGTCTAAGGCAACTGGTTTTCTTTCCAAGGTCATTCTTATGTTTCCCCTCATGACTTCCCCAGGTGACCAACCTCCGCTCAAAGGTGTCCTACTCGGCCATTGTCACTCTGGGAGAGCTCTTTGTGACCTTGAAGAAGGACATGGACTCTGAGGTGGATGAGGTGGCTCGGGTCCTTCTGCACATGATGTGTAATTCGCCAGAGTTTGTTGAGAAAGCAGCCAGTCACACCCTGGGGATCATGGTGGAGAATGTAACTCCTGCACGAGCAATGACTGCTCTCCTGGACAGTGGAGTCAAGTAGGTTTCTTGTTTCAGTGATATTCTTCACCTTCTAGAGTACTTCTAGGTGGGGGAAGGGATGAGAGAAAGAATGGGAATGGTGGGAGGGAAGGGTCCTGTATCCTGCATCTTCTGTCAACTCAGTGACTGGATTCTCCAATCCACCTCATTTCTTTCCTCTTCTCCCTTATTTCTGCCCTCCCTCAGCCTATGAGTTCTCAGAATCACAGAACTGTAGAACATGGGAAGTTGGACGAGGCCATGAGGATGATTAAATCCAGTTCCTGGCCTTGCACAGAGCACCCCAAGAGTCACACCATGTGCCTGAGATTGTTGTCCAAATGCTTCTTGAACTCTGTCAGGCTTGGTGCTGTTGACCACTGCCCTGGGGAGCCTGTTCCAGTGTCCCAGGCACCCTGTGGGTGAAAAAGCTTTTCCTGATATGCAACCTAAACCTCTTCTGACTCATCTTCCCGCTGCTTCCTGGAGTCCTCCCAGTCTGTCAGAGTTGCCTAGATGTGGTGAATGGTGGGGAAGTGCAAGTGCCTGCAAAGGCTAAGGATAGAGCCTTGTGCTTCTGTGGGAAGAGGGACAATTGCAGTTTTCATCTGTGAGAGCTCTATGATATTTCACTGCACTAAGCACAGAGACCCTGTGAGAAACCATGGATCCTCATGATGCCATTCACTGGGAAAATAAGGAGGGTACTTGCTGGGGTATGGAGCACCTAGGGGAGAATGTGCTGGCTGTGACACAGCCTGCACAGCAGGTGCAGCTCCTGCCAAAGGAGTCCTGTATGACTATCCTGGCCATAGAGCTCTACTTTCTAATCAAACTGGTGTTTCATGTTAGCCTTGAGATGATGAATCACTGCACATACACCTTCACAGGCCCACTACTATGGAATAGCTGATGCAAATGCTGCCTTAAGTGTTTGTGCTGAGCCTGATAATTATCAAAAGACACTCTCTAGAACTGGACAATCTGGGTAAATTGATTGCCACACTTTCCCCATCTTTGCAATAGGATAAAACATTCAGATGTACCCCTTGCCAATCCTCACAAAAGAAACAGGCTGCATTGCTGCATATTCTGCAACTTCACGGCCCACAGTGTGTTTTCTCTGCATCTGTATTTTTCCAAAGCTCTGCAGATTTGGGGATAAATGGCTGGAATGAGCCTCAGTCCTGCTGCAGCTCTGTGTAATGGGTGCCCTCTGATAGGTTAGCATGAATGGTCTTTCATTTCTAAAGAATTCATATGTAATCTAATTTTTTATCTTTCTCAGTGGAAATTGTGGCAAAGACACTGAGTATCAGGTAGTGCAGGGAGACTGAATTCCTCCGTCTTCCTTGCAGACAGTCCTTGTGTCCAATGCTAATTTGAGTTTCTCTGAGGACAGAAGCTTCTACAGGTGTCTGAAGCTGCAGGGAGAAGCCAGGCCTCCTTCCCGCAGCAGTGGCAGGGAGCACGCTCTGGCCAAGGCCTGTGCTGCTGTTGCTCCTTCTCCCTGTGCCCCAGTGTTTGCTCTCCTCTTGCCAGGAGCCGCCACGCCCAGGTGCGGAAGTGTGCGGCGCAACTGCTGCTGTCCTTGATGGAGAAAATTGGAGTCACGAAGCTCGCAGGCACACCCAGGGCTGAGAGGCTGGCGTACGCGGCAGGGACGCTTGCTCAGGACTGCCACAAGGACACAAGGTAACCATCTTCATTTCACCTCCTCACACAGGAAAACTGCCTTGTGTCTGTCTAGAAAGGTAAAACCACAAAAGAGTGGTAACGAAAGGAAATATTAAGTTACCTCACGGTGTGGATAAGGGCCATAGAGGCATGGAATACCCGGAGTTGTATGGGATCCATTGGGGCCATGGAGTCCAGCTGCCAGCCATGTGCAGGACATGCCAAGAGTCACTCCATGTGCCCAAGAGCATTGTCCAAACACTTCTCGAGCTCTGTCAGCCTTGGTGCTGTGACCACTGCTCTGGATTACCTGGGGAAATGACTGTAGTGGGTAAGCTGAGGTTGTCCAGCAAGAAGGAGCATTGCCAACTTCCTGTGACTTGAAGGATTCTTTCCTGAGATCAAAAGAGCTCAGATTTGGCAGTCAAACAGTTTTGTTTGATCTTAGGTGCACAACACAGAGCCAAAATGTTGCCTCATGTTCATCACTGAAAGACCCAAAGCAGATCTTTCTTGTTAACTTAAAACTTTTCTAGAAGTATTTCAGGGCTAATGTATTCAGTCTGTCTAAACCTCTTCTGCAGCTCTCTAGAATGTTGTTGTCTGTGGCTCAATGACCTCTAAATTTCTTCTGGAGGAAAACTGGTTTCCTAGTGGCAAAATCAACCCAAGCCACCCAAATCCCCTTACTTTGATGATTCAATTAATAGCTGCCAAAAATACAGGAGCAACTAGCTGCTGCTCTGCACACATATAGAATAGTCAATAGGAGGCCTGAGGTGTTTTGTGCTGGATTCTCTGCCAGTTAATGGAAGGCAAATTATTGAGCAATGGCAGCAAGGTACTTCTAATGGGATCTGACAACAAAACAGATGTGTTTCACTTGTTCCCTGGGATCCTTTGATCCCACAGAAGCACACCCACAGTTTCAGAGTGAAATGATATTTTTCTCTCACTTTGCTGAGTAGGTAATGCCATCTCATGCAAGGATTGCAAAGGATGACATTAAGGTATCAGCCTCTTCTGTTAACAGGTTTCCTTTGTTTGTTCGATTTCCTTCCTTCCTTCCTTCCTTCCTGGAATCCTTCCTTCCTGGAATCCTTCCTTCCTTCCTGGAATCCTTCCTTCCTTCCTGGAATCCTTCCTTCCTGGAATCCTTCCTCCCTTCCTCCCTTCCTCCCTTCCTCCCTTCCTCCTTCCTTCCTTCCCTCCTTCCTTCCTTCCATAGGAATTATGGACAGGAGATGGTGAAGATGTTGATAAATCATCCAAAATGTAAAATGCTTTTGGAGCGATCCGTTCCTGCCTGTGACCTGGAAGATATTCTGAGAAGAATAAAGAAGAAAGTAAGTGCTTGGCAGGAGAAATGTCTCCTTTGTGCAAGTATAGCCACAGCTAATAGGACATCAAACATACCTAATCTGTCTTTATCTCATTCCCCTTCTGCTCAATCATTTTGCTCCTGGGAATGAGCTGTTAATCCCCAGCCTGTTCATCTGCAGACCACAAAGGAACTGATATTCTTAGGGGAAAAGTGGGGCTTTGAATATTTTGACTATTGGTCACAAAGAGGAAAGGGGAAGAGGAGAAAGTGGGTTTACATTTAAGCATAACTCCCCACCCTGCTGTCCCTGCTCTGCTCCCAGTAAAGCAATGAAGTGAGAAAAGTGCTTCTGAGGAGAACAGAGTCTTTGCAAAAGACACTGGAAGCAGTAGTGCCAAGAGAATTTCCAAAACTGCAGCAGATGTCCCAGTCAATCCTAATTGCTACAATTACCGTCTGTCTTTTGGGAATACTGCCCTGCTGTCAAGCCCTGTGGAGCTGGAAGAAGCTTGGTGAATCCAGCAGCATCCAGAGGAAAATCATTTGTCTTGGGGGGACTTTCATTGTTTTTATCTACGTTATAGAAGGGAGCGTGTCCTTTGTGCACAAACAGGGAGAGCGAGTGTTGAACCAAATCACCTTCCAACAAAATTGGCCCACCCCAAAGAGTCCTAATTTTTCTGCTTTTTCCTATAAGAACTCTTGGTGCCTACCAGTTTCCATTATTCCCATTTATGCTCGAGACTCATGAACTGGGGAGTTTAAACTGCTGCTCACTATGGCAGCACCCATAACCTGCCTTGGGCTATTGCAAACAAAGAGTTGGCATCACTGAATCTCTGGTCTGTTTCCTTCTGTAGGTTTGGAAATATTTCCCTAAGACTTGGTAGCAGTGATCCTGGTTCTAACTTGTGTTTTTAAGCAGACAGTTTCCTATTCTATATTCTAAATGTTGGTGGGGTTTCTCTGTGTCCTTGTAGGGGATGGAAGAGCAGAAGGGTGAACGCCCATGTGTCAAGAGCCCCGTGAAGATGAGGAGCCATGTCTCAAAGAAGCCCCAGGCCACATTTCCTTCTAGTCAACGGTACTGAGCACTTTTGTTAGATGTGACAAAGCACACAACAAGCTTGATATTTCTCTTCCTCAGGAAGATCATTCTGGAGAGATGGCCTGTGCCACTGATTTTTTCCTTAACCTACAAATTTTCTTTGATAAAAATGCCTATATCTGCATTAATAATATTTGTGGATTGTCTCCCGTAATGATTGTATTGAAGTCCATGCTGTTTTCAGAGCCTCATGATTCTCTAGCTTGAAATCACATCATGAGTAAAGCACCTCTGGATGTTTTGCTCACAATTATCTGCAGGTATTATCACCAACAAGCCATCATTTGCTTTTATTTTCCAGGGTGAAGTCGACCTCGGATGGACGCCTCCTACACCATCCAAAAGTCCAGGTCACGTTGCCTCCAGCTGTGGATGAAATGGAGATGCTCCAGAAGCTTGATGATCTCCTGGAAGCCAAGGGGTTTGAGACACGGATGGAAGGAGTGGCACTCCTCCTAGACCTGTGCAAAAACAGCCCCAAGCTCATCACCACAAACATTGTCCAAGTATGTAGGGTATCTTCACTGTTCCTTCCCTTCAGCTCCTCTCCCAAGCCTGTAGCAATGAAGTTAATTCAGTCTGTCTTGGCACTACATCCTGCCTTGTTGGGACAGGCTGGTCCCTCTTACCCAGACAAATTTAATTCAGGTCCAGCATGCAGGACAAGTTCTTTCAGTCCAGCTGTATTTGTCTGGCAGGTGCCTATTGATGTTGTTCATCACATGATGACAGAATTTTCCACTGCCCTAACCTTTGCTGTCTCCTACTCCCAGCTGGGTTCAATGAAAGGAATCCAGCCACTGAAAGCATGGCAATTCTTCTCTTGATGAAAAATGGGTTTGGATGTGGAAGAGAAGTATCAGGCTGGGTTGGTATAACCCAAATGTTTTTACAGAGATACTTCTCCAAACTCCATCCTGTCTTGCACAAACACAACTGTGGCTACTCGTTTCCATTCTTGTCTCTATTGCACTTGGTAAAGATGGTGTGTAACCTTCTCGGGTATTGAATGCTCATTTCTACATCCCCTCTCCAAACAAGGACATTTTAATCCACCTTTCCTGCTGCTTGTTCTCTTCACAGATTTTTGATCATTTTGTCCTGAGAATATCTGACACGCACAAGAGAGTGAAGCAGATGGCGCTGGACGTGCTGGCAGAAATGATAGCCATCCTGGAAGATGCCTTGAACCCCGTGATTGTCCGTTTAGTGGAAGGAATACTAAAGAGCCTGAACTCAAAGGATACCGGGGTTCATGCTGCAGCTGTGAAAGCGCTGGAAAAATCCGTTTCTCATTTTGGTAAGGCTGACATGGACTCTCCTCAACTGTGTCTCTGCCTCTCTGACACAAGAGAACACTGAGTGCCATGAGAGCTCTTGTTGCCCGTGGAACACTGCAGCTGACATCCACCAGAAGCTGTGGGGGTGCAGTCCTTAGGCACCAGTCCCCCAAGAGGCTTGAATGTGCATCAGCATTTCCCACAAGTGCCAGGAGCCCTTGGCTCTGTGCTGCTTGTCTGGAGAGGAGGTCCTGGACTACAGCTTTGCTACAATTCAGAGGCAAAGGGGATTTTGGAGATTGCTTGGACCCCATTAGATTTCCCAAATGAACAGCTTTGCTGTTGCCATGAAGGGACACTGGCCCATCATGGCTCCTGCAGAGCAGCCCCCTGGAAGGCTCCACATTATAGGCATTAGCTGCCTCTGTTCCACCTTTCCCATTTGTCTTCTTTTTTCAAATGGGACGCTTATGATTCACCAAGTGCATTTCCTTAAAACAAGCAGATAGAAATCCAGCTGTCAGTGATGTCTTGTTCCACATGTTGTTTTCATGGGGCAGGATGGCTGTGGCAATTACCTACACAGGCAAGGACTGCTCTAAATTCCTTTGTCACAGAGATTTATGTCAGCACTGAAAATGCTGCTCGGGAGAAATATGCCTGACAAATGGAGTGTTGAAGAGGCAGATCTTCAAGGGGGAGTTTCCACTTTCTCCACCTCAGCTGCTCTGTGAACTCCTGAACTGCCTGACTCTGTGCCTTTGTGTATCCCAAGTCTGGGCTTCTTCCTGTTTGCTCTGGAGTTCAAAACCTTTTCACTGCTTACGTGTGATTGAACTCTTGAGGTCCTTGATCTGAAATGTTTAACGTAGCTCCAGGTCCAGCAGACAACTTTCCATTGACAAATGTGAACGGAGAGGTTTTCTTTGGGAATTTAACCCCCCCCTCAAGTAGGCTGGAGGGAAAGAAGTACATCAGCAGAAAATTACTTGATTTTATAAATTGGGGCTGCCCCTGCCCTTCCCCTCCCCACTCTCCTTTCTCCTAGGACCTCAGAAGAGTGAGCAGAAACGTGTGTTTCTCTTGTAGATAAAGTAGCACTGATGAAAGAGTTCAGCCACCAATGGAGTCAGCTGAGTGGCCAAGCTCTGCTGGATGTGACAGAGCGTATCACAGGTATGGCCTCTGCTGAGCCAAGAGGTCTCCCCAGGGAGCATTTCCAGGGCATTCCTGGCAATAGACAGTAGAGTAGCTGCTCCAAATCAGGAGGTGCTGAGCTTGTCCCTCCTGCCCAATGCCCATGGCAGCTGTGTTTGGCAGGTTTTCCCTGGCTGCTGCAGAGGTGTGCAGTACCTGGCACGGGGGTGGCGCTCGGCCTTGGGGCCGAGCTCTCACTGGGGCATCTCAGAGCCCACCTCCAGGAAAGGGAGGGGTTAAAAATACCCGAGCTGGCTCTTCTCTTGGGAGCTCAGGGTCATCTCTGGTCCTTCAGGGAAAATGTAGCAAGTGCTGTTTCAGGCAATCCGTTTGTTTTGTCCTCACAGAATTCTCATTTTGCTCTTGAAAAGTTTTGAGACTGAACCCTGCAGTGCCTGGGGGTCACAGCTTAGGTCAAAACTCAGCACCCAGATTAGGGGCACGGATTTGGTGCAAGGCAGCCTTTGGGGCCAGAGGGGCAGAAGCAGAGTGCTGAGGCTCCCTGCCTGTGCTGTCAAAGTGGCATTGGACTGAGCATTTCAGGGTGTGCAAACAGTGTCTTCCTGTGTCAGTGCTGTCCAAAATGCTACAAATGCAGCTGATAATTGATTCCTCAGAGGAGCTTGCTATGTCAGCAACAGCCCAGGAATGGAAAAGTGATAATCTCTATATATAGTGGACAAGATGATTTACAGCCTTGCTTTAACGGGGTCTAAATGCACTGCTAAGTGTGCCAGCATCTTTAAATGCAAGGTTTCATAGATGTTGTGTCTTCTTCAGCAATCTCAAATGCTCAGTGTTCGGTGATTGAGAATGTCAAAAGCCCTTGAAAGGGCATTGGGATAAAGTAGATGTCTAGGAAGAGGGAATTTAGTTTTGGAGATATTTTGATCTCTTCTTGAAATAATGGAAATAAACATAAATTAGGACTCTTTTAGGAAGAGCAGATGTTCTCTCTGAGATTTAGTGGGAACAAACAATGTTTTCTCAAGTTCCATTGTGACAAATGTCTTGAATTGGATTTTAACTGAAATTAACACCCATTTTGAAATGGATGCCATAACCCTTTTCCTGCTTGGCAGAATTGGTTTTGGGCACTTTCAGGAACTGTTTAAATATTGATGATTGCTGGTGGATTACGAGCATAGAGAAAATGAAGTCTCTTCCACCACAGAATACGAAGTGGTTACTGCATAACATTTTGCCTGATCAGAAAATATGAATGGTGTCCAGAGCATTTCAGGTTTTGATGTCTCAGCCACATCTGCCATGCAAGGAGCCTGTTGGTTGTCAATTTTTTGTCTGTGTTTGACAAAGTTCAGTTCAGAAATTGAGCAGGGAGTAGGCTTCAGAGAGAAAGGGAGAAGACACTCGTGTTGTGGTTAAATTTCATTCATCTGTGTTGCATTTTTCTCTCTACATTCTACTATTGCAGTGCACATTGCAAGAAAAATGCCATTAACATTGGGAGGGGGAATGACATTAAAATGTGCAGATGCACAAATGCCACAGCAATGAGGTCTGGGTAATTACCTAAGACACCCTGAGGTTTGAAGCAGCTGTTTGTTGGAAGGCACAAAAGCATTGTGCCAAAGACAGCAGCTAGTCACTGATGTTTCTAAATCCAGCTGTCAAGCAGCACCCATGTCTGGTGGGCTGGAGTTTGGAAGTGTGGTCTAATAGTGCCCTTTGCTGTGTGCCACTGAACAAAGGGAAGAGCCAGATTGGATTCTGGCACTTTGACATCAAGGGTCACAAAGATGGAATTGTCCTTTTTCTTAGAAACCTTTCAATTGAATCTCCATGGTGCATTTCCAAATCTTCAGTGTGGGTTTAGACAACTTCCTAATGGAAATGAAAGGGAAGTTGACATTTTAGTCATTCTTGATGTTGAAACAGGTTGTGAAATGATCCAGTAAAGGTACAAGTTCTGCCACAGGTGCAAGTATTTGTTTGGAGACAGTACTCCTGAAGTGTTGGTGGTTCTATTTTGGGGAGGATCAGCTGCTTTGGCCATTTCTGGATTGTTGGGCTCTGTGTGCTATTTCGCTGCTCTTAGGCAGAGAGGCTTCCAAGAAGCAAATCTCGAGGTGGATCCTTGTTTGCATTAAGGTTGTTGTTTCAGAAGCTTGTGTCTCTGTCCCGGCAGTGCTTGTGGAAGGGGTTTATGCCAGGAGCCCTGAAGTGGTCCAGCGCTACGCCCTGCCCGTGCTCTGGTCCTTCCTGGAGAACAAGGCGCTGCCTGTCCGCAGCGCCAATGTGCGCACGGTGGTCACCAGGCTCGCCTCTGCCCTCTACGAGGTGATGGGCACCAAGCTGAAGAAGCGTGCTGCCAGCCAGCCCCCACATGTCCAGGAAAACCTCTCCAACATCCTGGGCTGGTGAAGGCTTGATGTTCTCCAGCAAGTTGACCAAGTGCTGAGATGGACACCTGCGGTTCTGACCTTTTAGCTGGGCCAGAAATGACAAAATACTCAGGAAGGGTGTGCATCTGCCCCTGCTCTCTCCACTGCCCTTCCTAGTCATGGCATGCTCAGGGGCCTGAAGACACTCTGGATTGAGGACAAAGTGAAGGACTAGCATGGCTCAGCCTCCCACAGAGGTAAGGTGGGAGCTGGGCCGCTCTCTGGTGGGAGGAAGGGTCTTGTGCCAGCCTGGAGAGCCTGTGCACATTGCCAGGGAGCAGTTGTGCCCTGCAGGTGCCCCCTGCCATGAGCTGTGCTGCTGCCAGTGCCCCGTGGAGCTGTAGGGCTGCTGAGCTGTGGGGCAGGGAGAGGAGCAGGAGGCTGCATGTGCAGCTGAGCCATTGCTGGGAAGCACAGGGCTCTGGGCTCCCTGCTGTCCCAGGGCAGCCCAGAGGCCAGGGAGTTCCCCTGGGAGCTCTGTGGAAGTGGCTCAGGGTGTGCCCCTGGCCTGCCTCCAGAGGGTGATGGTAGGAGAATGTTTCCCTGTGCAGCTATTTATGAATTTCCAAGAAATGTGTTCTATGAAATATGGAGCTTCAGATGCTTTAGGTTTGCATTGCAGCCTCTGTTACATTTTGTGTCTCCATTTTGCAGACCTGCCTGGCTCCTGTGTTTCCACCAAGTTTTCTCTGGACATTCATTTGTGCATTTACCCACAAAGTCCTTTCCTGCTGTCCAGAAGAGCTCTTTCCTCCAAGCCCAGGAAGAAGCTGCTGCCTATCCAAAGAGCGTTTGAAGACAAGGATTTATGCATTAGCCTGTATAGTTCCAGATGTACATATGTTCTGATAGTTATCTGTAGGTTTCAATAAATATATTTTGATTGTATCTTAATAATTTTGTTGTTATATTTTTTATTGTGTATATTTTTGGTGGTATGTTTTGTTTTTTTATATTTTATAGTTTTATATTTTTTCCCATTGACATGCTAAGGATGGCCAGGTCCTTGAGACCTTGAGATGGGGAAGGGAGAGCCTCCCTGATTTTGTGAGTTTCTCTGGGAGGGTGGGGCCAGTGTGGGGAAGGAGGCCAAGGCCATGAGATTCGAAGCAGGTAAAGGAGGGTGGGGGGGCAGTTACTGGTACTCACCCCTTTTTGGCTCTGGAAGGAGGAAGGCAGCTGGGAAACCTCACCGCGCCATCCCAGTGCCAGGAGCTGCCTCTTCTGGTGTTGGACCTCACACCCCTGCCAGGATGCTGTCCTGCTTCAGTTTGCTATCTCCAAGCATCCTGTTGGAGCACCGGGACCGACACTGCTCCAAGGACTCGTGAGCAGAGTCTCTCCTCCACCCTTCCCATCTGAGACACAGCTGCCATCACCCCCAGCTCTCCTGCAGCTGTGCAGGGATCCACACACCTGCCCTGTCCACTGGGAACCTGCCAGAGCTCACTGCCAATGGCGATGGTAACTGCACCAGGGGGGAAAAGAGCACACAACCAAAGGAACTGTGACTGGGTTCCTGTTAATTTCATAGTTATTGTTGTTTAGATTGGCCTTGTTGTATATTTAGTAGAGAACTGTTCTTCCTGTCCCCCTATCTTTCCCTGAGAACCTCTTGATTTCAAAATTATACTGACTCAGTGGGAAGGATTTTACTTTCTCCATTTCAAGGGAAGGTCCTGCTTTTTCCCTAGCACACACCTGTCCATTCAAACTAGGATACGGAGCATGAGGTGCAGGGCTGATGTGTGAAAGCTTGAGGATCTCCTCCAAAGTAACTTGTTTAATTGTCCATTTTATTACTTCTCTATTTACTCCACACTACTAAGGCAAGGCAAGCTTTGCTTGCAGGCAAAACAGGCATGGGATACACTAGGGTCCCTTGCAGGATCAGCAGGGCTGGCAGTGACAAAGCAGGCAATCTGCTCCATGGTGAGCCACTACACAGCCACATCCTAATGTGGGTTTAAGTAGCATGGTATTATGGAGAACTCCTTTTCTGCATCAGATACCAAAAGAACGTCCACAGCTTCTGGTGGCAGTCAGCTGGAGCATTCCACAGGCAACACGAGCTCTCAAGGCACTCAGTGTTCTCTAGTGTCAGAGGCAGAGACACACTTGAGGAGAGTCCATGTCAGGGGTCAGCCTTCCCAAACTGAGCAATGGATGCTTCTGCCACTAACACTGACAGGAAATAAACAAACAAAATTTCTGTGCACACCAGGGCTACGTGTGGATTAAATTATTTCTGTTTCACATCCCGGCCAGAACAACATCGTGGTCAGAATATCATTGTTCCTAGATTCTCTAACACTAAAAATATTGCTGGAGAGTTTTTGTCATTCCCATAGATTTGGTGACATCCAGACACACTTAACAATCCATTTGGGTCCAAGTTCCATATTGCAGACGATGTCTTTGGGCAGCCTGCAAGTGTCTCAGCAGAGAATGAAAAGGGATGACAATACTGACACGATTTCTCTTTGCTACTTGAAATTTAAAAGCTCCGCTCCAGCCCACACTGGCAAAATTGTCAGAAGAGGCAATTCTTCCCCACAAAATGCTTCATCTCACTCAAACAAGAAAGCCACAAGCCAACAGTCTTCTTTACTCCTCCACTGCTTTATTTGGCTATTTCTCTAATAGGAATTAGCTTCATTTATTCTTACTTTGTTTCCTGTGTTCCACGGGGCGCGCGGCGGCTCCTCCGTTGGGTTCGCGGAGGCAACGGCAGAACGGCCGCGCGCTCCGGCGGCTCCGCAGCAGCAGCAGCAGCAGCGCCTCTCTCGATCGGTTTTCCGCTCGAGTTCCCGCTCGCCCTCCGTGCCCTTCTCCCTCTCAGACTCCCTGTGATCCCGTTCGGTCCCGTCCTTGTTGCGCCTCTCCCAGCCCGGCTCATGCCGCGCCCCGCAAGGCGGCCGTGGGCGAGCCGGCCCCCTGCCCGCCCCTGTCGGGCACGCCGCGGTGCCGCCTCCGCGGGGCTCAGTCCGTACCGCCTGTGGCACCTTTTGAAGAGCCTGTGGACGAGCTCCTCGCTGCACTGGTGGCGGTGGTGGAGCAGCAGCGTCTCTTGGCCCCGCCTGGCGCGGGCCCTGGCGCTGGCCCGGCCCCGACCGAGGCCCCTCCCGCGGTTCCGCCCACAGCTGGCCCGCAGCCGCCCGGCTCCCGCCCCGCCGCCGGCGCATTCCCCCGAGCGAGCCTCGCCGCCCGGCAGTTCGGCCGCCGGCCCCGAGGCGCCGGAGCCCGGGGCGGCTCGGGAAGCAGCGGCGGCCGGGGCGGGCGGGTGCCCCGGGCAGAATGACGAGAGCGCGGTGCCGTCCGCACGGGCGGAGAAGCCTCCCCTGGAGCAGCTGTACCGGGAGGGCCCGCTGCTGGGGAGCGGCGGCTTCGGCAGCGTTTACGCCGGGACCCGGCTCGCCGACGGCGTTCCGGTAAGAGACGGGGCCGGCTCGGAGCGGGGAGGTGGGGCGGCGAGCGGCGGGCGGCGAGCTGAGCCCTCCGCTCGCCTTGGCTTGCAGGTGGCCATCAAGCGAGTGTCCCGGGACCGCGTCTTGGAGTGGGCGCGGCTGGTGAGTGAGCGGGGCCAGCGGGAGCAGGCGGCGGGGCGTGGCGGGCGGGGTAAGGCCAGGCCCGGCCGGGTGGGAGCCGGGACGCTGCGATGGGAGCGAGCGTGGAGCGAGCGGGGGCCGCGCAGCGTCCCGGGCCATGGGCAATGGGAGCTGCGGTGGCGCCGGGCAGGGGGTGGCGAAGGCGAGCGCAGCATCGGCGCCGCTGACGGCATGGCGGCTCCCCCGCAGCACGACGGCGCCCTTGTGCCCCTGGAGCTGGTGGTGCTCTGGATGGCGTCGTGGCCCGGCTTCCACGGCATCGTGCGGCTCCTGGACTGGTTCGAGCTGCCCGACGGCTTCGCGCTGGTCATGGAGCGTCCGGAGCGCTGTCAGGACCTCTGGCACCTGCTGCACGCGGGGGGGTTCCTGCCAGAGCCCGTGGCGCGGGCGCTGTTCCGGCAGGTGCTGGGGGCCGTGCGGCACTGCACCAGCCGCGGCGTCCTGCACCGCGACATCAAGGCCGAGAACGTGCTCGTTGACCTGGCCACCGGCGAGGCGAAGCTCATCGACTTCGGCTGCGGCACCATCCTGCAGGACACGTTCTACATCCAGATGGCCGGTGAGCCCAAAGCCGGGGCCCAGCCGGGCAGTGGAGCTTCTCCCCTTTGCTTCCACAGGTGGAACACACAGGGAGGGAGGGAGGGTGAATGCTGCTTCAGCCGGCTGCAGCCAAGTTGCATTTTGGCAGGAGCTGGGGCTGGCTTTTGAGGAGCTGGCTGGGAGGGAGGGAGCAATCAGCATTGGCCTGATGAGCTGTGCCCGTGTGCCATAGGAACGCGGGAGTACTACCCACCGGAGTGGATCCTCTTTGGCCGCTACCATGGCCAGCCAGCCACCATCTGGTCCCTGGGCATCCTGCTCTATCAGCTGGTGTGCAGGCACCTTCCTTTCAAAAGCAGAGAGGACATCGTCCGGGGACAGCTCTTCTTCCCGCCCCGGGTGTCTCAAGGTGGGGATGGGCCTTCAAGGCACGGGAGCAAGAACGGCTTTGGGAGAGGGCAGGTGACACATAAGTGTCCTGCTGTTGCAGCTGGGGAGGAGGTTCATCTCCTGGGCTGAGCTGGAGGAGGCGGCACGTGTGCCTCTGCTGCTCTCTTCCAGAAGAGAGGATGGATGGGAAGCTGTGCGAACAGCTCTGAGCACTCTTAGTGTGCTGTGGGCACTGTGAAATCTGGGAGAGCATGGACAGGAGCTGACCAGCAGTTTCTGGTTTCTCTCTGCAGAGTGCCAGCACCTGATCAGGTGGTGCTTATCCATGGACCCTGCAGACAGGCCATCCTTGGATGACCTTTTAGAACATTCTTGGGTGCAGAAGCCCCACCTGGCCCAGGAGACAGCAGAGATCCATCCCTCTGCACAGTAGAATCTAGGATGCCCACAAGCAGCAGCTGCTCGTGTCTTGTGGCTCTCAAAGAATTCCCCAGAGCATTTCCCAGTGGCCCTGGCATGGAGCAGAGAGCACAGCCAAGGAGGTGCTTCCTCAGGTCCCCGGCGATTTGTGGAGGGAGCGGCTCAGGGCTCCCCATCCTATTGGAGAAATTGTGGCACAGTGCAGTGAAGTTGCCACAGAGTGGAAAAGGGGAAACATCCCCCTGCAGCTCAATGGCCTCGTGATGTCCCCGCGAGCCAAGGCACATCTGGCGTGTTCTTCTGGAGATCAGCGCAGAGCTGGAGAACGCCGTTCTCGAGCTGGCCACTGGCAGGGCAAAGCTGATGGGCTTTGGTTGCAGCCCCTTCCTAGAGGACACGCTCTGCACCCTGACGAAATCAAGATGAGTCCCCAGGCGGTGCAGGGGTGGGGGGATGCTCGTGCCTCCAGGCATTGCAGGGCTCGGCCTGGCCACGTGCCGGAGGTTCCCCGTGGGGTGGCAGTGGACAATATTAATCTTTCTGCCAACTGCTCAGCTGCTTTTTGGTGGGGCAGGGGATGGATGTTGTGGAAGGGGAGCCGGCTCCTGGCCTCGCTGACAGCTTCTTCCTGCCAGCATGGCACAGGCTGGGGTGGGGGCATCCGGCCTGACAAAAGCATGCATCCATGGGGATAGGGAGCAGCAGAGGGGGACGGGTTCTTTAGCCATGGCCCAGCTGCTCTGCTTTGCAGGTCCTTGAGGAAGGGGTGGGCATACAGGTGGGAAAGGTAGGGTTTTTCCCCACCACTGGAGAGATTTTAGTATCATAAAGAGCGGTCAGACCTTCCCCAGGCCCGTGAAACGGTGACAACCTTTGGTGCTTTTTCTTGTTTCCAGGTATTGTTTTGAAATGACTTTCATGCAATTGTTCTTGTGTTTTTTCCAGAAAGATTGCAGCTTGTGTCCAGACCAGATGGAGAAGCACCGGCACCGTCCGTGGAGTGCATCCCGTGCCGGTGCTACCCGGGGAGGGTCCACGGTGTGGATGTCCCCTGCAAAAGGATGAGGACCTTGTGTGGGATCGGCTCCTCTCCTGGCAGCAGGTCTCCAGAGGTGGGTACCCGGTTCCACAGCTCGGGTGGCAGAAGGGCTTAGGGCAAATGGCAGCAGGCACACGAGAATGTCGCTCTTGCAGCTGCTGAGGAGGTTGTTGTGCCATGCTTGAGCAGAAGAGGTGGAGCGTGTCCTGCCACGCTGCTCTCCTCTAACAAGGAGGGAATGGGCTGGGAGGTTTGGGCTCTGAGCACAGCCAGCAGCCTGGCCTGAGCATAGGCCATGGTGGGACAGGGGGGACAGGAGCCTGCTGCCACTGACCGTGGCTTTCTGGTTTCTGTCCCCAGGCTACCAGCAGCTCATGCCATGGAAACGGCACCGCTCGACCTGCCAGTCTGGGAGGGCTGGACGGCAGCAGGTGTTCATTTGCTGTGAAAAGTAAATCTTTTTCTTGTTATTAACATCATCATCATCATTGGAGCATTTCTTTCATCCTTTTTTCAAGCTTTTGGCCTCCCTTCTTCCACCGAAATCTCTTTGCCTCTTTCCTCATCCACTTGGTGGAATTGGTGGGGGGGTTTAAGTAACACAAAAAGTTCAGCAACAATTCCTGTTGCCAACCGCAGCAGTCTCTTCAAGAACCTGGAGCTGGTAGCCAGGCCCACATTTCACTTGGAAAGGGGAGTGGTTTGCAGGGACAAAGATGTCCCTCTGCTGCAAAAGCAGGGAGGAAATCAGAAGCAGCAAAATGCAATTTCAGCTCTACCCCCGCCCAAAGTTGTCTGCATCTTTGCCCTCCACTCCAAAATAGGCAGGCAAGGCTGGACTTGAACAAGGTTCAAGTCCTTCATGGTCCCTTGGCATTAAAGGGATCAAGTAAAACTCTCGTATGCAGTAATTGGAGTACAGCTACTGTAGGGATAAAGGAAATGTTGGGAGCTGGGACATCCTTCTTGTCTCCTTTGTCTCCCCAGGTGTTGTAGCCTGGATAGCTGTTAAGATGGTTGCAGGTAAAGGAGCAGCAAGGGCCTTTGTATGGGATTCACGGAGATGTTTATTTCAGCCACTGCGTGGATAGTCCAGGGTCAGAGGCAAAGACAAAGGGGAACGTCGGGGTGAGGGTCCAGGTTGAAGCAGATGGGTGTCCTGGGCAGGGGGAGCATCAGGGAGCACTTACCAGGGGACATGGGGGTGGCACAAAGGTGGGGTTAGGGCATGGGAGCCAACAGGGAAACAGGGTGGGAGTGACCGAAAGCCTGAGAGACAGGGAGAGGGCAGGGGGCTGGCCCAGGGAACAGAACAGGGCTACATTGGCATGACAGAACAGGGCTTGCTATGAGAGAAGCCTCTCGTGTCTCCCTAACTAGGGAATGCCTTTTAGGGTCTCCACAGTGGGGTGTTTTGGGTTCAGTTTGAGTTTGGGTGGAGACACTGCTTTAGTGTAGTGGTTTTGGATTGTTAATTTGAACGTTTTTAGTTGTGAGATAGGATTAGGAGGAAGATAAAACAGGCTTAGCTTTAAATGGTACAAAGACAAACTTTATTACCAGAAACTATAGGGGAAAAAAGAAGAAGAAATATTAGAATAAAACTTCAGACTACTCTTCTTCTTTCCACACATTTGTTTTTTTACATTGACAACATACAAAGAACAACTCAGTTCGTTTACCATTTCTCAAATAGTCATTTACTTGTTTCTTTCAGAGAGGAGATTTTTCAGCCTATAGAGATTTTTTCATAAGAAACCATTTTTAGGTGGTCTTGCTGTTCTAGTGTTTAGCCGTCAGGGAGGATAGAGATCTGGTTATTATGTAATATTTTTTTTCTCAACTAACATTTTAATTCATAACTAATACTGAGGACCATATCAACTTATGAGGCACACTTAAAGGATTATAATAGTTGAAACAAAAGCTTACTCCACTTTTAAAAATAGAGGGTGTTTTTCTTCTTCCCTAGGGAGAAGCAGGGGTTTTTTCACTATTTAAACCTAGGGCACTTACAGCAATTTTAACATTGGTTTATTTTAACACCAACGCTTCTTCTTACATCTAGAGTTAGAATCTTTAATCCACCCCATAATTTTTTATGTGTTATAGGGAAACAACGGATGCTTTTCTATAGCATAAAAAAAGGGAAGAATTTCAGTCTATGTCTTCCTTCCCTCAGCTGAGACTTGACTCTTCTCATACTTTGAATTTGGTGTTTTTTGTGCTGTTTTTGTACATATTATCATTTTGGTTCTCTGTTTTTTTTTTCCACAGGACAGAGAATAAAATATTTGTAAAGTCATATTTTGGGCAGTGAAAAAGTTAATATTTTGCCAGGGCAGGAGAGGGTTCTGTGATTGTTTTTAGGTGGGGCGGCCGGAGCTCTTTACCATAAGGAGCCTTCTAAGGCCGCGCCGGGGCCGGGCTGGGATTGTAGGGCCCGGCCAGAAAGCGGAGATGAGTTTTTTGGTTGTAAGGTTGTTTTTTGGCGTTTGCTGTACGTAATGTTAGTGGTGGGCTGGTGGTTTTCCTTTTCCTTTTGCCAGCAGCCGAGGTTGGGGCCCTTGCCAGATCGGGGCCCAGCTGTCTCTCCCCCAGGCCGTGTGGGTGGTGAGGCAGGCCTTTTTTCCACCTTTATCTCTTACTGTTCACTTCCTCTTGCTGGAAACGGGATTGTTGGAACACTTTAGAGGAGACGGCTTATCCATAGTGTTCTGTTTTAAATTGTCTAAAACCGTGTGAGACAGATGGCTTCACATAGGAACATCCCCAGGGCTGCTGAGGGGAAGGCACCACTTTATTTGTTGTGAAGAGAAGTAATCAAAATCCGCAACCAACAAGCTGCAAGGCAGAACGGAGTGGGAATTACAGAAATAAAGGCCTTGAAAAGCAGCTTAGGAAAGCGGCTACTTCCTAGACAGTGCCAAACCCTCCGACCTGGCCTGACCGGGCCCAGGGCTGGCTGCCCTTGGGAAGGGAAGGGAAAGGGATGGAGCTGGGGTGGGGGCTCTGTGGCCATGGAAACGAGAGAACCACGGGCCAGCGCGTCACAAAGGGGCAGCCCCGCAAGGGGCTGTGAAGGTTGTGGTTGACACGGACACAGTGGCAGGAGACACGTCTGGCTCTGCCTGTCTGTGCCGACTGCTGGCGATTGGAGTCACCCCACCTTGTTCTAGGGCTGGGGACCGAGCTCCTATCGCCGTCTGCTCCGAGACAGTTCCCAAATTCAACCCCAGGTACTTCTGCGAGACAGAAGCACGGGTTCAAAGATGGATTTTACTGCAAAAAGAAAGACCACGGAAGGAAAAGGTGAGGATAGAAAGGAGCTGAAAGGCCCGAGTCAAATGGAGACAAATTCCACCAGATTTCCGGGAAAATTGGTCCATGGTGGTCAGTTCTGGCTCTGTGTCAGAGTTGGTGGCTGTGAGCTACAGGTGATCTTGCAAGGACAGCCCTGGCATCACAACATTCTACCTTTAGTTTACTCTGCTTCCTGCTTTTTGACAGTAGCCAAATCACTCATACTGTCAGCCAGGACAGGGACTGTGGCCATGACAAATACAACGTGGTCATGTGATGCAAATTCTGCTTCTTTCTTTGCCATCAACGTTGGGTCTCACTACTGATAAATTTCCTGTTCTTCCTCTGCTTGGTGATTGGGTCCAACACTGAGGATGACAGGATAATATAAAAACCCCAGCAAGGCCTGCCTGCATGCTGAGAGGTCTCTGTAGCTTGCAGAAATAGCATTCGTCGCTGTGTGGGTCTTTCCTGGGTTTTGACAAAGCCAATCTCTAGAAGGGATCCTTATTCCCCTGTTATTATTGGATCCTTGCACCTTTCACTTCAGACTTGCTAACTCAATAGTGTTTGGAGGAATTAAACACAGGCTAGTCTAAGGAAAACTAAAACCAAACAATTGTTTTTAAAAATATCAAATATCCCTTAAGTGCCACACCCATTAGATATGTTGATGCTGGGATAGAGGTGGGCATTGACCAACGTCACTTCTTCCCTTGTGAGAGTGTCTCAGCCTCCCACAGAGGTAAGGTGGGAGCTGGGCCACTCTCTGGTGGGAGGAAGGGTCTTGTGCCAGCCTGGAGAGCCTGTGCACATTGCCAGGGAGCAGTTGTGCCCTGCAGGTGCCCCCTGCCATGAGCTGTGCTGCTGCCAGTGCCCCGTGGAGCTGTAGGGCTGCTGAGCTGTGGGGCAGGGAGAGGAGCAGGAGGCTGCATGTGCAGCTGAGCCATTGCTGGGAAGCTCAGGGCTCTGGGCTCCCTGCTGTCCCAGAGCAGCCCAGAGGCCAGGGAGTTCCCCTGGGAGATCTGTGGAAGTGGCTCAGGGTGTGATCCTGTGGCCTGCCTCAGGTGGCGGCTGTCAGGTGCATGTTTCCCTGTGCAGCAAGTTTCCAGGAAATTTTCCAGGAAATGTGTCCCATGAAACATGGAGCTTCAGATGCTTTTGTTTTGCTTTGCAGCCTCTTGTTACATTTTGTGTCTCCACTTTGCAGGCCTGACTGGCTACCCTCTTGCCAAGAGGTTTTCCCTGGCAAATCCTTCTATGCTCCTTCCCTCCAAGCCATTGCCTCCCATCCAGAAGGGCTCTCCTTCAACCAAGTCAAATATGATGTCCAGAGGAGAGCGGGACAATGGGAAAAATGGCACTGGCTACAAGGATGACAATATTAGAAACAACCGGGACCAGGATTCAGAGGGAAAAGCACATAAGGTAAGGCAACCAAGATAAGTCCTGTGTGGCAGATTTTCAGTTTATGTCCTGTAAGCAGAGATCGGAGACCATTAACTGTGGTGTGAGCCTAAGGAAGAAGGTGAGCAAAGTAGGATCTCAGCTGGACTCTGCACTTCAGGCTGTCTTTGCAATGGGTGTGTAGTGCAGATTTCAAGTCCTCACTGTGTATCTATAGCAGGAGAGGGCTTTGAAAGGTTTCTGGGCTCTGTCATGGTTGCTCCTCTGTCTTGTAGCTGAGAAAACACCAACAAGAAGGCAGCGCTGCTAAAGTTGTCTGCTCCAGCTAAGCAATCCTCCTGCATTCAGTAACCCACGGGTATCTGTGAACCATGTCTATGTCTTGGTGGTGGTTTCCATCAGCTCTGTCTGGTGGGCATGGAAAAAGGAGTTTGCTGGAACAGGCAGTCCTGCAAAGTCAGTTCCAGGTTGACACAGCGTTTGAGTTGTACAGCCATGGCCTCCTACACAGTTGTCTCTGATGCTATTTCTAGATTTCTTCAGCTTCTGGGCAGCTGTGTGCTCTGGCATGGCTTTGTCCAGAGAGAAGGGATGGGAGGTGGCCATGGGGAGAGCAGCCCCAAGCCCAGGCACACGATTGCCTTTGCAGCAGGGCCAGCACCTGCAGTTGTTCTGGGTTTGCCATGGGGTGCAGGAGGAGGCAAATGAGCAACAGCTCTGGCAAACAGAATGTCCAATCAAAGGCTGATGTACTTGATTCCAGCCTTGCTGAGGAAGGGCCCAGTGTATCCCTGACAGGATGTGGTCCTTTAACTGTAGTTTGAAGAGGACTTGATTTGGGGCTTTAGTTGTGCCAGAAATGAAGGGACACTTAAAGAATGGTGTGCACCTGCCCCTCCTACCTCCACCCTCCTTCCTGGTCATGGCATGGGGGCCCTGGAGCAACTTGGGCAAGCAGAGACCTTGCAGAGAGCAGCAGGGCAGGGAGCTCTGCTGAACTTCCTAAATGCCAGTGAGCCTGAGATGATGGAGGTGTGGGAGCTGGAGAGCACGGAGCATCGTGAGAGCTCAGCAGCTTCTGGGCTGAAAGGCTGCTGGGCAACTGTAAGAGGGAAGGGCAGCAGCAGAAGAATTGAGGGGCTTGAGAAAAGCAGGTTCTGACATCCTGCAGAATGGCTTTGTGGGGACTTGGTTGGTGATCAGCACTGGCTGTGAGGTGCCTAAGGGACAGGGAGAGAACAGTGATTTGAACCCGTTCCCATACCATCCAAAAGGCCAGTGGAGGCAGTGGCACTGCAGAACATGCTGATGCCAACCATGTGGATTCCAGCTGGGAGTGTAGCTGCAATTGCAGAAAAATGAGCAGGAAGAGAGAGGTGGCAAATTTGGGAGATGGTCTCTCCCTCACCAATTCCTTTTCCTATGCCGCTCTTCCCCTTCCTAGGACAATCTGCTATATATGATATTGACTTTTCCTGTCAGGGCATGTGTAACTGTCTTGAGTCATGAATGAGGGCAAGGCTGGATGCTATATTTGAGCACTGTGTACCACTCTTTCCAGGCATCCTTGCTGTATCCCAGAGGTGGTGATATGAAGAAGGGGTCATTGGGGCTGCCTTTGGTCCCCCCTATACCCAAGGCAGTCAGTCCCCGTGTTGGCAGTGCTGCAGGGTCTCTGCGCAGCTCTGTGCAGCTGGATGTCCAAGGGTCCCAGGAGATGAGGTAAGCCAAGGTGTCTGCTGCTCCACTCTGCTGTTCAGCTCCCTCTTGCCATCTTGTGAGGTTCCTTTGCACAGTCAGCTCTCTCCCATGTACTTAGGGAAACCTCTGTGTATTCACCATTTGGCCCATCCGTGATTATCCAGCTCCATGTCAAACCCCACACCTCATGTCACAAGGGCAGAGGTGGTGGTGGTGGGGAAGAGGAGGCAGGGCTTAAAAGCATCTGAAGATGGGTCCTCTGCTGGGCTTGGTACTGATTCCCTCTGTAATGTTTGTGGTGTCATTTGGGAACTGTATTGCATGGGTCTGTCTCCTGAAGATGATAGAATACTGTGATCCTTGAGTCTCAAGTTCAGCACGCAAAAATTGCGTTTTGCCAAATATTAGCTGCTGGAGAGGCGTCTGGACAGTCAGGTGCTGCCTCTGTAAACATGCTGTGGAACTTGTCTGTTTCTTGGCCTCCGGTCTGAAATGAGCTCCCAGAGAAGTTTGGGTTATAGATGTGTAAGCCAATCAATGTTTAATGCTTAGATCTTGCCTTAAAATCAAAGAGGGAAAGGTTCTAAAGAAGTTTTATAGGATGGTACCTGATGGAAAGATATTGGCTTGGATATGTTTGAGGAAATGTAGCTGTCAAGCTTATCCGAGTGATTACAATAATGAATGAGTCACAGAAATATCATTCCTATTGAAAAGCTTAGGTAGGGCTTTAAAAGTGCAATCTGAATATCCTTGGCTATCAGCTGAGTTGGAAAAGGCCTTTTCCTTCTTGGAAGATCAAGGAGGTGGAATATCCTTCTCAGAACACTCCAGTGCTCTGACCACACGTAGCACGAGACTGGCACCAGCGCAAGGCATGAGCAGGCAAAGCCAAGCTTTGTCAGCAGAAGCAAAGTAGCTGCCCTCCATACAGACTCGTGTCTCAGCTTAGCAACCTTTGCTGCTTCAGAGAGGCTGTAGGAGCCCCCCAGGTTTCAAAAGGAGAGACACCACAATTGGGGAGTTATGATGCAAGTTGGAGAATGACTGCTGTGTTTCAGCTGGAGCTTGGCCAGCTCTGTCTGACTGCAGCAACTGAAAGCTTAAGGACAATTAATCAGCTTTGCATCTTGTTGGCTTGATGTCTCTTGCATTTCCTCCTTCATCAGAGTGAACAAGCTAGGAAAGATTGCCTCCTCTCATGCTACACCTCTTCCCTCCCTTCTCTTTCTCCCTCCTCATATGTGCTTTTGTTCTCCCTTTCTCAAGGCCAAGACCGAGCGGCAGCATCAAAGAGAAGTCTGAACATGCAGGTAGGTACAGGGCATGTCGGTCCTAAAATGACCATTGGCATATTGAATCAGAGGTGACATCTTGAAAACTTGGTTATGAACCATGGTTTTAAGAATTTCTTTAAATTTGTTTCAATTCCTTGATGGCCTCAGTGGACTGTCCCAGAGCCCAGTCACTGGGATTGTGCTCCGGGGATGCTCTGAAAACTCCTCTAATGTGAAGTCTTAGGTGGCATAAGCTGGAGTGGTATCTTCAGGCCCTGGAAATGCATTGCAGGAAACAAAACATTCCTCTCCATTCTTTGCCTGCCTTTTATCTCCCTGAAGCCTTTCTAGTGTTGCAATTAGAACCAAAAAAAGAAAGCATTTAGCAGGAAATGAGAAATATTCCCACTCCTTCCTCCTGCCCTTGAAGGAGAAGACTTTAACTTGGGGTATATTCTGAGCTGAACCCTTTGAGATCGGAAGGAAAGTCATGGAAATTGCCTGGTTTTTCACTGGGAGAAATAGGGAACCCTCCTGTGAGAGAAAGTCCTTTTGAATTTTCCAGTTTTGGAGAAGGACAATTCCAAATGGATGCAGCATATGCAGGGTCTGAGTTTGTCATCCTCTGACAGCACAAGCCCAAAGCCACCTATGGCAGGTTCACCATGGCAAATCTCTTGCCCCACTGCCTCTGCCTATGTCAGTGTTGCAGGCTGAGGCTGGGGGAGGAGATGCCTTCTGCCTTGTCCCCCTGTCCCTGCCTTGCCTGATCCCTGACAAGTAGAATTGTGCCAGACAAACTGCGGTCTCTGGTGCGTCTGTGCCAGCCAATGCCTTTGAGTTGAAAGCCTCCAGCAAAGCCTGTTGTTGTTCCTTTGCCATTTTGGAGCATGTCATGATAGGAGAGATGAGATTTGAAGAAATAGTTGTGCTGATGCAGAAAAAGGGATCAGATGCCCAGGCCCCTTTGCTCTGGGTTAGTTCTGCCAAATCCTGGGCAGAGGCCCTTTGGAATGACTCCTTAATTGGTGATATGCAGTTGGAATGCTTAATGCAGCTAGGGAGAAGTATTGCTCAATAAGTAAGGTGACATTTTTGCTGGATTAGTTCTGGACTGGAAATGAGCTGTATCATTACTCCTTATCTGGTGTGCTTTTACAAATGACCTGTTCCATCTACAGGCATAAAGAAATACAGATTTATGCAAGGTCTTCTTTTGATGATCTGCCCTATGGCATTTCCACCAAGCGAATTTGGAATTGTTTTTAACTGCAATGATCAGAAATGTTTGGATGTAGGTCTTATGTTGGGTTTTGGGTTCTCTGCAGGAAAGAAAGCAGGGAAAAAACCCATGAAGCAAAACCCATGAAGCAATAAAGCTTCGCAAAAACAGAATGTTTGCAAGCCAGTGTGTCCCCTACAGATATGGGCTCCTTGAATACTGGGGACAAGCAATGGGGAGGGCAAAGCATCTTTTACCTCTAATGTGGGTTGCCATCATTCATGAGCCTGCCCTTCCTTTGTTGCAAAAGGAAATAAAGGCAACCAACAAATGCCAACCCAGAACTGAGTGGGTGTTACAGAAACAAGTGCCATGAAATCTAGCGTTGGAAAGGAATGATTTCCTAGGTGTAATTGTCAAATTCTGGAGACCACTGTGGGTTGCCAGCTGTTTGGAAGGAAAGAGATCCCTAAGTAGTGGGGTGGCAATGAGAAACACATAAGCAATGCAGTAGAAGCTCTCTTTCCTGGCTTGCCAGCACCATACTGTTCAGAGTAATTAAAGTGATACTAATTTCCTGAAAAATAAAAGCAAAGCAACTTTCTGAATAACTAAAAAGACCCCTTGGTTGCCTCATCCATTAGATGTATTGGTTCTACAGGTGGGAGTTCACCTAACTCACTTGTTCCCTTGTGAGCATGGCTCAGCCTCCCACAGAGGTAAGGTGGGAGCTGGGCCGCTCTCTGGTGGGAGGAAGGGTCTTGTGCCAGCCTGGAGAGCCTGTGCACATTGGCAGGGAGCAGTTGTGCCCTGCAGGTGCCCCCTGCCATGAGCTGTGCTGCTGCCAGTGCCCCGTGGAGCTGTAGGGCTGCTGAGCTGTGGGGCAGGGAGAGGAGCAGGAGGCTGCATGTGCAGCTGAGCCATTGCTGGGAAGCACAGGGCTCCCTGCTGTCCCAGAGCAGCCCAGAGGCCATGGAGTTCCCCTGGTTACTCTGCGAAGTGGCTCAGGGTGTGCCCCTGGCCTGCCTCACGTGGCTGCTGTTACGTGCATGTTTCCCTGTGCAGATGTTTAGAAGTTTTGAGGAAATGTGTTCCATGGTATATGGAGCTTTAGATGCTTTAGCTTTGCATCTCAGCCTCTGTTCTATTTTATGTCTCCACATTGCAGGCCTGACTAGGTTCATGTTTTCCAAGTTGTTCCGGCCATCTCCCTCCATGCTCCTTCCCTCTAAACCGTTGCCTCCCATCCAGAAGAGCTCTCCTTCTTCTAAACCAATTAAAATCTGCAGTGTGGAGCAGGAGGGTGGGAAAAATGGCAGCAGCACCAGTGACAGTAAGAACAAGCAGGAGCTGGATTCAGAGGGAAAAATGCATAAGGTAAGAAGACCAAGATAAGTCCATGTGATAGATTTTCAGATTATGTGCTGCAGGCAGAGTTTTGAGACTTTTTCCTATGGTGTGAGGCAAGGGAAACCCCTGAATAAAGGAAGGTCTCAGCTGGACTCTGCACTTCAGGCTGTCTTTGCAATGGGTGTGTAGTGCAGATTTCAAGTCCTCACTGTGTATCTATAGCAGGAGAGGGCTTTGAATGGTTTCTGGGTTCTGTCATGGTTGCTCCTCTGTCTTGTAGCTGAGGAAACACCAACAAGAAGGCAGCGCTGCTAAAGTTGTCTGTTCCAGCTAAGCAATCCTCCTGCATTCAGTAACCCACGGGTATCTGTGAACCATGTCTATGTCTTGGTGGTAGTTTCCATCAGCTCTGTCTGGTGGGGATGGAAAAAGGAGTTTGCTGGAACAGGCAGTCCTGCAAAGTCAGTTCCAGGTTGACACAGCGTTTGAGTTGTACAGCCATGGCCTCCTACACAGTTGTCTCTGATGCTATTTCTAGATTTCTTCAGCTTCTGGGCAGCTGTGTGCTCTGGCATGGCTTTGTCCAGAAGGAAGGGATGGGAGGTGGCCATGGGGAGAGAAGCCCCAAGCCCAGGCAAACGATTGTCTTTGCAGCAGGGCCAGCACCTGCAGTTGTTCTGGGTTTGCCATGGGGTGCAGGAGGAGGCAAATGAGCAACAGCTCTGGCAAACAGAATGTCCAATCAAAGGCTGATGTACTTGATTCCAGCCTTGCTGAGGAAGGGCCCAGTGTATCCCTGACAGGATGTGGTCCTTTAACTGTAGTTTGAAGAGGACTTGATTTGGGGCTTTAGTTGTGCCAGAAAGGAAGGGACACTTAAAGAATGGTGTGCACCTGCCCCTCCTACCTCCACCCTCCTTCCTGGTCATGGCATGGGGGCCCTGGAGCAACTTGGGCAAGCAGAGACCTTGCAGAGAGCAGCAGGGCAGGGAGCTCTGCTGAACTTCCTAAATGCCAGTGAGCCTGAGATGATGGAGGTGTGGGAGCTGGAGAGCACGGAGCATCGCGAGAGCTCAGCAGCTTCTGGGCTGAAAGGCTGCTGGGCAACTGTAAGAGGGAAGGGCAGCAGCAGAAGAAATGAGGGGTTTGAGAAAAGCAGGTTCTGACATCCTGCAGAATGGCTTTGTGGAGACTTGGCTGGAGATCAGCACTGGCTGTGAGGTGCCTAAGGGGCAGGGAGAGAACAGTGGTCTAAACCCATTCCCATACCATCCAAAAGGCCAGTGGAGGCAGTGGCACTGCAGAACATGCTGATGCCAACCATGTGGATTCCTGCTGGGATGGTCTCTCCCTCACCAATTCCCTTTCCTATGCCACCCTTCCCCTTCCTAGGACAATCTGCTATATATGATATTGACTTTTCCTGTCAGGGCATGTGTAACTGTCTTGAGTCATGAATGAGGGCAAGGCTGGATGCTATATTTGAGCACTGTGTACCACTCTTTCCAGGCATCCTTGCTGTATCCCAGAGGTGGGGATATGAAGAAGGGGTCATTGGGGCTGCCTTTGGTCCCCCCTATACCCAAGGCAGTCAGTCCCAGTCTTGGCAGTGCTGCAGGGTCTCTGCTCAGCTCTGTGCAGCTGGATGTCCAAGAGTCCCAGGAGATGAGGTAAGCCAAGGTGTCTGCTGCTCCCCTCTGCAATTCAGCTCCCTCTTGCCATCTTGTGAGGTTCCTTTGCACAGTCAGCTCTCTCCCATGTACTTAGGGAAACCTCTGTGTATTCACCATGTGGCCCATCTGTGATGATCCAGCTCCATGTCAAACCCCACACTGCATGTCACAAGGGCAGAGGTGGTGGTGGTGGGGAAGAGGAGGCAGGGCTTAAAAGCATCTGAAGATGGGTCCTCTGCTGGGCTTGGTATTGATTCCCTCTGTAATGTTTGTGGTGTCATTTGGGAACTGTATTGCATGGGTCTGTCTCCTGAAGATGATAGAATACTATAATCCGTGACTGCCACCTTCAGCACCCACAAGCATATGCTTGTAGAAATATTGGCTGCTGGAGAGGGGTCTGCGAATTCTAGTATTGCTTTTTTTACTTTTAACACGGGGTGCTGTTGTTCATGTTGCAACATTCCTTTGTTGTAAAGAGAAATATAAACAGCACATAAAACCCAATCCAGAACTCAGTGGGAGTTGCAAATAGAAAGGCCATGAAATCTAGCTTAGGAAAGCAATTACCTCCTGGGAGTTATTGTCAGATTCTGGACATCTCTGTGGGTTGGCATCTGTTTGGAAGGGAAGGGATCCCAAAGACAATGTCAGGCATAACTTCTATCTTCCTTGGCCTCCACTGTGAACTGAGATTCCAGGGAAGTTTTGGGTTATAGATGTACGATTTAATCAGTGTTTAATATAGAGGCCTGGATTTAAAATCCAAGAGGTCATGGTGCTAGAGAAGAGTTCTAGCACTGTACCTGATGGAAAGATTGGTTTGGAAATGTGTGATAAAATGTAGCTGTCATGCTTATCTGAGTTAGAAAGAAGGATAAATAAGAAGAAAGAAGGACTCAGGAGTATCATTCCTATTGAAGAGCTTAGGTAGGGCTTTAAAAGTGCAATCTGAATATCCTTGGCTATCAGCTGAGTTGGATAAAGTAGTTTTCTTATTCAAAAAGCAAGGAGGTGGAATATCCTTCTCAGAACACTCCAGTGCTCTGACCACATGTAGCACGAGACTGGCACCAGCGCAAGGCATGAGCAGGCAAAGCCAAGCTTTGTCAGCAGAAGCAAAGTAGCTGCCCTCCATACAGACTCGTGTCTCAGCTTAGCAACCTTTGCTGCTTCAGAGAGGCTGTAGGAGCCCCCCAGGTTTCAAAAGGAGAGACACCACAATTGGGGAGTTATGATGCAAGTTGGAGAATGACTGCTGTGTTTCAGCTGGAGCTTGGCCAGCTCTGTCTGACTGCAGCAACTGAAAGCTTAAGGACAATTAATCAGCTTTGCATCTTGTTGGCTTGATGTCTCTTGCATTTCCTCCTTCATCAGAGTGAACAAGCTAGGAAAGATTGCCTCCTCTCATGCTACACCTCTTCCCTCCCTTCTCTTTCTCCCTCCTCATATGTGCTTTTGTTCTCCCTTTCTCAAGGCCAAGACCGAGCGGCAGCATCAAAGAGAAGTCTGAACATGCAGGTAGGTACAGGGCATGTCGGTACTAAAATGACCATTGGCATATTGAATCAGAGGTGACATCTTGAAAACTTGGTTATGAACCATGGTTTTAAGAATTTCTTTAAATTTGTTTCAATTCCTTGATGGCCTCAGTGGACTGTCCCAGAGCCCAGTCACTGGGAGTGCGCTCCGGTGGTACAATGAAAATTCCTGCATTGTGAAGTGTTGAGTGGCAGGAGCTAGAGTGGTACTTTGGGGCACTGGAATTGTAGTGTGGGAAAAGAAAACATTCTTCTCCATCCTGCATTTGCATTTTATCTCCATGCAGTCTTTGTAGTGTTGCAATTAGGAGAGAAAAAGAAGGAAATCCTCATTTAGCAGGAAATGAGAAATATTCCCTTTCCTTCCTCCTGCCCTTCAAGGAGAAAACCTTTCCTTTGGGCAATTTCTGAGCTGGACTCTTTGAGATCTAAGGCAGATTCATAGACACCGCCTGGTTTTGCACAGAGGGAAATCAGGAAACCTCCTATGACAGAAAATCCTGTTGAATTTTGCATTTCAGGAGAAGGACAATTCCAAATGGATGCAGCATATGCAGGGTCTGAGTTTGTCATCCTCTGACAGCACAAGCCCAAAGCCACCTATGGCAGGTTCACCATGGCAAATCTCTTGCCCCACTGCCTCTGCCTGTGTCAGTGTTGCAGGCTGAGGCTGGGGGAGGAGATGCCTTCTGCCTTGTCCCCCTGTCCCTGCCTTGCCTGATCCCTGACAAGTAGAATTGTGCCAGACAAACTGCGGTCTCTGGTGCGACTGTGCCAGCCAATGCCTTTGAGTTGAAAGCCTCCAGCAAAGTTTGTTGTTATTCTTTTGCCATTTTGGGGCTTGTCATGATAGGAGAGTTGAGATATGAAGAAATAGTTGTGCTGATGCAGAAAAAGGGATCAGATGCCCAGGCCCCTTTGCTCAGGATTAGTTCTGCCAAATCCTGGGCAGAGGCCCTTTGGAATGACTCCTTAATTGGTGATATGCAGCTGGAATGCTTAATGCAGCTAGGGAGAAGTATTGCTCAATAAGTAAGGTGGCATTTTTGCTGGATTTATTCTGGACTAGAAATTAGCTATAGCATTAACCCTTACCGGTTGTAGTTTTGTAATTGTCCTGACATCCTACAAGGGAAATAAAATCTTGGTATGAGGCACTTATTCTTCCCCTACTGCTTGGCTGCTACATGATTTTATCCCCTGTGAAGCCATGTAAAGAAATAGTTCTAAGAGCTGTGTTGGAGAGTATTTGAGAATGACCCGCCATTAGACAAAATCTAATTTGTCAGTATCGGCCGTGATCAGAAATGTTTTGAGACAGGTCATATCTATGTTGGGCTTGGGTGTTTCTGCAGGAAAGAAGGTAGGGAATAAAGTCCTCCAAGAGTGAAGTAGAACAAAAGTGAAACTTCTGGATGATCTCTTTATTCCCTTCAGTGAGGGGCTTGCATATTCCTGAGGACATCTAACTGGGAAAGCAAAGCTTCTTTTGCATCTAACATGTGGTGCCAAAGTTTGTGTACCAGCAATTCCTTTGTTTGAAAGAGAAATAAAGAAAACACAGAAGTGTAAAACCTAAAATAGAATTGAGTGGGAGTTACAGAAACAATGGCCCTGATTACAGGATTGGAAAACAATCACTTCCTAGACAGTGTCAAATTCCAGAGACCAGTGGGAGTTTCCAACTCTTTGGAAGGAAATGATTCCTGGAGTAGTGGGGAGGCAACAGGCATAGAACCCATCTCTCCTGGCTTGCCAGCTCCACATTGTTCAGAGAAATTCAAATTATGCTAGATTCATGAAAAATAAAGAAACAACAAATGTTTGCAGTCAAAAAAATAAAGTTTGAATTCGCTACCCATTAGATGAGTTGATTGTAAAGGAGTGAGTTCAATTAACTCACTTCTTTTCCTGTACTTGATCTACAGATCCTTCTGAGTCTACGACACAAAACCAGAGGATGAAGGGAAAGAGCTCTTGGTGTGTGACAGGAGCTGGGATGCCTCTGCTCCCAAGGAAAAACGATGAATTGCTCAGATTGGAGACCTGCATGCGGAAGCCCAGCGTTGGGAATGGAGGTGTGGGCTCCCGGCCGGCTCAGGGGGCCTTGGCCCAGGAGCCCCGGCAGAGGCAGCTGAGCAGCGCTGTCCCCAGGGTCACTGCCAGGGAGGAGGACAAGGGGAAGGACCAGCATGGCTCAGCCTCCCACAGAGGTAAGGTGGGAGCTGGGCCGCTCTCTGGTGGGAGGAAGGGTCTTGTGCCAGCCTGGAGAGCCTGTGCACATTGCCAGGGAGCAGTTGTGCCCTGCAGGTGCCCCCTGCCATGAGCTGTGCTGCTGCCAGTGCCCCGTGGAGCTGTAGGGCTGCTGAGCTGTGGGGCAGGGAGAGGAGCAGGAGGCTGCATGTGTAGCTGAGCCATTGCTGGGAAGCACAGGGCTCTGGGCTCCCTGCTGTCCCAAAATGTTGATCTAAAAGCATACAGGTTTAGAACCTGGGACTACTTTTAGGAACCAGAAAGAAGATGTTTACTAAAATCAGCATAAGGGCAGATAAGAATCTCTGTCAAGAGCAATCTCCATCTCTGCCCTTCTCTATCAAACACAGAGGCTCTCCAGCATCCAGGGGCTGAGGCAGCAGGTTTCAGTCTGCTGGCCCACAGAGTAATGTCATGTCTCCTTCCAGGAGCCCATCCACTGGGAGAGGGTCTAGGCATATGTAGCTTGCTGCTCTCATGCACCATCTCTGTGCCCTGTTAGAGCTCTGTAATCTGGAACCTGTCTTGCCTGTTGCCAAGCATGACATTTTTGGGCAATTGAAGTGTGCCAGAGATTTACAGGAACCTTTGCTTCCAGTACCAGGCCTCCCACTGAGCCAGCTCAAGGAGATGGATCATCCCAGCAGTCCTGGTCTAACAAGTGACAGAGACCTGAGAGAGGGCTTTGGAAAGGTAAGGGATAAGAACAGGGATGAGCAGACTTCCATTCCAGTGGCTGTTTAGTGCTTGGCCCAAAATGCCTCTGAAAACCATGATCCTCCACTCTTGGGGGTTGGGGATTGTCTTGGGAATATATTTGACGGCTACTGAGCAATTGCTTGGCTGTTTCCAGAGGTGCCAAAGTCAGTGCATGGAGATGGTGCCAAGGTCATGCCCGAAGCATTCTTTATATGCAAAGGCCATTTTAGAGAAGTTCTGATTGGCAGAGCAAACTGTAAACCAGTGAATGTGGGCAAAGGGCACCCTCAGAAGCAGAGAAGCAAAGATGCTAACGTTGAGTATAAGCAAGGCTTCAAAATAAAAACGGGACAGATTGATGTCTCCTGGTTACCTTTCTGGCTGTATCTCACAGCCCTCTCATTCTCACATTTTCTGCTCCTTAATATCCATGTTCCTCCAAATTGTTTTCACATGACTCCCTCCTCCTTTTGGTCTCCTGGTCTCAGAGACCAAGTCGTTGAGAGTCCTTCAGAGCTGAGTCCTTCAGAAGCCAGGAAGTGACAAACAGCTACACTTCCTGGCCATAAGTGTTAAGCATCAGCCAATTACCCCTCCTTGCTGCATAATGCACATGGCTTTTATTCTCCTGCCCTGGCCTGTAGGAGCTGAACTGCCTGCTCATTGCTCATGGGAGCTCTTCCTTTGTCTTGGAGCATTCCTATGACTTCCATGTTTCAAGTAGGGTTTCCTGTCACAGTTGGAGCAGAGTAAGGCTGTGGCACTAAAGTGTTCCACCTGACGGTGTATAATTGCCAAGGTGAGGATGGGAGACATTCTCCTGAAACTATTGGAATGCATATGGAGCTGGATTAATGTCTGTGGCACTCTGTGGACTCTATGCTCCCGATGAGATGATGTGCCTGGTTTGTGTGTCTCTGCTTACAGTCTGTGATGTATTTCCATTGCAACTAGGTTCGTTCTTCATTGTGCAAGTTGGCTGAAAAGAAGTTAGAGCAGAAGAAAACTGAGATTTTTGAGAATGAGATGAAGAAGAGGAATGAAATTTTATCATCCTTAAAGCTGCCTCCACTGAGAGTTGAGCCCAGGGATGCAGCTGAAGCAAGTAAGTGGTGTCTACACTGCTGGTCCTTTTTGAGCTCTTCCTTACCCTCTGCACAGTGTTGCAATCAGACTGGGGGGCTGTTGCACTTGCATCTGAGTGGAAGCTTGCATAGGAATGATTTCCATTTTGCAGAGAAAAACACAGAGGCATTAATTGTCTTGCCCATGGCCTCACTTAGTAACAGAGTATCAGCTTCCCACCTTCACCTCTAAAATCTTTCAGAGTAGAAAATTCAGTCTTGGAAAGTCGCCTGGGGCTTCAGACTCTGTCCTGGAGAGCAGCTTCCAGGCAATGTGAATGCAGAAGAATGCTTTTCCACCAAGGTGCAACATGGAAGAAACCAAATTCAGCTCCTACTGATGAAAAGACCAGAGATCCTTCTCGAGCCACTCCCCTCCACGGAGCTGGCACTGTAGAGCTGTGCTGAAGCCCTGAGGCAGTGCTTCTGTTGTAGCCCCAGGAGCAAGCAGCATTCCCCAGTGAATCCCGGCTGAGGGGCTCTGGCTGCAGCGCTGTGTGCGCTGCCCCGAGGGCGGCAGCAGGGACCTTCGGGGGCAGCACTCAGCCCCAGGGCACCACCCAAGCTTATCTGCACTTTCTTTTGGGAACTTGCCCAGCCTGCCTCTGAAACAGGAAAACGAAAGCATAGCAACACTGGCTTCTCCTTGTTTCTTAGGGGAAGCATCACTGCAGTTTGATTTTTAAACTGGAAGAAGGTAGATTTAGATTAGATATTAGGTAGAATTTATTTTATAATGAAGGCAATGAAATGCTGCAAGGGTTTTTCCAGAGAAGCTGTTGTTGATTTATCTATGAAGGTGTTCAAGGCCAGTTTACATGGGGCTCTGAGGAACCTGATCCAGATGAAGATGTTCCATTTCCCAGGGTTTGGACTAGATGGTGGTTAAAGGGGCCTTCCCACCAAAATTGTTGTAGGTTTTCCTGGGTGATTGTATGATCCTTGTCCCATACTAGCGTGCCAGTGTTCTACTTGAAGTTCTTTGGGATAACACAGAGATGTTACCCAGCTCCAGCAAATTTTCTGGCCCTTTCCATAGTGACCCTGTCCAGCACCCTCCACTTACAAGCTCCTCTTTGGTCCCTACAGGCCTCAGCCAAGCAGCTGTCAATGGCACAGCTTCCAGTGTGCAGAGAAAACACCCTGGTAATGCCTTGAAGAAGAAGGTCTTGAGGAAGCAGGACAAGATGCCCTTACTGCCCACTATGCCCATCATCCAAGAGGAAGGCAGTGTCCCATGCAACTCCTCAGGTAAGTCTGCTCTGTGGCAGCTTTTTCCCATATAGTTATTTCCTTGCAAAAGGAGCACAAAGTGCCTCCTGCCTCAGCCAGCACAACTGGGCTCTTTGGTCAATAGCCAGTCCGGGAATGAGCACCAAATCCACTTTTGAGTTCCTACAGCTTGGTTGTCTTGCCGTAGTCGGTTTTTAGAGATGCATTGGAAAGTTGAGCTGAATAAAGTAGAGGTAAAGGCCTAAGCTCGGGCTTTTGTCCATCCTGATAATCCGAACTACAGCGCTGGTGCCAGGAGACAGCTGTAAGTGCAGAGAGGAGCTGGGGGCAGTGTGCCAGGGTGTGCTCACTGTGCACCTACGAGTACCACCACCATCAGTTGACCACTCCCCATCGGGGCCCTCTGCCTGTGCTGTTGTCCGGCTCTGCAGCCAGCTTTTCTGCTATCCCAGTAAGGGTTGTCTCTGCATGGCAGTCAGTGCCTTGGTACAGTCGTGCTGCTGCTCCCTGAAGCGATCAATGGCTCCTGGCTGCCACCATCCCATGGCCTGCAATTCCAAGAGGAAACAAGCAGTGCCTCCTGTGTCACTGCAGCCAAACACAGTGGCTGCTGGTAGGAGGTGACAGTCAGGAGGGGCTGCCTGGTGCTCCAAGGTTGCTTGTGCTATCATCCCAGCTAGAGTGACATAAGAAGAAAGGAGCAAGGAATAATAATTGGAATGCTCTTTTCTACTGATGCTATTTCCACGTTGAGAACTGACCAGAATTGAGCCTGGGTTGTTCCGGCTTGGCTTGGTGCTGTGGCAGGGCAGCTGCAGGAGTTTCCTCAGAGAGTTGCAGAGTGCCTCAGTCCTCAGGGCTGGGGGAAATGAGGGCGCTGGGACAAGAGAGGCCCCTGGGGGGTTCCCTCTAGGTGTAGCCATTCCCACTGGTCGTCCCTGTCTGGCAGGGAGTGGGAGCTCTGCGGCCTCAGGAACCTGCCGCTGGCTGTGCTACCTGTGGCACTTGGGAGCTGGCACTGTGTGGGCAATGGTCAGGTTTAGCCTGGAGCTGTGCCCAGCTGGGGGGGCTGGGAGAAAGCAAGGAGCCCAAGGAGGCAGACAGCAGGGAGGTGTGTGAGGCAGTGCCAGTTTGCAGCACATGGAAGCCTGGCTGGGAGCTGGGGCTGCAGGCCGCTCCATGGCGGGGTGCCTTGCCCGGGGCTGCAGCGCTCAGGGCTGACCCTCTCCTCACAGTGACCTCGCAGACGGCCACTGGTGCCGAGCGCCGACAGGAGCTGCTCCGTGAGCGTGGGCACAAGGACACAGCCTCTGCTGACCCACAGCAGTCCTTGCTCCAGGCACTCTCCTGGCTGGGCAGCGATGACTGGTAAGAAAGGCCCCGGTCACTCTGTCTCCCTCTTAGCGTTAAGGAAGCTTACAAGTGGATCTTGCCAGTGCCTCTGAGCCCCGACAGCCCAGAGGGCAAAGGACTCTGCTGAAACCACTCCAGAGCAGTGAGAGGATCAAGATTTGAGAGCAGCCTTTGCTTGGCCTCGGTCTGCAGCTGTGCTCCAGCTGCTGCCGCTCTGTGCTGCTCCCTCGCTTTGCCTGCTGCTCCATGGAGCTGCAAAGGAAGTCTTGAGGGAAGAGAGGAAGCTGTGGGATGAGATGATTTGCTGGCTGAAGGCAGCAGCAGGATGGCAGCAGTTTTGAGTGTAGAGATTTGGGTGCCTTGGGGCACTGGCCCAGTGGGACTGAGTAAGATTTCTCTCTGCTCCCAGTGCTGACAGCAATGGCAGGTGACAGGGTCTCCCTGTGACCTCCTGCATGTGAGTCCCAGAAGCAGCTCCAGGGAGTCACTCTTTCTGAGAAATGGACTGATTTGTGCTTTCAAATCCCCAGCCTGTCTTTACTCCTGAAAGGCTCATGGCAGAAGGGAAGGAGAAAGCAATGAAACCCTCTAGGAATCTTGGACTTTTTGAATTCAACTTTTTTCTTCTCACTGCATCATATGGGCTGGAGGTGTTTTGCCAATACTCAACATGTGTCCCACAATTAGACAGAGAGAGAAGGAGGCCCAGAGGTGATAACCCTACGAATGTTAGGTGATGCTGGTTAAGTTTTTGGTGATATTGGTTGTGGTATCGGGGTTAGCATAAACTCACTGTTGGATGCTTCATTCACACAGGGGTACGGACTCCATTCACACTGGGATAAGCATGAAAAATCTGCCACCATGCATCTCTTTGTGCAGTCACATTTGCTTTGCAATTCTCTTCTGCTTTCTCTTCCCCCTTTTTGTTTGGTGCCCTCTGAGGTACAAGAGAGCTTCTGCAGGTGTGGGGGGTCCCGGTGACTCTCAGGGGTGCCCATGGGATCGGTCAGCAGCCCTGTGCTGCAGCCCTGATGCCTCACACACCTTCCTGTAGCTCAGGGCTGCCTAGAGCAAGTGCCTAGAGACAGAGTTGTTTACACCTTTTAAATAACATGTTGCTGTAGTGGGCATTGTTTTTGGTAGGGGATTCTGGGAAAAGGCAGAGTTTCAACTGTTCTTTCCCAGGCGTGGAATCTTATGGGAAACCCTGCTGCTCCTTTTCTGGGCAATGTGGAGGTGGAGTGGAGTGAGTGAGAAACAAGCCTGGATTGTAGCATGGAAACTGAGCTCCAGAGTGCCAGTGCAGACTTTTATTGCTGAACTGCCTGCTGGGGATGAAAAAGAAGGAAAATGCCCCAATAACTGCCCAAGGGGATTGTGTCTTAGGGACAGGTATAGGGAGGTGACAAGAAACAGGAGCATGACCCAGTCTCACAGCTTCTAGGAAACTGTGTCATAGGGACTCCATGGGCCAGACATTTCAGAAAGGCTGTCTTGTAAAAGAGCCACAAATGAAGACACTGAAACCCCTCTATTTGTCTCTTGGATTTGTGTATGCTTTTGACAGCAACAACATCCTGCGGGAAGGAGCTCCACAATTTCATTAAGTACTCCTTGAAAAGCACCTCCCATTGTTTGACTGAGCTGCCAGCCTGGTAATTTCAGAGGGTGCTGCCTAGTTCTTGGGTGGAGAGAAAAATCCATCTTTTTGGTACTTGCCTTTCAGGGAGATGAAGGAGAAGGGACTGGTCAGCATCAAACTCCTGGCTGGGTCCCATTCAGAAGTCCTGCTTTCAAGGCTTCGTGACATTTGCTTGGCAGTTACCAGTGAGGTGAGAACACTCTTGTGAATTGTGCCCTGTACTTCATACACGGTGTGTAGAGTAGCTATGTGCTTGTTCATCTCCAAGTGTGCTCAGAGACTGCCTTCATTTCTCTTTTTAGATCTTGTATTTCTAATGTCTGTCAGGTTTCTATGGGATCTGTATGTAGATGTAGTTGTATTCACTGGTAGGTCGGGTATCTGACACTCATCTTTGAGTGAGCTGCCATTATCATGAAATGTGCAAATGCAGAAAAAGATACTCTAATTATGTTATTTTCAGAGTCCTAGTCTCTGCCCGAGCTGTCATTCAACACTGCAAATTAGTCTGTAGGCCTGAGCGTGTGTTTTCTGTTTCCTGGCTGAGTGCTTCAGCTGCTGGTGTTGCTTTTTTAAACAGGAGCACGTGACTCTTTTATCTTTATGACTGACGCCTTTATGGTTTGAAAGCAGCCCTTACTTTAATTTGGTTCTTTGTATTTCAAAGAAAAGAGCCTAAAGGGAAAGCAGTTGACATTAAAGAAGGCTTAAGTAGATACTTTATGAAATTTCTTATTTTTAGGCCTGTTACATGCAAGTCTGAGGCCAGATATTGGTGCCAGTGGAAGTGTCATGCTGTGCATGTGCTCTTCTGCTCTTATTGTGCTTTTATGTTCCTCTGGACACAGTGGGACGTGTTGTCATTTCCTGAGTCGTCTGTCTAAGGCAACTGGTTTTCTTTCCGAGGTCATTCTTATGTTTCCCCTCATGACTTCCCCAGGTGACCAACCTCCGCTCAAAGGTGTCCTACTCTGCCATTGTCACTCTGGGAGAGCTCTTTGTGACCTTGAAGAAGGACATGGACTCTGAGGTGGATGAGGTGGCTCGGGTCCTTCTGCACATGATGTGTAATTCACCAGAGTTTGTTGAGAAAGCAGCCAGTCACACCCTGGGGATCATGGTGGAGAATGTGACTCCTGCACGAGCAATGACTTCTCTCCTGGACAGTGGAGTCAAGTAGGTTCTTCTTTCAGTGATATTCTTCACCTTCTAGAGTACTTCTAGGTGGGGGAAGGGATGAGAGAAAGAATGGGAATGGTGGGAGGGAAGGGTCCTGTATCCTGCATCTTCTGTCAACTCAGTGACTGGATTCTCCAATCCACCTCATTTCTTTCCTCTTGTCCCCTCTTTCTGCCCTCCCTCAGCCTATGAGTTCTCAGAATGAAAGAGCTGTAGAATATGGGAAGTTGGACGAGGCCATGAGGATGATTAAATCCAGTTCCTGGCCTTGCACAGAGCACCCCAAGAGTCACACCATGTGCCTGAGATTGTTGTCCAAATGCTTCTTGAACTCTGTCAGGCTTGGTGCTGTTGACCACTGCCCTGGGGAGCCTGTTCCAGTGTCCCAGGCACCCTGTGGGTGAAAAAGCTTTTCCTGATATGCAACCTAAACCTCTTCTGACTCATCTTCCCGCTGCTTCCTGGAGTCCTCCCAGTCTGTCAGAGTTGCCTAGATGTGGTGAATGGTGGGGAAGTGCAAGTGCCTGCAAAGGCTAAGGATAGAGCCTTGTGCTTCTGTGGGAAGAGGGACAATTGCAATTGCAGCTATGAGTGCTCTTTGATATTTCACTGCACTAAGCACAGAGGCCCTGGGAAAAAACATGCATCCTCATGATGCCATTAACTGGAGAAATAAGAAGGGTACTTGCTGGGGTATGGAGCACCTAGGGGAGAATGTGCTGGCTGTGACACAGCCTGCACAGCAGGTGCAGCTCCTGCCAAAGGAGTCCTGTATGACTATCCTGGCCATAGAGCTCTACTTTCTAATCAAACTGGTGTTTCATGTTAGCCTTGAGATGATGAATCACTGCACATACACCTTCACAGGCCCACTACTATGGGATAGCTGATGCAAATGCTGCCTTAAGTGTTTGTGCTGAGCCTGATAATTATCAAAAGACACTCTCTAGAACTGGACAATCTGGGTAAATTGATTGCCACACTTTCCCCATCTTTGCAATAGGATAAAACATTCAGATGTACCCCTTGCCAATCCTCACAAAAGAAACAGGCTGCATTGCTGCATATTCTGCAACTTCACGGCCCACAGTGTGTTTTCTCTGCATCTGTATTTTTCCAAAGCTCTGCAGATTTGGGGATAAATGGCTGGAATGAGCCTCAGTCCTGCTGCAGCTCTGTGTGATGGGTGCCCTCTGATAGGTTAGCATGAATGGTCTTTCATTTCTAAAGAATTCATATATAATCTAATTTTTTATCTTTCTCAGTGGAAATTGTGGCAAAGACACTGAGTATCAGGTCGTGCAGGGAGACTGAATTCCTCCGTCTTCCTTGCAGACAGTCCTTGTGTCCAATGCTAATTTGAGTTTCTCTGAGGACAGAAGCTTCTACAGGTGTCTGAAGCTGCAGGGAGAAGCCAGGCCTCCTTCCCGCAGCAATGGCAGGGAGCACGCTCTGGCCAAGGCCTGTGCTGCTGTTGCTCCTTCTCCCTGTGCCCCAGTGTTTGCTCTCCTCTTGCCAGGAGCCGCCACGCCCAGGTGCGGAAGTGTGCGGCGCAACTGCTGCTGTCCTTGATGGAGAAAATTGGAGTCACGAAGCTCGCAGGCACACCCAGGGCTGAGAGGCTGGCGCACGCGGCAGGGACGCTTGCTCAGGACTGCCACAAGGACACAAGGTAACCATCTTCATTTCACCTCCTCACACAGGAAAACTGTCTTGTGTCTGTCTAGAAAGGTAAAACCACAAAAGAGTGGTAACGAAAGGAAATATTAAGTTACCTCACGGTGTGGATAAGGGCCATAGAGGCATGGAATACCCGGAGTTGTATGGGATCCATTGGGGCCATGGAGTCCAGCTGCCAGCCATGTGCAGGACATGCCAAGAGTCACTCCATGTGCCCAAGAGCATTGTCCAAACGTTTCTCGAGCTCTGTCAGCCTTGGTGCTGTGACCACTGCTCTGGATTACCTGGGGAAATGACTGTAGTGGGTAAGCTGAGGTTGTCCAGCAAGAAGGAGCATTGCCAACTTCCTGTGACTTGAAGGATTCTTTCCTGAGATCAAAAGAGCTCAGATTTGGCAGTCAAACAGTTTTGTTTGATCTTAGGTGCACAACACAGAGCCAAAATGTTGCCTCATGTTCATCACTGAAAGACCCAAAGCAGATCTTTCTTGTTAACTTAAAACTTTTCTAGAAGTATTTCAGGGCTAATGTATTCAGTCTGTCTAAACCTCTTCTGCAGCTTTCTAGAATGCTGTTGTCTGTGCTCAATGACCTCTAAATTTCTTCTGGGGGAAAACTGGCTTCCTAGTGGCAAAATCAACCCAAGCCACCCAAATCCCCTTACTTTGATGATTCAATTAATAGCTGCCAAAAATACAGGAGCAACTAGCTGCTGCTCTGCATACATATAGAATAGTCAATAGGAGGCCTGAGGTGTTTTGTGCTGGATTCTCTGCCAGTTAATGGAAGGCAAATTATTGAGCAATGGCAGCAAGGTACTTCTAATGGGATCTGACAACAAAACAGATGTGTTTCACTTGTTCCCTGGGATCCTTTGATCCCACAGAAGCACACCCACAGTTTCAGAGTGAAATGATATTTTTCTCTCACTTTGCTGAGTAGGTAATGCCATCTCATGCAAGGATTGCAAAGGATGACATTAAGGTATCAGCCTCTTCTGTTAACAGGTTTCCTTTGTTTGTTCGATTTCCTTCCTTCCTTCCTTCCTTCCTGGAATCCTTCCTTCCTTCCTTCCTGGAATCCTTCCTTCCTTCCTTCCTGGAATCAATCCTTCCTTCCTTCCTGCCTTCCTTCCTGCCTTCCTGCCTGCCTGCCTGCCTGCCTGCCTGCCTTCCTTCCTGCCTTCCTTCCTCCCTCCCTCCCTTACTCCCCTCCCCCCTTCCCCCCTTCCCCCCTTTGCTTCCTCCTTCCCTCCTTCCTTCCTTCCATAGGCATTATGGACAGGAGATGGTGAAGATGTTGATAAATCATCCAAAATGTAAAATGCTTTTGGAGCGATCCGTTCCTGCCTGTGACCTGGAAGATATTCTGAGAAGAATTAAGAAGAAAGTAAGTGCTTGGCAGGAGAAATGTCTCCTTTGTGCAAGTATAGCCACAGCTAATAGGACATCAAACATACCTAATCTGTCTTTATCTCATTCCCCTTCTGCTCAATCATTTTGCTCCTGGGAATGAGCTGTTAATCCCCAGCCTGTTCATCTGCAGACCACAAAGGAGCTGATATTCTTAGGGGAAAAGTGGGGCTTTGAATATTTTGACTATTGGTCACAAAGAGGAAAGGGGAAGAGAAGAAAGTGGGTTTACATTTAAGCATAACTCCCCACCCTGCTGTCCCTGCTCTGCTCCCAGTAAAGCAATGAAGTGAGAAAAGTGCTTCTGAGGAGAACAGAGTCTTTGCAAAAGACACTGGAAGCAGTAGTGCCAAGAGAATTTCCAAAACTGCAGCAGATGTCCCAGTCAATCCTAATTGCTACAATTACCGTCTGTCTTTTGGGAATAATGCCCTGCTGTCAAGCCCTGTGGAGCTGGAAGAAGCTTGGTGAATCCAGCAGCATCCAGAGGAAAATCATTTGTCTGGGGGGGGACTTTCATTGTTTTTATCTACGTTATAGAAGGGAGCGTGTCCTTTGTGCACAAACAGGGAGAGCGAGTGTTGAACCAAATCACCTTCCAACAAAATTGGCCCACCCCAAAGAGTCCTAATTTTTCTGCTTTTTCCTATAAGATCTCTTGGTGCCTAGCAGTTTCCATTATTCCCATTTATGCTCGATACTCATGAATTGGGGAGTTTAAACTGCTGCTCACTATGGCAGCACCCATAACCTGCCTTGGGCTATTGCAAACAAAGAGTTGGCATCACTGAATCTCTGGTCTGTTTCCTTCTGTAGGTTTGCAAATATTTCCCTAAGCCTTGGTAGCAGTGATCCTGGTTCTAACTTGTGTTTTTAAGCAGACGGTTTCCTATTCTATATTCGAAATGTTGGTGGGGTTTCTCTGTGTCCTTGTAGGGGATGGAAGAGCAGAAGGGTGAACGCCCATCTGTCAAGAGCCCTGTGAAGATGAGGTGCCATGTCTCAAAGAAGCCCCAGGCCACATTTCCTTCTAGTCAACGGTACTGAGCACTTTTGTTAGATGTGACAAAGCACACAACAAGCTTGACATTTCTCTTCCTCAAGAAAATCTTTCTGGAGAGATGGCCTGTGCCACTGATTCTTTCCTTACCCTACAAATTTTATTTGATAAAAATGCCTATATCTGCATTAATAATATTTGTAGATTGTCTCCCGTAATGATTGTCTTGAAGTCCATGCTGTTTTCAGAGCCTCATGATTCTCTAGCTTGAAATCACATCATGAGTAAAGCACCTCTGGATGTTTTGCTCACGATTATCTGCAGGTATTATCACCAACAAGCCATCATTTGCTTTTATTTTCCAGGGTGAAGTCGACCTCGGATGGACGCCTCCTACACCATCCAAAAGTCCAGGTCACGTTGCCTCCAGCTGTGGATGAAATGGAGATGCTCCAGAAGCTTTATGATCTCCTGGAAGCCAAGGGGTTTGAGACACGGATGGAAGGAGTGGCACTCCTCCTAGACCTGTGCAAAAACAGCCCCAAGCTCATCACCACAAACATTGTCCAAGTATGTAGGGTATCTTCACTGTTCCTTCCCTTCAGCTCCTCTCCCAAGCCTGTAGCAATGAAGTTAATTCAGTCTGTCTTGGCACTACATCCTGCCTTGTTGGGACAGGCTGGTCCCTCTTACCCAGACAAATTTAATTCAGGTCCAGCATGCAGGACAAGTTCTTTCAGTCCAGCTGTATTTGTCTGGCAGGTGCCTATTGATGTTGTTCATCACATGATGACAGAATTTTCCACTGCTCTAACCTTTGCTGTCTCCTACTCCCAGCTGGGTTCAATGAAAGGAATCCAGCCACTGAAAGCATGGCAATTCTTCTCTTGATGAAAAATGGCTTTGAATGGGGAAGAGAAGTATCAGGCTGGGTTGGTATAACCCAAATGTTTTTACAGACATACTTCTCCAAACTCCATCCTGTCTTGCACAAACACAACTGTGGCTACTCGTTTCCATTCTTGTCTCTATTGCACTTGGTAAAGATGGTGTGTAACCTTCTCGGGTATTGAATGCTCATTTCTACATCCCCTCTCCAAACAAGGACATTTTAATCCACCTTTCCTGCTGCTTGTTCTCTTCACAGATTTTTGATCATTTTGTCCTGAGAATATCTGACACGCACAAGAGAGTGAAGCAGATGGCGCTGGACGTGCTGGCAGAAATGATAGCCATCCTGGAAGATGCCTTGAACCCCGTGATTGTCCGTTTAGTGGAAGGAATACTAAAGAGCCTGAACTCAAAGGATACCGGGGTTCATGCTGCAGCTGTGAAAGCGCTGGAAAAATCCGTTTCTCATTTTGGTAAGGCTGACATGGACTCTCCTCAACTGTGTCTCTGCCTCTCTGACACAAGAGAACACTGAGTGCCATGAGAGCTCTTGTTGCCCGTGGAACACTCCAGCTGACATCCACCAGAAGCTGTGGGGGTGCAGTCCTTAGGCACCAGTCCCCCAAGAGGCTTGAATGTGCATCAGCATTTCCCACAAGTGCCAGGAGCCCTTGGCTCTGTGCTGCTTGTCTGGAGAGGAGGTCCTGGACTACAGCTTTGCTACAATTCAGAGGCAAAGGGGATTTTGGAGATTGCTTGGACCCCATTAGAGTTCCCAAATGAATAGCTTTGCTGTTGCCATGAAGGGACACTGGCCCATCATGGCTCCTGCAGAGCAGCCCCCTGGAAGGCTCCACATTATAGGCAGTAGCTGCCTCTGTTCCACCTTTCCCATTTGTCTTCCTTTTTCAAATGGGACACTTATGATTCACCAAGTGCATTTCCTTAAAACAAGCAGATAGAAATCCAGCTGTCAGTGATGTCTTGTTCCACATGTTGTTTTCATGGGGCAGGATGGCTGTGGCAAATACCTACACAGGCAAGGACTGCTCTAAATTCCTTTGTCACAGAGATTTATGTCAGCACTGAAAATGCTGGTCGGGAGAAATATGCCTGACAAATGGAGTGTTGAAGAGGCAGATCTTCAAGGGGAGTTTCCACTTTCTCCACCTCAGCTGCTCTGCGAACTCCTGAACTGCCTGACTCTGTGCCTTTGTGTATCCCAAGTCTGGGCTTCTTCCTGTTTGCTCTGGAGTTCAAAACCTTTTCACTGCTTACGTGTGATTGAACTCTTGAGGTCCTTGATCTGAAATGTTTAACGTAGCTCCAGGTCCAGCAGACAACTTTGCATTGACAAATGTGAACGGAGAGGTTTTCTTTGGGAATTTAACCCCCCCTCAAGTAGGCTGGAAGGAAAGAAGTACATCAGCAGAAAATTACTTGATTTTATAAATTGGGGCTGCCCCTGCCCTTCCCCTCCCCACTCTCCTTTCTCCTAGGACCTCAGAAGAGTGAGCAGAAACGTGTGTTTCTCTTGTAGATAAAGTAGCACTGATGAAAGAGTTCAGCCACCAATGGAGTCAGCTGAGTGGCCAAGCTCTGCTGGATGTGACAGAGCGTATCACAGGTATGGCCTCTGCTAAGCCAAGAGGTCTCCCCAGGGAGCATTTCCAGGGCATTCCTGGCAATAGACAGTAGAGTAGCTGCTCCAAATCAGGAGGTGCTGAGCTTGTCCCTCCTGCCCAATGCCCATGGCAGCTGTGTTTGGCAGGTTTTCCCTGGCTGCTGCAGAGGTGTGCAGTACCTGGCACGGGGGTGGCGCTCGGCCTTGGGGCCGAGCTCTCACTGGGGCATCTCAGAGCCCACCTCCAGGAAAGGGAGGGGTTAAAAATACCCGAGCTGGCTCTTCTCTTGGGAGCTCAGGGTCATCTCTGGTCCTTTAGGGAAAATGTAGCAAGTGCTGTTTCAGGCAATCCGTTTGTTTTGTCCTCACAGAATTCTCATCTTGCTCTTGAAAAGTTTTGAGACTGAACCCTGCAGTGCCTGGGGGTCACAGCTTAGGTCAAAACTCAGCACCCAGATTAGGGGCACGGATTTGGTGCAAGGCAGCCTTTGGGGCCAGAGGGGCAGAAGCAGAGTGCTGAGGCTCCCTGCCTGTGCTGTCAAAGTGACATTGGACTGAGCATTTCAGGGTGTGCAAACAGTGTCTTCCTGTGTCAGTGCTGTCCAAAATGCTACAAATGCAGCTGATAATTGATTCCTCAGAGGAGCTTGCTATGTCAGCAACAGCCCAGGATTGGAAAAGTGATAATCTCTCTATATAGTGGACAAGATGATTTACAGCCTTGCTTTAACGGGGTCTAAATGCACTGCTAAGTGTGCCAGCATCTTTAAATGCAAGGTTTCATAGATGTTGTGTCTTCTTCAGCAATCTCAAATGCTCAGTGTTCGGTGATTGAGAATGTCAAAAGCCCTTGAAAGGGCATTGGGATAAAGTAGATGTCTAGGAAGAGGGAATTTAGTTTTGGAGATATTTTGATCTCTTCTTCAAATAAAGGAAATAAACATAAATTAGGACTCTTTTAGGAAGAGCAGATGTTCTCTCTGAGATTTAGTGGGAACAAACAATGTTTTCTCAAGTTCCATTGTGACCAATGTCTTGAATTGGATTTTAACTGAAATTAACACCCATTTTGAAATGGATGCCATAACCCTTTTCCTGCTTGACAGAATTGGTTTTGGGCACTTTCAGGAAGTGTTTAAATGTTGATGATTGCTGGTGGATTACGAGCATAGAGAAAATGAAGTCTCTTCCACCACAGAATAAGAAGTGGTTACTGCATAACATTTTGCCTGATCAGAAAATATGAATGGTGTCCAGAGCATTTCAGGTTTTGATGTCTCAGCCACATCTGCCATGCAAGGAGCCTGTTGGTTGTCAATTTTTTGCCTGTGTTTGACAAAGTTCAGTTCAGAAATTGAGCAGGGAGTAGGCTTCAGAGAGAAAGGGAGAAGACACTCGTGTTGTGGTTAAATTTCATTCATCTGTGTTGCATTTTTCTCTCTACATTCTACTATTGCAGTGCACATTGCAAGAAAAATGCCATTAACATTGAGAGGGGGAATGACATTAAAATGTGGAGATGCACAAATGCCACAGCAATGAGGTCTGGGTAATTACCTAAGACACCCTGAGGTTTGAAGCAGCTGTTTGTTGGAAGGCACAAAAGCATTGTGCCAAAGACAGCAGCTAGTCACTGATGTTTCTAATCCAGCTGTCAAGCAGCACCCATGTCTGGTGGGCTGGAGTTTGGAAGTGTGGTCTAATAGTGCCCTTTGCTGTGTGCCACTGAGCAAAGGGAAGAGCCAGATTGGATTCTGGCACTTTGACATCAAGGGTCACAAAGATGGAATTGTCCTTTTTCTTAGAAACCTTTCAATTGAATCTCCATGGTGCATTTCCAAATCTTCAGTGTGGGTTTAGACAACTTCCTAATGGAAATGAAAGGGAAGTTGACATTTTAGTCATTCTTGATGTTGAAACAGGTTGTGAAATGATCCAGTAAAGGTACAAGTTCTGCCACAGGTGCAAGTATTTGTTTGGAGACAGTACTCCTGAGGTGTTGGTGGTTCTGTTTTGGGGAGGATCAGCTGCTTTGGCCATTTCTGGATCGTTGGGCTCTGTGTGCTATTTCACTGCTCTTAGCCAGAGAGGCTTCCAAGAAGCAAATCTCGAGGTGGATCCTTGTTTGCATTAAGGTTGTTGTTTCAGAAGTTTGTGTCTCTGTCCCGGCAGTGCTTGTGGAAGGGGTTTATGCCAGGAGCCCTGAAGTGGTCCAGCGCTACGCCCTGCCCGTGCTCTGGTCCTTCCTGGAGAACAAGGCGCTGCCTGTCCGCAGCGCCAATGTGCGCACGGTGGTCACCAGGCTCGCCTCTGCCCTCTACGAGGTGATGGGCACCAAGCTGAAGAAGCGTGCTGCCAGCCAGCCCCCACATGTCCAGGAAAACCTCGCCAGCATCATGGGCTGGTGAAGGCTTGATGTTCTCCAGCAAGTTGACCAAGTGCTGAGATGGACACCTGCGGTTCTGACCTTTTAGCTGGGCCAGAAATGACAAAATACTCAGGAAGGGTGTGCATCTGCCCCTGCTCTCTCCACTGCCCTTCCTAGTCATGGCATGCTCAGGGGCCTGAAGACACTCTGGATTGAGGACAAAGTGAAGGACTAGCATGGCTCAGCCTCCCACAGAGGTAAGGTGGGAGCTGGGCCGCTCTCTGGCGGGAGGAAGGGTCTTGTGCCAGCCTGGAGAGCCTGTGTACATTGGCAGGGAGCAGTTGTGCCCTGCAGGTGCCCCCTGCCATGAGCTGTGCTGCTGCCAGTGCCCCGTGGAGCTGTAGGGCTGCTGAGCTGTGGGGCAGGGAGAGGAGCAGGAGGCTGCATGTGCAGCTGAGCCATTGCTGGGAAGCACAGGGCTCTGGGCTCCCTGCTGTCGAGGGCAGCCTAGAGGCCAGGGAGTTCCCCTGGGAGCTCTGTGGAAGTGGCTCAGGGTGTGCCCCTGGCCTGCCTCCAGAGGGTGATGGTAGGTGAATGTTTCCCTGTGCAGCTATTTATGAATTTCCAAGAAATGTGTTCTATGAAATATGGAGCTTCAGATGCTTTAGGTTTGCATTGCAGCCTCTGTTACATTTTGTGTCTCCATTTTGCAGACCTGCCTGGCTCCTGTGTTTCCACCAAGTTTTCTCTGGACATTCATTTGTGCATTTACCCACAAAGTCCTTTCCTGCTGTCCAGAAGAGCTCTTTCCTCCAAGCCCAGGAAGAAGCTGCTGCCTATCCAAAGAGCGTTTGAAGACAAGGATTTATGCATTAGCCTGTATAGTTCCAGATGTACATATGTTCTGATAGTTATCTGTAGGTTTCAATAAATATATTTTGATTGTATCTTAATAATTTTGTTGTTATATTTTTTATTGTGTATATTTTTGGTGGTATGTTTTGTTTTTTTATATTTTATAGTTTTATATTTTTTCCCATTGACATGCTAAGGATGGCCAGGTCCTTGAGACCTTGAGATGGGGAAGGGAGAGCCTCCCTTTTTTTTGGGTGTTTCTCTGGGAGGGCGGGGCCAGTGTGGGGAAGGAGGCCAAGGCCACGAGATTCGAAGCAGGTAAAGGAGCGTGGGGGGGCAGTTACTGGTACTCAGCCCTTTTTGGCTCTGGAAGGAGGAAGGCAGCTGGAAAACCTCACCGCGCCATCCCAGTGCCAGGAGCTGCCTCTTCTGGTGTTGGACCTCACACCCCTGCCAGGATGCTGTCCTGCTTCAGTTTGCTATCTCCAAGCATCCTGTTGGAGCACCGGGACCGACACTGCTCCAAGGATTCGTGAGCAGAGTCTCTCCTCCACCCTTCCCATCTGGGACACAGCTGCCATCACCCCCAGCTCTCCTGCAGCTGTGCAGGGATCCACACACCTGCCCTGTCCACTGGGAACCTGCCAGAGCTCACTGCCAATGGCGATGGTAACTGCACCAGGGGGGAAAAGAGCACACAACCAAAGGAACTGTGACTGGGTTCCTGTTAATTTCATAGTTATTGTTGTTTAGATTGGCCTTGTTGTATATTTAGTAGAGAACTGTTCTTCCTGTCCCCCTATCTTTCCCTGAGAACCTCTTGATTTCAAAATTATACTGACTCAGTGGGAAGGATTTTACTTTCTCCATTTCAAGGGAAGGTCCTGCTTTTTCCCTAGCACACACCTGTCCATTCAAACTAGGATACGGAGCATGAGGTGCAGGGCTGATGTGTGAAAGCAGGAGGATCTCCTCCAAAGTAACTTGTTTAATTGTCCATTTTATTACTTCTCTATTTACTCCACACTACTAAGGCAAGGCAAGCTTTGCTTGCAGGCAAAACAGGCATGGGATACACTAGGGTCCCTTGCAGGATCAGCAGGGCTGGCAGTGACAAAGCAGGCAATCTGCTTCATGGTGAGCCACTACACAGCCGCATCCCAATGTGGGTTTAAGTAGCATGGTATTATGGAGAACTCCTTTTCTGCATCAGATACCAAAAGAACGTCCACAGCTTCTGGTGGCAGTCAGCTGGAGCATTCCACAGGCAACACGAGCTCTCAAGGCACTCAGTGTTCTCTAGTGTCAGAGGCAGAGACACAGTTGAGGAGAGTCCATGTCAGGGGTCAGCCTTCCCAAACTGAGCAATGGATGCTTCTGCCACTAACACTGACAGGAAATAAACAAACAAAATTTCTGTGCACACCAGGGCTACGTGTGGATTAAATTATTTCTGTTTCACATCCCGGCCAGAACAACATCGTGGTCAGAATATCATTGTTCCTAGATTCTCTAACACTAAAAATATTGCTGGAGAGTTTTTGTCATTCCCATAGATTTGGTGACATCCAGACACACTTAACAATCCATTTGGGTCCAAGTTCCATATTGCAGACGATGTCTTTGGGCAGCCTGCAAGTGTCTCAGCAGAGAATGAAAAGGGATGACAATACTGACACGATTTCTCTTTGCTACTTGAAATTTAAAAGCTCCGCTCCAGCCCACACTGGCAAAATTGTCAGAAGAGGCAATTCTTCCCCACAAAATGCTTCATCTCACTCAAACAAGAAAGCCACAAGCCAACAGTCTTCTTTACGCCTCCACTGCTTTATTTGGCTATTTCTCTAATAGGAATTAGCTTCATTTATTCTTACTTTGTTTCCTGTGTTCCACGGGGCGCGCGGCGGCTCCTCCGTTGGGTTCGCGGAGGCAACGGCAGAACGGCCGCGCGCTCCGGCGGCTCCGCAGCAGCAGCAGCAGCAGCAGCAGCAGCAGCAGCAGCAGCAGCGCCTCTCTCGATCGGTTTTTCGATCGGTTTTCCGCTCGAGTTCCCGCTCGCCCTCCGTGCCCTTCTCCCTCTCAGACTCCCTGTGATCCCGTTCGGTCCCGTCCTTGTTGCGCCTCTCCCAGCCCGGCTCATGCCGTGCCCCGCAAGGCGGCCGTGGGCGAGCCGGCCCCCTGCCCGCCCCTGTCGGGCACGCCGCGGTGCCGCCTCCGCGGGGCTCAGTCCGTACCGCCTGTGGCACCTTTTGAAGAGCCTGTGGACGAGCTCCTCGCTGCACTGGTGGCGGTGGTGGAGCAGCACCGTCTCTTGGCTCCGCCTGGCGCGGGCCCTGGCGCTGGCCCGGCCCCGACCGAGGCCCCTCCCGCGGTTCCGCCCACAGCTGGCCCGCAGCCGCCCGGCTCCCGCCCCGCCGCCGGCGCATTCCCCCGAGCGAGCCTCGCCGCCCGGCAGTTCGGCCGCCGGCCCCGAGGCGCCGGAGCCCGGGGCGGCTCGGGAAGCAGCGGCGGCCGGGGCGGGCGGGTGCCCCGGGCAGAATGACGAGAGCGCGGTGCCGTCCGCACGGGCGGAGAAGCCTCCCCTGGAGCAGCTGTACCGGGAGGGCCCGCTGCTGGGGAGCGGCGGCTTCGGCAGCGTTTACGCCGGGACCCGGCTCGCCGACGGCGTCCCGGTAAGAGACGGGGCCGGCTCGGAGCGGGGAGGGGGGCGGCGACCGGCGAGCGGCGGGCGGCGAGCTGAGCCCTCCGCTCGCCTTGGCTTGCAGGTGGCCATCAAGCGAGTGTCCCGGGACCGCGTCTTGGAGTGGGCGCGGCTGGTGAGTGAGCGGGGCCAGCGGGAGCAGGCGGCGGGGCGTGGCGGGCGGGGTAAGGCCAGGCCCGGCCGGGTGGGAGCCGGGACGCTGCGATGGGAGCGAGCGTGGAGCGAGCGGGGGCCGCGCAGCGTCCCGGGCCATGGGCAATGGGAGCTGCGGTGGCGCCGGGCAGGGGGTGGCGAAGGCGAGCGCAGCATCGGCGCCGCTGACGGCATGGCGGCTCCCCCGCAGCACGACGGCGCCCTTGTGCCCCTGGAGCTGGTGCTGCTCTGGATGGCGTCGTGGCCCGGCTTCCGCGGCATCGTGCGGCTCCTGGACTGGTTCGAGCTGCCCGACGGCTTCGCGCTGGTCATGGAGCGTCCGGAGCGCTGTCAGGACCTCTGGCACCTGCTGCACGCGGGGGGGTTCCTGCCAGAGCCCGTGGCGCGGGCGCTGTTCCGGCAGGTGCTGGGGGCCGTGCGGCACTGCACCAGCCGCGGCGTCCTGCACCGCGACATCAAGGCCGAGAACGTGCTCGTTGACCTGGCCACCGGCGAGGCGAAGCTCATCGACTTCGGCTGCGGCACCATCCTGCAGGACACGTTCTACACCCAGATGGCCGGTGAGCCCAAAGCCGGGGCCCAGCCGGGCAGTGGAGCTTCTCCCCTGTGCTTCCCCAGGTGGAACACACAGGGAGGGAGGGAGGGGGAATGCTGCTTCAGCCGGCTGCAGCCAAGTTGCATTTTGGCAGGAGGTGGCTGGGAGGGAGCAATCAGCATTGGCCTGATGAGCTGTGCCCGTGTGCCATAGGAACGCGGGAGTACTACCCACCGGAGTGGATCCTCTTTGGCCGCTACCATGGCCAGCCAGCCACCATCTGGTCCCTGGGCATCCTGCTCTATCAGCTGGTGTGCAGGCACCTTCCTTTCAAAAGCAGAGAGGACATCGTCCGGGGACAGCTCTTCTTCCCGCCCTGGGTGTCTCAAGGTGGGGATGGGCCTTCAAGGCACGGGAGCAAGAACGGCTTTGGGAGAGGGCAGGTGGCACATAAGTGTCCTGCTGTTGCAGCTGGGGAGGAGGTTCATCTCCTGGGCTGAGCTGGACGAGGTGGCAAGTGTACCTCTGCTGCTCTCTTCCAGAAGAGAGGATGGATGGGAAGCTGTGCGAACAGCTCTGAGCACTCTTAGTGTGCTGTGGGCACTGTGAAATCTGGGAGAGCATGGACAGGAGCTGACCAGCAGTTTCTGGTTTCTCTCTGCAGAGTGCCAGCACCTGATCAGGTGGTGCTTATCCATGGACCCTGCAGACAGGCCATCCTTGGATGACCTTTTAGAACATTCTTGGGTGCAGAAGCCCCACCTGGCCCAGGAGACAGCAGAGATCCATCCCTCTGCACAGTAGAATCCAGGATGCCCGCAAGCAGCAGCTGCTCGTGTCTCGTGGCTCTCAAAGAATTCCCCAGAGCATTTCCCAGTGGCCCTGGCATGGAGCAGAGAGCACAGCCAAGGAGGTGCTTCCTCAGGTCCCCGGCGATTTGTGGAGGGAGCGGCTCAGGGCTCCCCATCCTATTGGAGAAATTGTGGCACAGTGCAGTGAAGTTGCCACAGAGTGGAAAAGGGGAAACATCCCCCTGCAGCTCAATGGCCTCGTGATGTCCCCGCGAGCCAAGGCACATCTGGCGTGTTCTTCTGGAGATCAGCGCAGAGCTGGAGAACGCCGTCCTCGAGCTGGCCACTGGCAGGGCAAAGCTGATGGGCTTTGGTTGCAGCCCCTTCCTAGAGGACACGCTCTGCACCCTGACGAAATCAAGATGAGTCCCCAGGCGGTGCAGGGGTGGGGGGATGCTCGTGCCTCCAGGCATGGCAGGGCTCAGCCTGGCCACGTGCCGGTGGTTCCCCGTGGGGTGGCAGTGGACAATATTAATCTTTCTGCCAACTGCTCAGCTGCTTTTTGGTGGGGCAGGGGATGGATGTTGTGGAAGGGGAGCTGGCTCCTGGCCTCACTGACAGCTTCTTCCTGCCAGCATGGCACAGGCTGGGGTGGGGGCATCCGGCCTGACATAAGCGTCCATCCGTGTGGATGGGGAGCAGCAGAGGGGGACGGGTTCTTTAGCCATGGCCCAGCTGCTCTGCTTTGCAGGCCCTTGAGGAAGGGGTGGGCATACAGGTGGGAAAGGTAGGGTTTTTCCCCACCACTGGAGAGATTTTAGTATCATAAAGAGCGGTCAGACCTTCCCCAGTCCTGTGAAACGGTGACAACCTTTGGTGCTTTTTCTTGTTTCCAGGTATTGTTTTGAAATGACTTTCATGCAATTGTTCTTTGTTTTTTCCAGAAAGATTGCAGCTTGTGTCCAGACCAGATGGAGAAGCACCGGTACCGTCCCTGGAGTGCATCCCATGCAGGTGCTACCCGGGGAGGGTCCACGGTGTGGATGTCCCCTGCAAAAGGATGAGGACCTTGTGTGGGATCGGCTCCTCTCCTGGTGCTGCCCGATCCCAAAGAGTAAAACACAAATCAACAAAGTTGTTTTGTGCGGTGCTTTATTCAGGGCCCGGGGACCTGAGGACTAGCGTCCAAAGTCAAAGTCCCAACCCCTTAGTGAATCTTACACAGTTTTATACCCTTTTACAAATCTTGCTTCACCATGGCTACATGCTATGGTCCACGTACTTCACATCAAAGGCAGCAGTCATTTTCGAGATAACATTTCTAAAGGTTATAACTCTTGCACGCCTGCCTAAGTTAAGACAATAAGATACCTTTCTAACGGTTATAAATCCTACATGCTTGTCTAAACTAGAACTATAGATTAATCCCACACCTGTTTATTGTACTTCATCAGTAAATTCCCTACTGTTCCTATAAATAACCAGTTGGTCCTTCTTCGCCCCACTGGCCCTTAACTCATTATTCTGTAGCTCAGCACATTCCCTGGCTTAGTTCCCAGGGCCTACCTTGCACTAGCTACAAACTGCAGCCTTAGCATTACTACCACTAACTATTAAAAGTATATGTATATGCTAACAACTCCCCCCTTTTGAGCATCCTTCAATCTTCTGCAAGGATGCTCAACTTCTTCCCTCCATTCTTCATGTAACCGTCTCTAAGCACGAAGGAGGCGGTGTGTTCCCAGCCGGTTGTCTGTTCCTGGTCATAGCCTTCATTATTCTCCGGGTATGAATTCCTTCTCTGGTGATTACTCCTAGAAGACATCTGTAAACTCCATACACAACTCCAATTAATATCAACAATATTATTGCATATTGAACAATTGAGGATATCCAACCAGAGACCTGGATCCCTAGAGAGCTGAATATTGCTCCAATCCAGTTATATTCCGCATCTTTTGCTATTTCCCTAGTTTTAGATTCAATATTCTCCAATTGATCTATATCTTTTTCTACTTCCTTTGTCACATTTGGGATATGAATACAGCAATGATCTGTCTTCCCATGCAGATATCCACAAACTCCATGCTCTCTTAGTAACAGCATATCTAATGCCATCCGGTTTTGCAATGTCATCCGAGTGGTTGCCTGTAATTGTGAATTTAAATCTTTAAATCCCTTCTTGGTGGCTGCTGCTAATCTTTCGGTCTGTCCCAGGAGTCTATACAACATTTCCCTATTTCGATATGTGGAGATAGGTGCAAATAAAGATTCTAGTGCCCATCCGAATTTTACTCCCCCTGACGGTTCATGCCACTCATTTTCTTCAATAATGTCATCTCCTATGTCTCTCCTTTGCCTGGCCTGTATTTCTTGTTCATTAAGTTTAGATTGTTTCCAGAATGGACATAAGGTAGGAACTCCTAAAGTTATTTGAGTTACCATCCCATCGATCGGTATATGAGTGGTCCATTTCCCATGTCCCATTACCCAGACCAAGTTACCAGGGCTTCTGATAGTGGTAGTTTTGCAATCTACTTGTTTGTTACCGGCCATCTCTCCCCTAATTGTATGATTGTACCCTCTACATTCACATCCCCACTTGAGTAACACTCTTACTGGTACCAAACCTATTTCTGCTTCTGGAGTATCACAAGTAATAACTCGTGAACAATTCCATGTCTCTGTTGTCCCAGTTGATGTCCTCTGAGCTGTCTCTGTTGTTAATACTCTAGTATAGGTCTGGTTCTTATTTCCTGTCCATTCAATGCACCAATTCACAGTTCCTAGGTAACTATATGTCTCTAATAAACTTGGTCCCCAAATTGCTCCCCAATCGTCTTCTAAAGACTGTGATTGCGTAATGTTTTGACATACTTCTTCATTTCTTGTGCGTTTTACCTGCATCCAAACCTTATTACAGGGTTCCCTTATTGGTCCTTCCACAATGCATTTGTTCATTTTACTAACCCACGCATAGTAGCCTGGCATTTGCTGGCAATCTTTTTCCAACATATTCCTAATTAATTGGCATCCTTCCTTCTTTTCTACATACTCCTTTGGTATCAATTTACAACTCCAAGTAAAATCCACGAATGCCCTGGGTAAAGTTTTTACTGGGATGATTCCCCACGGTATCGGCTCCCCGGCTGCCTGTGGCAAAGGTAAACAGGCTGTAATCGAGGAAACATTCTGCACTTTACCAAAGTCCCGAATTAATCCTACTATCAAATTTTCCTGTTCCTGACTGCGGGGAAATGTTACATCTATGGCTCGAGTTCTTCTGTGAGTTCCTCTGATGCTATTAAGATAAACTGCAGTTATTGCATGTCCCCGCCCACTATAGACCCCACGTTGGCCAGTGACTCCACCTCTCAAATGCGACCAAGCCCTGACGTTTCGTATTCCAAAGTCACCCATTTCTCCACATGAGACTATACACAAGTATCTACTTCCGAATTTCCCAATCTTCAGATCAGTAATATTTAACCATCCTCCTCCCACGGTTCCTTCGGACCACCAGCTAACTCCTTCGCTGATTTGATTCCACATTCCCTGAGAATTTTCCCTCCACCACTTAACTTGTATCCCATATTCACACTCGTTTTTCAATCGGAAAGTACAATTCATTCGCAAAGGAGGACTGTCCCACATGTCTACATAGGTTGAGGTTGGAATGACCTCAACATCCCCCTTCTTGGTACCATCCCCTAATAATGACATTACCCGTAATTTCAAGTTACCGTAGTCGAAACTATCTCTGATCCAGACTCCACATAAATACTTGTCTTCAGATCCCGAAGTTACATTTATCAATTGTAGGGTAGTGTTTCCCATTTGTGTTTTCATATCCCAAGTTGTGACAATACCTGTGTCTACCCAATCCATATCCTTTTTCCATCTTACATTGACTTCTTCGGATCCAGCTCCCTGGTCATTGGTGAATGAACAAGTCAGATTTACATTCATTCCTTCAACCGCCATAGTCACCGGCTCTAGAACAGTAATCACAACAGATTCATGAGTTAAAGTTACTTGACATGACATGATCAGTCCAATGATTAAGATGTAGGCCTTGGGTCGGTGGGTTTGGCTCGAATAACCATCTTGGTGGAAGACAGTGGCTGCACTTCCCAATGAGTAGGGACTTTCTTGATCCGGGTGTAGTGGATCCAGTTGTTGATGCCCTCGACTTTTGCCGCCGTGAAGGTTGTCATAATCACCTGACGTGGACCCTCCCATGATTCCTTCAAGGGGTCCGTGCTCCAGTTCTTTACATACACCCGGTCTCCTGGTTGGATGTCATGGACTGGATTTTCCAGCGGCAGAGGGCGGTTCCACTGCAAAGCACCTCTCAAAGCTGTAAGAGTCTTGTTAAGAGATAGAACATAGTTAAAGAGCATTTGGTCCCCAACCACGTGAGGATCACCTTTTAATGTTGTTGCATGATATGGTCTGCCATATAGTATTTCATATGGACTTACTCCTACCTTTTCCCTGGGTTTAATCCTGATTCTTAACAAAGCCAATGGTAATGCTTGCGGCCATTGAATCTTAGCTTCTTGACAGATTTTCTTGATCTGACCTTTCAATGTCTGATTCATTCTTTCTACCTGCCCACTTGATTGAGGTCTCCATGGGGTATGTAAATTCCATTTAACATCGAGCACTCGTGCTATGTTTTGTACTATTCCGGCCACAAAATGTGGTCCCCTATCTGATGAAATTCCCAGGGGTACTCCAAACCTAGGAATAATTTCCCTTAATAAGGTTTTGACCACCTCCTTAGCCTGGTTAGTTCTGCACGGAAAAGCCTCGGGCCATCCCGAAAAAGTACATACATATACCAGAAGGTATCTGTACCCTTGAGCCCTGGGCAACTCTGAAAAGTCAACTTGCCAATAATCACCTGGCTCTGGTCCTACCTGTAATTTTCCTAATTGAATCTGCTTCCTCACTACAGGATTGTTCTTTATACAGACTGGGCACATTGCATTAACTCGTTTAGCTAAAGTCAACATCTGGTTAGAAATGATTTCTTTCTTTAAAAATTTAACCAATACCTCTGCCCCCCAGTGGCATTTGTTGTGTTCTGCTTCTAAAATTATTTTCATGATCTTGACAGGTACTAATACTTGCCCTATGTCGGTCACATACCACCCTAGCGCGTTCTTCTGGGCATTCACAAGTCTGGCCAGTCTTTCATCTTCTAAGGAGTAATCGGGCTTCTGCTCTAGGTGAGGAGTGACTGGGCTTACCTTTGTCGGAATCAATGCCAATTGTGTCCAAACCTCGCGTGCCACTTTCCGAGCAGTAGCATCTGCTAGATTATTTCCTTGGAAAATTTTTCCTTCTTCCTTCTGATGTCCTCTCACATGCATTACTGCTACTGCAGCTGGTTTATGCACAGCATCCAAAAGAGATAGGATTTCGTTTCGATGTTTTATAGATGTCCCTTGAGAACTTAACAGTCCTCTTTCTTTCCATAATGCTCCATGGACATGCAGAACTCCAAATGCATATTTAGAGTCAGTCCATATATTTACCTTCTTTCCTTGACTCAAAACCAAGGCGCGAATCAAAGCCACAATCTCTGCTTTCTGCGCTGATGTTCCCGGGGTGAGGGCTTTAGCTTCCACGACCTGGAGAAGCGTTACCACCGCATAACCCGCATACCTGGTCCCATTCTCGACGAAACTGGATCCATCTGTAAACAGTTCCCAGTCCGGAGACTCCAATGGCACGTCTTTCAGGTCAGTGCGGCTAGCGAAGACTTGTTCAATGACTTCCACACAATCGTGGGTCAATTCGCCTTCTTCCTGCTCACTGCGGAGAAATTCTGCTGGATTGATATGGTTAGTTACTTTTAGCTCTACATCATCTTGTTCCCTTAATATTGCTTGATATTGCAACATTCTGCTGGAGGACAGCCAATGCCCCCCTTTTTGTTCCAGAACTGTTATCACCATGTGAGGCACAAACACTTCTATTTTCTTACCCAAAGTCAATTTTCTTGATTCCTGAATCAATAGTACAGTAGCTGCCACGGCTCGCAAACAGGACGGCCATCCAGAGCTGACTGCATCTAGTTGTTTCGAAAAATAGCCGACCGGACGCTTCCATGATCCCAACTTTTGTGTGAGTACTCCTAAAGCCAGTCTCTGTCTCTCATTTACATATAATTGAAAGTCCTTAGTTAAATCAGGTAGTCCCAATGCCGGGGCTTCTTTTAGTGCTTGCTTTAGCCCTTGGAACGCATTCTGCTGTGGCTTGTCCCACCGTAACTGTGTCTCTTTTAGTGCCTCATATAAGGGTTTGGCCAGGAGTCCGAAATTCGGTATCCACAGCCGGCACCATCCTACCATTCCTAGAAAGGATCTTAGTTCCTGATGATTTCGGGGAATAGGTATGGTGCAGATGGCTTCAATTCTATTTGCTCCTAATCGCCTTACTCCTTGTGTTATTTCACAGCCCAAATATAACACACTTGTCCGGATGAGTTGGGCCTTTTCTTTCGAGACCCGATATCCAGCCTGGCCTAGCATGTTCAATAAGCTTATAGTTAAATTTAGGCAAATATCCCTTTCTTCTGTGGCCAGAAAAATGTCATCTACATATTGAAGTATTACATGAGAAAAGGGAGATTCTTTTACCTGTGTTGTTTTCCATTCCTCCAATTCCTTGGCTAACTGGTTCCCAAATATTGTGGGGGAATTCTTGAATCCTTGCGGAAGTCGTGTCCAAGTAAGCTGTTTCTTCCGGCCAGAGTCAGGGTCTTCCCACTCGAATGCAAAATATTTCCTACTTTCAAATGCCAGAGGGATGCAGAAGAAAGCATCTTTTAAATCAATTACTGTAAACCATTGAAATCTTTCAGACACAGATGTTAACAAAGTATAGGGGTTTGCCACCACTGGGTGGATATCCTTGGTTATATTATTTATAGCTCTCAGATCCTGAACTAACCTATATTTACCATTGGGTTTTCGTACTGGAAAAATTGGGGTATTAAATTCTGACTCACATTCTTGCAAAATACCTTGGATTAAGAATTGAGCAATCATGGGGGCTACTCCTTTCCTAGCTTCTAACTTAATCGGATATTGTCTAATCCTTACCGGTTGGACTCCCTCCTTTAGCTCAACCACTACTGGTTGAGCTGCCTTAGACTTACCTGGAGTGCCGGTTTCCCAAACCCAAGGTACCACTGCCTGTTCAACCTCTTCAGGAATTGGGGTGGGCTCTACCTCCTTAATCACAAATAGTCTAGATATTTCTTTATCAGGAATTTCTAATTTCACTCGTCCTCCTTCAAATAATATTCTCACATTTAGAAGAGATAACAGATCCCTTCCAAACAGTGACTCTGGGCAATTAGGCATATACAGGAATTGATGATCAAATTCTTTTCCCCCGAATTTTATGTCTAACGGCTGCAAAAATGTCCTCTCTTCTACTTGCCCAGTTGCCCCTATTACTTGAATTTTTGCATCACTTAATAACCCTAATTTTGTATTCAAAACCGAATGTGTTGCTCCCGTATCAACTCTAAATTCTCGTTCTTGTCCCCCTACCTCCAATACTACCTTCAGATCCTGATCTAGTCAGCTCTGATTTTGATAGTTGCCTAACACAAATGCCTAAGCGACATCTACCGGCCCCGTGGTAGCTCCTGCATTTCCCATAGGATTTACATTTCCCACATTACCCATTCCCCATTTGACTGGACATTCATTTTTCCAGTGACCTAACTGTCTGCAGAAGGCGCATTGATTAGGACCCAATTTTCCTTGCCCCCCGAAGGGATTTCCCAATCCTCCCATTGCTCCCCTTCCCAAATTCTGCTGAATTATGCCCCTTCCTCGACCCATACCACCCCGGCCCCGTCCTCGTCCTCTTGGGCTTCCTCCCGTAGCGTGTTGCAATACTGCTAAAATATTTGCCTGATGTCTCTTTGCTGTCTCTTTTTCTCTATTATTATATACCTTCCATGCCACTTCTAACATTTTCTCTAGGTTCCGAGTGTCCTCCCCTTCTAACTTTTGCAGCTTTTTCCTAATATCATCCTGAGATTGCCCCATAAAAATCAAAGCCAACTGTAATTTCCCTGCCTCCCCGTCAACCTCTAAATTAGTAAATCTGCGTGCAGTTTCCTTCAGCCGCTCCAGGAATGCTGACGGGGACTCACTTTTATCCTGTCTTATGGAATACAGTTTTGACCAATTCATTGTTTTTGGCATCCCCGTTCTAATCCCTTCTATTATTAATTCTTGATAAACTTGAAGTCTTTTCCAACCCCGACTGGTGTTAGGATCCCACCCGGGGTCCTCTCTCGGGACCAAGTCATTTAGAGTTCCATCCATCATTTGTACCCTCAACATTTCCCTGGCTCGTTCTGTCATTGCCCGTAACACCATCTCTTTCTCAGTTGAATCCATCAAGGTATCTAGTAACACCTGTAAATCATTCCAATCAGGATTTTGTGTTTTTATTATCATTTTTACCACTCGAGCAACCTTGTCCGGATCCTCCCGGTATGACCCTGCTGCTTGTTTCCAAATTATCAGATCCCCAGGTGAGAACGGGACTTTAATAAACACCTTCTCACCCTGAGGTCCCATAGCTTCCCTTAAAGGGGCTATCAGTTGGGGTTTTTCCCTATTTTTCCTCCCTTGTCTAGTTCTTTCTGCAATAGGGGTTCTCGGTATATTACGGGTATGACCGGGAGATGGCTCCCCAGGACAAGGTATTATCGATTCCTGGGAGCCCTTCCCCATTTCTGGGGTTTGTATTATTTCTCTTTCTTCTTTATCACTATCTTCCTCTTCCGAAGCTAATTCTGCAGGAGGGGCACTAGGAGCTACAAGCAAAGATAGGTCCTCTTCCTGGCTTGTCAGCTTTGTCAAACAACCATTACACCTATTCCTTTGCCTACAACCTTGACAATTTTGTTCCTCTACCTGTAATACCATAATACCACATTCTTTCTGCCATTCAGGTTTGCCTTTTAGGGTATAAAACAAATCCAAATAAGGAATCTCATCCCATTTTTCATTTTCCCGTAAAAACTGCATTAACGGGGATATCACACCAGGGTCAATAGACCCATTAAGGGGCCACCCCGAACTTCCAGTATCATATTGTGGCCACCAATGATTACAATAATCAATCATCCTTTCCCTTTTTAACTCTTGATGGAACCCTTCTCTTTTCCAACGCCCCAACAAACATCCTAACGGAGTATTTTCCGGAACCTTTTCATTAGATTGAACCAAAGCTTTAAACGTTTTAAATGGCATCATAATAACACAATCACACAATACTATCTCACAAACACACTTCCAACAGTCACGGCTACAACAGATATTGATTTATCAAATTATTAACCAATAAACCAACGGATACTGATTATCGAATTATTAACCAACAAACCAACAGACACTGATTATCAAATCATCAACCAACAAACTAACAGACACTGATTATCAAATTATCAACCAACAAACCAACAGACAGTGATTATCAAATTACTAACCAATAAACCAACAGACACTAATTATCAAATTATTTAACCAACAAACCAACAGACAGTGATTATCAAATTATTAACCAATAAACCAATAACCAACCAAACTTGCCACTTCTCGACGCCGCGAGGGGCAAGTGCCGATCCTGCGCAGCTTTCGCCGCGTCTAACGGTCGGCGCCTAGGCTTTACCAACCAGAGACGTCTTCTGCCCAACCCTGCGAGGATCGCCGCCTCGACTTATCAGGCAGGCACCTAAACCAAATAATAAAGCACCTTCGGGCTTACCTGTTACAGTTGTCCGTCAGGCGCGGGGTCGGGCGCGGGTCGATGACTCCCCAGGAATCACCTGGTGCCGGCGTGGAGTGGATCAGCTCGCGAACCGCCCCAGCCACCTCCGGAGTCCTGCCGCGGTCGCCAAAAACTGCTGCCCGATCCCAAAGAGTAAAACACAAATCAACAAAGTTGTTTTGTGCGGTGCTTTATTCAGGGCCCGGGGACCTGAGGACTAGCGTCCAAAGTCAAAGTCCCAACCCCTTAGTGAATCTTACACAGTTTTATACCCTTTTACAAATCTTGCTTCACCATGGCTACATGCTATGGTCCACGTACTTCACATCAAAGGCAGCAGTCATTTTCGAGATAACATTTCTAAAGGTTATAACTCTTGCACGCCTGCCTAAGTTAAGACAATAAGATACCTTTCTAACGGTTATAAATCCTACATGCTTGTCTAAACTAGAACTATAGATTAATCCCACACCTGTTTATTGTACTTCATCAGTAAATTCCCTACTGTTCCTATAAATAACCAGTTGGTCCTTCTTCGCCCCACTGGCCCTTAACTCATTATTCTGTAGCTCAGCACATTCCCTGGCTTAGTTCCCAGGGCCTACCTTGCACTAGCTACAAACTGCAGCCTTAGCATTACTACCACTAACTATTAAAAGTATATGTATATGCTAACACTGGCAGCAGGTCTCCAGAGGTGGGTACCCGGTTCCACAGCTCGGGTGGCAGAAGGGCTTAGGGCAAATGGCAGCAGGCACACGAGAATGTCGCTCTTGCAGCTGCTGAGGAGGTTGTTGTGCCATGCTTGAGCAGAAGAGGTGGAGCGTGTCCTGCCACGCTGCTCTCCTCTAACAAGGAGGGAATGGGCTGGGAGGTTTGGGCTCTGAGCACAGCCAGCAGCCTGGCCTGAGTATAGGCTATGGTGGGACAGGGGGGACAGGAGCCTGCTGCCACTGACCGTGGCTTTCTGGTTTCTGTCCCCAGGCTACCAGCAGCTCATGCCATGGAAACGGCACCGCTCGACCTGCCAGTCTGGGAGGGCTGGACGGCAGCGGGTGTTCATTTGCTGCCAAAAATAAATCATTCATGTTACTAACATCATCATCATCATCGGAGCATTTCTTTCATCCTTTTTTCAAGCTTTTGGCCTCCCTTCTTCCACCGAAATCTCTTTGCCTCTTTCCTCATCCACTTGGTGGAATTGGTGGGGGGGGTTTAAGTAACACAAAAAGTTCAGCAACAATTCCTGTTGCCAACCGCAGCAGTCTCTTCAAGAACCTGGAGTTGGTAGCCAGGCCCACATTTCACTTGGAAAGGGGAGTGGTTTGCAGGGACAAAGATGTCCCTCTGCTGCAAAAGCAGGGAGGAAATCAGAAGCAGCAAAATGCAATTTCAGCTCTACCCCCGCCCAAAGTTGTCTGCATCTTTGCCCTCCACTCCAAAATAGGCAGGCAAGGCTGGACTTGAACAAGGTTCAAGTCCTTCATGGTCCCTTGGCATTAAAGGGATCAAGTAAAACTCTCGTATGCAGTAATTGGAGTACAGCTACTGTAGGGATAAAGGAAATGTTGGGAGCTGGGACATCCTTCTTGTCTCCTTTGTCTCCCCAGGTGTTGTAGCCTGGATAGCTGTTAAGATGGTTGCAGGTAAAGGAGCAGCAAGGGCCTTTGTATGGGATCCACGGAGATGTTTATTTCAGCCACTGCGTGGATAGTCCAGGGTCAGAGGCAAAGACAAAGGGGAACGTCGGGGTGAGGGTCCAGGTTGAAGCAGATGGGTGTCCTGGGCAGGGGGAGCATCAGGGAGCACTTACCAGGGGACATGGGGGTGGCACAAAGGTGGGGTTAGGGCATGGGAGCCAACAGGGAAACAGGGTGGGAGTGACCGAAAAACTGAGAGACAGGGAGAGGGCAGGGGGCTGGCCCAGGGAACAGAACAGGGCTACATTGGCATGACAGAACAGGGCTTGCTATGAGAGAAGCCTCTCGTGTCTTCCTAACTAGGGAATGCCTTTTAGGGTCTCCACAGTGGGGTGTTTTGGGTTCAGTTTGAGTTTGGGTGGAGATACTGCTTTAGTGTAGTGGTTTTGGATTGTTAATTTGAATGTTTTTAGTTGTGAGATAGGATTAGGAGGAAGATAAAACAGGCTTAGCTTTAAATAATACAAAGACAAACTTTATTACCAGAAACTATAGGGGAAAAAAGAAGAAGAAAAATTAGAATAAAACTTCAGACTACTCTTCTTCTTTCCACACATTTGTTTTTTTTGCATTGACAGCATACAAAGAACAACTCAGTTAGTTTACCATTTCTAAAATAGTCATTTACTTGTTTCTTTCAGAGAGGAGATTCTTCAGCCTATAGAGATTTTTTCATAAGAAACCATTTGTAAGTGGTCTTGCTGTTCTAGTGTTTAGCCGTCAGGGAGGATAGAGATCTGGTTATTATGTAATATTTTTTTTCTCAACTAACATTTTAATTCATAACTAATACTGAGGACCATATCAACTTATGAGGCACACTTAAAGGATTATAATAGTTGAAACAAAAGCTTACTCCACTTTTAAAAATAGAGGGTGTTTTTCTTCTTCTTCCCTAGGGAGAAGCAGGGGTTTTTTCACTATTTAAACCTAGGGCACTTACAGCAATTTTAACATTGGTTTATTTTAACACCAACGCTTCTTCTTACATCTAGAGTTAGAATCTTTAATCCACCCCATATTTTTTATGTGTTATAGGGAAACAACGGATGCTTTTCTATAGCATAAAAAAAAGGGAAGAATTTCAGTCTATGTCTTCCTTCCCTCAGCTGAGACTTGACTCTTCTCATACTTTGATTTTGGTGTTTTTTGTGCTGTTTTTGTACATATTATCATTTTGGTTCTCTGTTTTTTTTTCCACAGGACAGAGAATAAAGTATTTGTAAAGTCATATTTTGGGCAGTGAAAAAGTTAATATTTTGCCGGGGCAGGAGAGGGTTCTGTGATTGTTTTTAGGTGGGGCGGCCGGAGCTCTTTACCATAAGGAGCCTTCTAAGGCCGCGCCGGGGCCGGGCTGGGATTGTAGGGCCCGGCCAGAAAGCGGAGATGAGTTTTTTGGTTGTAAGGTTGTTTTTTGGCGTTTGCTGTATGTAGTGTTAGTGGTGGGCTGGTGGTTTTCCTTTTCCTTTTGCCAGCAGCCGAGGTTGGGGCCCTTGCCAGATCGGGGCCCAGCTGTCTCTCCCCCAGGCCGTGTGGGCGGTGAGGCAGGCCTTTTTTCCACCTTTATCTCTTACTGTTCACTTCCTCTTGCTGGAAACGGGATTGTTGGAACACTTCAGAGGAGACGGCTTATCCATAGTGTTCTGTTTTAAATTGTCTAAAACCGTGTGAGACAGATGGCTTCACATAGGAACATCCCCAGGGCTGCTGAGGGGAAGGCACCACTTTATTTGTTGTGAAGAGAAGTAATCAAAATCCGCAACCAACAAGCTGCAAGGCAGAACGGAGTGGGAATTACAGAAATAAAGGCCTTGAAAAGCAGCTTAGGAAAGCGGCTACTTCCTAGACAGTGCCAAACCCTCTGACCTGGCCTGGCCGGGCCCAGGGCTGGCTGCCCTTGGGAAGGGAAGGGAAAGGGATGGAGCTGGGGTGGGGGCTCTGTGGCCATGGAAACGAGAGAACCACGGGCCAGCGCGTCACAAAGGGGCAGCCCCGCAAGGGGCTGTGAAGGTTGTGGTTGACACGGACACAGTGGCAGGAGACACGTCTGGCTCTGCCTGTCTGTGCCGACTGCTGGCGATTGGAGTCACCCCACCTTGTTCTAGGGCTGGGGACCGGGCTCCTATCGCCGTCTGCTCCGAGACAGTTCCCAAATTCAACCCCAGGTACTTCTGCGAGACAGAAGCACGGGTTCAAAGATGGATTTTACTGGAAAAGGAAAGACCACGGAAGGAAAAGGTGAGGATAGAAAGGAGCTGAAAGGCCCGAGTCAAATGGAGACAAATTCCACCAGATTTCCGGGAAAATTGGTCCATGGTGGTCAGTTCTGGCTCTGTGTCAGAGTTGGTGGCTGTGAGCTACAGGTGATCTTGCCAGGACAGCCCTGGCATCACAACATTTTCTCATTAGCTTACTCATTATGTTTTGTCATTAGCGTCCTCTTCTTTTCACAGTAGCCAAATCACTCAAACTTTCAGTCAGGACAGGGACTGTGGCCACAGCTGACCACAAACTGGACACGGTCATGAGACGCAAGTTCTGTTCCTTTGTTTGCCACCAATGTCAGGTCTCACAACAGATAAATTTCCTGTTCTTCCTCTGCTTGCTAATTGGGTCTAACACTGAGAATGATATTAAGGTGCTATGAAAACGCCAGCAAGTCCTGCCTGCTTGCTGAGAGCTCTTTGTAGTTTGCAGAAACAGCAGTCACAGCTGTGTGGGTCTTTATTGGGTGTTCACAGAAGCCACACTAGAGAAGGAGTTTTTTTCCCCTCTTCCCATTGGAGCCATCCAACTTTCTGTTCAGCCATGGTAACTCAATAGTGTTCAGAGGAATAGTTCACAGGCTAGGTCCTTGAGAAATGAAACCTAAGAAATTTTCTCCAAAGTTCAAGAATCCTGCAAATGCCCCACCCATTAGACGTGTTTATGATAAAGATGGGACTTCACCTAAATGAGTTCATCCCTTGTGAGGCTGGCTCAGCCTCCCACAGAGGTAAGGTGGGAGCTGGGCCGCTCTCTGGTGGGAGGAAGGGTCTTGTGCCAGCCTGGAGAGCCTGTGCACATTGCCAGGGAGCAGTTGTGCCCTGCAGGTGCCCCCTGCCATGAGCTGTGCTGCTGCCAGTGCCCCGTGGAGCTGTAGGGCTGCTGAGCTGTGGGGCAGGGAGAGGAGCAGGAGGCTGCATGTGCAGCTGAGCCATTGCTGGGAAGCACAGGGCTCTGGGCTCCCTGCTGTCCCAGAGCAGCCTAGAGGCCAGGAAGTTCCCCTGGGAGCTCTGTGGAAGTGGCTCAGGGTGTGATCCTGTGGCCTGCCTCAGGTGGCTGCTGTCAGGTGCATGTTTCCCTGTGCAGCTAGTTTCCAGGAAAGTTTCCAGGAAATGTCTTCTATGAAATATGGAGCTTCAGATGCTTTAGGTTTGCATTGCAGCCTCTGTTACAGTTTTATATCTCTACTTTCCAGGCCTGACTGGCTACCCTCTTGCCAAGAAGTTTTCCCTGGCAAATCCTTCTATGCTCCTTCCCTCCAAGCCATTGCCTCCCATCCAGAAGGACTCTCCTTCCACCAAGCCAAGCACGGTGTCCAGAGGAGAGCACGGGACTGGGAAAAACGGCACCGGCTGCGAGGATAAAATTAGAAATAACAGGGAGCTGAGTTCAGAAGGAAAAGAACAGATGGTAAGGAGACCGAGCTAAGTCCTGTGTGATAGATTTTCACTTTCTGCACTGTAAGCAGAGCTCAGAGAGCTTTTCCTGTGGTGTGAGCACATGGAACCAGCTGGGCCAAGGAAGAGCTCAGCTGGACACTGCACTTCTGGGAAGTGTCTGAGAACACGCTGCCTTTGCAATGGGTGTGTAGTGCAAACTTCACATCCTCAGCATGCATCAATGGCAGGAGAAGTCTTTGAATGGTTTCTGGGCTCTGTCATAATTCCTTGTCTGACTTATGACTGAGAAAAGCCCAAGAATCAGGCCAAGCTGCTTATGCTGTCCAATCTGGCCAAGCAAGCATGTTAGATTTTATAACCTACATGTATTTTTGAACCATGGCTGTGTCAGGGATATGTATTCCATCAGCTGTGTCTGCTTGCTAAGGAAAAAAGTAGTTTGCTGGAACAGGCAGTGCTACAAAGTCAGTTCCAGGTGGTCTCAGCTTTTGAGTTGTACAGCCATGGCCTTCTACACAGTTGTCTCTGATGCTATTTCTAGATTTCGTCAGCTTCTGGGCAGCTGTGTGCTCTGGCATGGCTTTGTCCAGAGGGAAGGGATGGGAGGTGGCCATGGGGAGAGCAGCTCAAAGCCCAGGCACACAATTTCCTTTGCAGCAGGGCCAGCACCTGCAGTTGTTTTGGGTTTACCATGGGGTGCAGGAGGAGGCAAATGAGCAACAGCATTGGCAAACAGAATGTCCAATCAAAGGCTGATGTACTTGATTCCAGCCTTGCTGAGGAAGGGCCCAATGTATTCCTGACAGGATCTAATCCTTCCACTGCAGTTCAAACAGGTCCTGATTTGGCCCTTTAGTTGTGCCAGAAATGATGGGATACTGAGGAAGGGCGTTCATCTGTCTCCACTGCCTCCACCTCCCTTCCTGGCCATGGCATGGGGGCCCTGGAGAAATTTGGGCAGGCAGAGACCTTCCAGAGAGCAGCAGGGCAGGGAGCTCTGCTGAACTTCCTAAATGCCAGTGAGCCTGAGATGATGGAGGTGTGGGAGCTGGAGAGCACGGAGCATCGCGAGAGCTCAGCAGCTTCTGGGCTGAAAGGCTGCTGGGCAACTGTAAGAGGGAAGGGCAGCAGCAGAAGAATTGAGGGGCTTGAGAAAAGCAGGTTCTGACATCCTGCAGAATGGCTTTGTGGGGACTTGGCTGGAGATCAGCACTGGCTGTGAGGTGCCTAAGAGGCAGGGAGAGAACAGTGATCTGAACCTGTTCCCATACCATCCAAAAGGCCAGTGGAGGCCGTGGCACCGCAGAACAACTTGATACCAAACATGTGGATTCCAGCTGGGATCATAGCCACACTTGCAGTGAACTGAGCCCAAGGAGAGAGTTGGCAAGTCTAGGGCATGAGCACGCCCTCACCACTTGCCTTTTCATTCCCCATGCTAGGCCAAGCTACTCCAGCAGTTTGACTGGTCTTTCCCTGCCAGGTCCCAGTTTAAAGCATGGCTAAATGTCTTCAGCCATCAGTGAGGAAGGGCTGAATGCTTCATCTGAGCACTCTGTACCACTCTTTCCAGGCATCCTTGCTGTATCCCAGAGGTGGGGATATGAAGAAGGGGTCATTGGGACTGCCTTTGATCCCCCCTATACCCAAGGCAGTCAGTCCCCGTGTTGGCAGTGCTGCAGGGTCTCTGCGCAGCTCTGTGCAGCTGGATGTCCAAGAGTCCCAGGAGATGAGGTAAGCCAAGGTGTCTGCTGCTCCACTCTGCTGTTCAGCTCCCTCTTGCCATCTTGTGAGGTTCCTTTGCACAGTCAGCTCTCTCCCATGTATTTAGGCAAACCTCTGTGTATTCACCATTTGGCCCATCCGTGATGATCCAGCTCCATGTCAAACCCCACACCATGTGTCCCAAGAGCAGAGGTGGTGGTGGTGGGGAAGAGGAGGCAGGGCTTAAAAGCATCTGAAGATGGGTCCTCTGCTGGGCTTGGTATTGATTCCCTCTGTAATGTTTGTGGTGTCATTTGGGAGCTGTATTGCACAGCTCTGGATCCTGCAGATCTTTGAATACTGTGATCCTTGACTGGCAACTTCAGCCCTGGAAAACTCTGTTTGGCCAAATATTGGATGCTGGAGGGGTGTCTCTGTCTTTACGTGCTGCTTCTGTAAATGTCAGGCATAATTTCTCTGTGCCTGGGACGGCGCTGTGAAATGAGAACCCAGCTATATTTTCCGGGTATAGATGTAAAATCCTATCAATGTTTAATATTTAGGTCTGGGATTAAAACAGAGAGGGCAAGGAGGTAGAGAAGAGCTATAGTACTGTACCTGATGGGAAGATATTGGCTTGAATATATATGAGAAAATGTAGCTGTCAATGTAGCTTATCTGAAGGACAGCAATAATGAAGGAGTCACAAAAATGTCATTCCAACTGGAAAGCTTTGGTAGTGCATTGAAAGTGCAATGTGAATACCCTTGCCTAGCAGTTGAGTTGGTAAAAGGCTTTTCCTTCTTGAGACAGCCATGAGGTGGAATATCCTTCTCAGGATACTGCCGTGTTCGGACCACATGTAGCACGAGACTGGTACCAGTGAAAGCCACAAGCAGGCAAAGTCAAGCTTTGTCAGCAGAACCAAAGTAGCTGCCCTCCATGCAGACTCGTGTCTCAGCTTAGCAGCTCCTGCTGCTTGAGGGAGGCTGTAGGAGCCCCTTGGCTCCAAAAGGAAAGTCAGCAGAATTGGGGAGTTATGGTGCAAGTTGAGGAATGACTGCTGAGTTTCAGCTGGAGCTTGGCCAGCTCTGCCTGGCTGCAGCAACTGAATGCTTAAGGACAATTAATGAGCTTTGCATCTTGTTGGCTTGATGTGTTGCATTTTCTTCTTCATCAGAGGCACCAAGCAAGGAAGGATTGCTACACCTGTTCCTTCCCTTCTCTTTCTCCCTCCTCATATGTTCTTGTGTTTTCCATTTTCTCAAGGCCACGATCAAGCAGCAGCATCAGAGTGAAGAAGTCTGAACATGCAGGTAGGTACAGGGCATGTCTGTCTTAAAATTACTACTAGAACCTTGAATTAGAGGTGATATTTTGAAAGCTTTGTTAAAAATCATTCTTTTAAAAATTTCTTTAAACTGATTTGAATTATTTGATGGGCTCAGTGGACTATCCCAGAGCCCAGTCACTGGGAGTGTGCTGCAGTGGTGTAGTGAAAATTCCTGTATTGTGAATCTTGAGTGGCAAGAGCTGGATTGGGACCTTGGGGCCCTGGAAGTGCAGTGCAGGAAAAGTCCATCCTTCACATGCCTTTTATCTCCATGCAGTCTTTCTCATGTCAGAATTAGCAGAGAAGAAGAAGGCATTTATCAGGAAATTAGAAATCCTCTCAATCCATCCTCCTGCCCTTGAAGGAGATAACATTTCCTTGAGGCAGATTCTGAACTGAAACCTTTGACATCTGAAAGAGAGTCATGGACTATCAAAGCCATTGCCTGGTTTTGCTCTGGGAGAAAGAGGGGAAACCTTCTGTGAGAGAAAGTCCTTTTGAATTTTCCAGTTATGGAGATGGAAACTTCCAAAGGGATGCAGCCTATGCAGGGTCTGAGTTTGTCGTCCTATGACAGCACAAGCCCAGAGCCACCTGTGGAATGTTCACAATGACAAATCTCTTGCCCCACTGCCTCTGCCTGTGTCAGTGTTGCAGGCTGAGGCTGGGGGAGGAGATGCCTTCTGCCTTGTCCCTCTGTCCCTGCCTTGCCTGATCCCTGACAAGTAGAATTGTGCCAGACAAACTGCGGTCTCTGGTGCATCTGTGCCAGCCAATGCCTTTGAGTTGAAAGCCTCCATCAATGCCTGTTGTTGTTGTTCCTTTGCCATTTTGGAGCATGTCACGATAGGAGAGATGAAATTTGAAGACATAATTAGCTGATGAAGAAAGCAGATGAGATTTCCAGGTCCCTTTGCTCTGGGTTATTTCTGAGAAATCCTGGGTTTTGTCCCTTTGGAATGACTCCTTAATTGGTGATATGCAGCTGGAATGCTTAATGCAGCTAGGGAGAAGTATTGCTCAGTAAGTAAGGTGATGTTTTTGCTGGATTCATTTTGGACTAGAAATGTGCAATTTCATGAAATATTACCTGTTGTGCTTTCATAAATTGACCTGTACATTCTCTATGGATAAATAAAAGATTCGTTTAAGGATGTTCTTCTTTTTATGATCTGCCGTCTTCCATTTCCATCAAGGAAAGTTTGAATTGCTTTTAACTGCCATGATGAGAAATGTCTTGATGCAGGTCTTGTTTATACTGGATTTGGGTGTGTCTGCAGGAAAGAAAGCAGGGAATAAAACCCACGGGACAAGTATTTGAGCAGAAGTGGAACGTTTGAAAGCTAATTTGTTCCCTAAAGATTTGGGCTCCTTGAATACTGAGGATATGTAATGGGGAGCGCAAAGCTTCCTTTACTTGTAACATGGGGTGCCATTGTTCTTGTACCATCACTTCCTTTGTTGTAAAGCAAAATAAAAGCAACCAAGAAAACCCAACCCAGAACCGAGTGGGACTTAGAGAAACAAAGGCCCTGAAAACTAGCATCTGAAAACAACTACTTCCTAGGTGTAATTGTCAAATACTTGTGATCACTGTGGTTTGCCAACTGTTTGGAAGGAAAGGGATCCCAAAGTACTTGATGGGCAATGAGTAATACATAAGGAAAGGAGTAGAAGCTCTCTCTCCTGGCTTGCCAGCTCCATACCGTTCAGAGGAATTACAGTGATGGTAGTTTCATGGAAAAAACATCAACAACAACAAAAAACCACAAAGTGATTTTCTGATTAATTCAAAACTCCCGTGTATTCCTCATCAATTAGATGATTGTTTGTAAAGGTGGGAGTTCACCTAACTCACTTTTTCCCTCGTGAGCCTGGCTCAGCCTCCCGCAGAGGTAAGGTGGGAGCTGGGCCACTCTCTGGTGGGAGGAAGGGTCTTGTGCCAGCCTGGAGAGCCTGTGCACATTGCCAGGGAGCAGTTGTGCCCTGCAGGTGCCCCCTGCCATGAGCTGTGCTGCTGCCAGTGCCCCGTGGAGCTGTGGGGCTGCTGAGCTGTGGGGCAGGGAGAGGAGCAGGAGGCTGCATGTGCAGCTGAGCCATTGCTGGGAAGCACAGGGCTCTGGGCTCCCTGCTGTCCCAGGGCAGCCCAGCGGCCAGGGAGTTCCCCTGGGAGATCTGTGGAAGTGGCTCAGGGTATCCTGTGGCCTGCCTCAGGTGGCTGCTGTCAGGTGCATGTTTCCCTGTGCAGCAAGTTTCCAGGAAAGTTTCCAGGAAATGTGTCCCATGAAACATGGAGCTTCTGATGTTTTAGGTTTACATTGCAGCCTCTGTTACATTTTGTTTTCCCACTTTGCAGGCCTGAGTGGTGACTTTATTGCCGAGAATCTTTCTGGGTCACCTCCCTCTATGCTCCTTCCCTCCAAGCCGTTGCCTCCCATCCGGAAGGGCTCTCCTTCCTGCAAGCCAATCATAATGTGCAGTGGAGAGGAAGAGAAAGGGAAAGATGGCACTGGCTACAAAGATATCAGTAGAAACAGTGCGGAGCTGAGTTCAGAGGGAAAAGGGAGTGAGGTAAGGATACCAAGCTAAGTCCTGTGTGATAGATTTTCAGTTTCTGCACTGTAGTGATTCCTAGAGAGGCTGATCTGGAAGAGAGACCACGCATAGTTAAAGGAATACAGTAGGTGATAATTAAGAGGCCTTAAAAGGATACACCTTGGGCAGTACAAGAGCCTGGCCCGGGCTACACCCAGGAGGGATCCAAGATGGATCCCGCTCATGAGTTTTTACACTTTTATAACCTTTGGTCAACTTATATAGTAGGGGTTAATTGTCCAGTTACAGCTTCAGGTCACCAAGTCCCATCCTTCTGGTCCACTCCCGGTGCTTTCCCATTGTTTATGATTTTTGGGTAATGGTTGTCCTTGATTCTTAAGCTGGAAAAAGATTGCTGTGTCTAACTGCCCTGAGAAGAGAACCTACCAACACTTAATACGAAGTTCAGAGTCCCACACCAAGTCAGCACAGAATCTGAGGAAAGTGAAAGCTAAAACTTAAAGCATCAACAGGAGGGAGTCTAAGAGCTTTTCCTGTGGGCTAAGCCCATGGAGGCAGCTCAGCCAAGGAAGAGCTCAGCTGGACACTGCACTTCAGGCTGTCTTTGCAATGAGTGTGTAGTGCAGACTTCACAATCCTCAGCATGTACCAATAGCAGGAGAGGTCTTTGAATGGTTTCTGGGTTCTGTCATGGCTTTTCCTCTGTCATATGGCTGAGAAAACACCAAAAGCAAGTCAGGGCAGCAAAAGTTGCCCAAAAGGGAAACCATCCTTCTGCATTTAGTAACGTAAGGGTAACTTTGAACCATGTCTAAGCCTTGGTGTTTTTATTCTGTCAACTCTGGCTGGCTGGGAAGGAAGAAGTTGTTTGCTAGAACAGGCGGTGCTACAAAGTCAGTTCCAGGTGGTCTCAGCTTTTGAGTTGTACAGCCATGGCCTTCTACACAGTTGTCTCTGATGCTATTTCTAGATTTCGTCAGCTTCTGGGCAGCTGTGTGCTCTGGCATGGCTTTGTCCAGAGAGAAGGGATGGGAGGTGGCCATGGGGAGAGCAGCTCAAAGCCCAGGCACACGATTGCCTTTGCAGCAGGGCCAGCACCTGCAGTTGTTTTGGGTTTGCCATGGGGTGCAGGAGGAGGCAAATGAGCAACAGCATTGGCAAACAGAATGTCCAATCAAAGGCTGATGTACTTGATTCCAGCCTTGCTGAGGAAGGGCCCAATGTATTCCTGACAGGATCTAATCCTTCCACTGCAGTTCAAACAGGTCCTGATTTGGCCCTTTAGTTGTGCCAGAAATGATGGGATACTGAGGAAGGGCGTTCATCTGTCTCCACTGCCTCCACCTCCCTTCCTGGCCATGGCATGGGGGCCCTGGAGAAATTTGGGCAGGCAGAGACCTTCCAGAGAGCAGCAGGGCAGGGAGCTCTGCTGAACTTCCTAAATGCCAGTGAGCCTGAGATGATGGAGGTGTGGGAGCTGGAGAGCACGGAGCATCGCGAGAGCTCAGCAGCTTCTGGGCTGAAAGGCTGCTGGGCAACTGTAAGAGGGAAGGGCAGCAGCAGAAGAATTGAGGGGCTTGAGAAAAGCAGGTTCTGACATCCTGCAGAATGGCTTTGTGGGGACTTGGCTGGAGATCAGCACTGGCTGTGAGGTGCCTAAGAGGCAGGGAGAGAACAGTGATCTGAACCTGTTCCCATACCATCCCAAAGGCCAGTAGAGGCCGTGGCACTGCAGAACATGGTGATACCAAACATGTGGATTCCAGCTGGGATCATAGCCACACTTGCAGTGAACTGAGCCCAAGGAGAGAGTTGGCAAGTCTAGGGCATGAGCACGCCCTCGCCACTTGCCTTTTCATTCCCCATGCTAGGCCAAGCTACTCCAGCAGTTTGACTGGTCTTTCCCTGCCAGGTCCCAGTTAAAAGCATGGCTAAATTTCTTCAGCCATCAGTGAGGAAGGGCTGAATGCTTCATCTGAGCACTCTGTACCACTCTTTCCAGGCATCCTTGCTGTATCCCAGAGGTGGGGATATGAAGAAGGGGTCATTGGGACTGCCTTTGATCCCCCCTATACCCAAGGCAGTCAGTCCCAGTGTTGGCAGTGCTGCAGGGTCTCTGCTCAGCTCTGTGCAGCTGGATGTCCAAGAGTCCCAGGAGATGAGGTAAGCCAAGGTGTCTGCTGCTCCACTCTGCTGTTCAGCTCCCTCTTGCCATCTTGTGAGGTTCCTTTGCACAGTCAGCTCTCTCCCATGTATTTAGGCAAACCTCTGTGTATTCACCATTTGGCCCATTCGTGATGATCCAGCTCCATGTCAAACCCCACACCATGTGTCCCAAGAGCAGAGGTGGTGGTGGTGGGGAAGAGGAGGCAGGGCTTAAAAGCATCTGAAGATGGGTCCTCTGCTGGGCTTGGTATTGATTCCCTCTGTAATGTTTGTGGTGTCATTTGGGAGCTGTATTGCACAGCTCTGGATCCTGCAGATCTTTGAATACTGTGATCCTTGACTGGCAACTTCAGCACCGGAAAACTCTGTTTGGCCAAATATTGGATGCTGGAGGGGTGTCTCTGTCTTTATGTGCTGCTTCTGTAAATGTCAGGCATAATTTCTCTGTGCCTGGGACGACACTGTGAATTGAGAACCCAGCTATATTTTCTGGGTATAGATGTAAAATCCTATCAATGTTTAATATTTAGGTCTGGGATTAAAACAGAGAGGGCAAGGAGGTAGAGAAGAGCTATAGTACTGTACCTGATGGGAAGATATTGGCTTGTATATATGTGAGAAAATGTAGCTGTCAATGTAGCTTATCTGAAGGACAGCAATAATGAAGGAGTCACAAAAATGTCATTCCAACTGGAAAGCTTTGGTAGTGCATTGAAAGTGCAATGTGAATACCCTTGCCTAGCAGTTGAGTTGGAAAAAGGCTTTTCCTTCTTGAGACAGCCATGAGGTGGAATATCCTTCTCAGGATACTGCCGTGTTCGGACCACATGTAGCACGAGACTGGTACCAGTGAAAGCCACAAGCAGGCAAAGTCAAGCTTTGTCAGCAGAACCAAAGTAGCTGCCCTCCATGCAGACTCGTGTCTCAGCTTAGCAGCTCCTGCTGCTTGAGGGAGGCTGTAGGAGCCCCTTGGCTCCAAAAGGAAAGTCAGCAGAACTGGGGAGTTATGATGCAAGTTGAGGAATTACTGCTGAGTTTCAGCTGGAGCTTGGCCAGCTCTGCCTGGCTGCAGCAACTGAATGCTTAAGGACAATTAATGAGTTTTGCATCTTGTTGGCTTGATGTGTTGCATTTTCTCCTTCATCAGAGGGACCAAGCAAGGAAGGATTGCTACACCTGTTCCTTCCCTTCTCTTTCTCCCTCCTCATATGTTCTTGTGTTTTCCATTTTCTCCAGGCCACGATCAAGCAGCAGCATCAAAGAGAAGAAGTCTGAACATGCATGTAGGTACAGGGCATGTCTGTCTTAAAATGACTATTGGAATCTAGACTCGGAGGTGACCTTTTGAAAGGTTTATTAAACACCATTCCTTTCAGAATTTCTTTAAATTTGTTTCACTCCTTGATGGGCTCAGTGGACTCTCCTGGAGTGCAGTCACTGGGAGTGTGCTGTAGTGGTGCAGTGAGAATTCCTGCATTGTGAATTCTTGAGTGGGAGGAGCTGCAGTGGGACCTTGGGATCCTGGAAGTGCAGTGCAGGAAACAGAAGCATTCGTCTCCATCCTTCACATGCCTTTTATCTCCATGCAGTGTTTCTCATGTCACAATTTGTAGAAAAAAATTATGCATTTTTCTGGAAATTAGAAATATTCCCACTCATTTCTCTTGCCCAGTAAAGTGAAAAAACCTGTCCTTGGGGCAGATATTCAGCTGAAACCTTTCAGATCCATAGGAGATTGATGGTCATGACCTGATTTTGCTTTGGGGGAAATATGGAAACGTCCTGCTATAGAAATTCCTTTTGAAATTGCAATCATGGTCATGGAAACTTCCAAATGGATGCAGCCTATGCAGGGTCTGAGTTTGTCATCCTATGACAGCACAAGCCCAAAGCCACCTATGGCAAGTTCATCATGACAAATCTCTTCCCTGACTCTCTCTGCCTGTGTCAGTGTTGCAGGCTGAGGCTGGGGGAGGAGATGCCTTCTGCCTTGTCCCCCTGTCCCTGCCTTGCCTGATCCCTGACAAGTAGAATTGTGCCAGACAAAATGCGGTCTCTGGTGCGTCTGTGCCAGCCAATGCCTTTGAGTTGAAAGCCTCCATCAAAGCCTGTTGTTGTTGTTCCTTTGCCATCACTGGGCAGGTAATGATAGGAGAGATGAAATTTGAAGAAAGACTTTTGCTGATACAGAAAAAGGGATCAGATGCCAGGTCCCTTTGCGTAGGGTTAGTTCTGCCAAATCCTGGGTAGTACCCCTTTGGAATGACTCCTTTGTTGGTGATATGCAGCTGGAATGCTTAATGCAGCTAGGGAGAAGTATTGCTCAGTAAGTAAGGTGACAGTTTTGTTGGATTTACTCTGGACTAGAAACGAGCTATGTCATTAAACCTTACCTGCCTTTCTTTTATAACTCAGTAGAACATTCTACAGGAGAAATCAACCCAGTTTAAAGAATGTTATTCCACTCTTATTGCTTGGCTGCTACATGATTTTACCCCATGTTTAGCCACGTAAAAATGATTAGTTGCCTTATATCTAACAGCTCTGTTGAAGAGTATTTCAGAATGTCCTGCCCTCTGCTATTTCCATTTTGAAAACCTTCAGTTGTCAGTGTCAGCCATGATCAGAAATGTTTTGAGGCAGGTCATGTTTATGTTGGGCTTAGGTATCTGTGCAGGAAAGAAAGCAAGGAATAAACCGATCAAAGAGTGAAGTAGAGCAAAAGAGAAACTTCTGGATGACCACTTTATTCCCTATAACTATGGGCTTGCAGAATACTGGGGACGTGTAATTGGGAAAGCAAAGCCCTTTTTGCATGTAACATGTAGTGATCTTGATTGTGTACCACCACTTCCTTTGTTACAAAGAGGAATTAAAAAGATCCCCAGAATAAAAAACCCAGCCTAGAACTGATTGGGAGTTACAGAAACAATAACCTGAAATCTACTTTTGAAAACAATCGCTTCCTAGATAGTGTCAAATTCTAGAGACTACTGTGAGTTTCCAACTCTTTGGAAGGAAAGGAATCCTGTAGTAGTGTGGAGACAACGAGCAGCACATCAAGTCATAGAACCCATCTCTCCTGGCTTGCCAGATCCACATTGTTCAGAGAAATTCAAGTTAGTTAGACATTAGTTTCATGAAAAATAAAAAAAACAACTAATCATTTCAGTAGCTGAAGTGCTCTTTGAATTCCCCACTCTTTAGATGGGTTGATTGTAAAGGAGTGAGTTCAATTAACTCGCTTCTTCTCTTGTACCTGTCTACAGCTTCTTCTGAGTCTACAACAGAAACGCAGAGAATGAAGGCAAAGAGCTCTTGGTGTGTGATAGGACCTGGGATGCCTCTGTTCCCAAGGAAACTCGCTGACGTGTTTGGCATGCAGACCTATGTGCGGAACCCCGGCGTTGGGAATGGAGGTGTGGGCTCCCGGCCGGCTCAGGGGGCCTTGGCCCAGGAGCCCCGGCAGAGGCAGCTGAGCAGCGCTGTCCCCAGGGTCACTGCCAGGGAGGAGGACAAGGGGACGGACCAGCATGGTTCAGCTTCCCACAGAGGTAAGGTGGGAGCTGGGCCGCTCTCTGGTGGGAGGAAGGGTCTTGTGCCAGCCTGGAGAGCCTGTGCACATTGCCAGGGAGCAGTTGTGCCCTGCAGGTGCCCCCTGCCATGAGCTGTGCTGCTGCCAGTGCCCCGTGGAGCTGTAGGGCTGCTGAGCTGTGGGGCAGGGAGAGGAGCAGGAGGCTGCATGTGTAGCTGAGCCATTGCTGGGAAGCACAGGGCTCTGGGCTCCCTGCTGTCAAAGACTGAAAAAGTGTCTGAATTTTATCAGCTGTGTTGGAGAGTGTTGCAGAATGAGTTACATTGTTCTTACTTGCATTCAGAAAAATCAGCGTTCTGTCAGGCTGGCCTGAAAGTGCCAGAGCCCATACAGTTTAGACAGAAAATTCTTTGGGGAAAATGAATAATCTAGTGTCAAGGGCACAATTTTCATTAGGGTACCCCTCCTGTAATCCTAAGTTTTTCTTTATTGTCCACTGAAATATTCCAACAAAGTGAAGAAAAAGTTGATCTGAATGTATACAGGTATTAGAACCCAGGACTACTTTTAGGAACCAGAAAGAAGATGTTTACTAAAATCAGCATAAGGGCAGATAAGAATCTCTGTCAAGAGCAATCTCCATCTCTGCCCTTCTCTATCAAACACAGAGGCTCTCCAGCATCCAGGGGCTGAGGCAGCAGGTTTCAGTCTGCTGGCCCACAGAGTAATGTCATGTCTCCTTCCAGGAGCCCATCCACTGGGAGAGGGTCTAGGCATATGTAGCTTGCTGCTCTCATGCACCATCTCTGTGCCCTGTTAGAGCTCTGTAATCTGGAACCTGTCTTGCCTGTTGCCAAGCATGACATTTTTGGGCAATTGAAGTGTGCCAGAGATTTACAGGAACCTTTGCTTCCAGTACCAGGCCTCCCACTGAGCCAGCTCAAGGAGATGGATCATCCCAGCAGTCCTGGTCTAACAAGTGACAGAGACCTGAGAGAGGGCTTTGGAAAGGTAAGGGATAAGAACAGGGATGAGCAGACTTCCATTCCAGTGGCTGTTTAGTGCTTGGCCCAAAATGCCTCTGAAAACCATGATCCTCCACTCTTGGGGGTTGGGGATTGTCTTGGGAATATATTTGACGGCTACTGAGCAATTGCTTGGCTGTTTCCAGAGGTGCCAAAGTCAGTGCTTTGGGGATGGTGCCAAGGACATGCCTGAGGCATTCTTTATGTGCAAAGAGCACTTTAGAGAAGTTCTGATTGGCAGAGCAAACTGCAAACCAGTGAATGTGGGCAAAGGGCACCCTCAGAAGCAGAGAAGCAAAGATGCTAACGTTGAGTATAAGCAAGGCTGCAAAATAAAACGGGACAGTTTGATGTCTCCTGGTTACCTTTCTGGCTGTATCTCACAGCCCTCTCATTCTCACATTTTCTGCTCCTTAATATCCATGTTCCTCCAAATTGTTTTCACATGACTCCCTCCTCCTTTTGGTCTCCCGGTCTCAGAGACCAAGTCGTTGAGAGTCTTCCAGAGCTGAGTCCTTCAGAAGCCAGGAAGTGACAAACAGCTGCACTTCCTGGCCATGAGTGTTAAGCATCAGCTAATTACCCGTCCTTGCTGCATATTGCACATGGCTTTTATTCTCCTGCCCTGGCCTGTAGGAACTGAACTGCATGCTCATTGCTCATGTGAGCTCTTCCTTTGTCTTGGAGCATTCCTATGACTTTCATGCTTCAAGCAGGGCTTCCTGTCACAGGTTGCAGTTGGAGCAGAGTAAGGCTGTGGCACTAAAGTGTTCCACCTCACTGTGTGTAATTACCAAGGTGAGGATGGGAGACATTCTCCTGAAACTATTGGAATGGATATGGAGCTGGATTAATGTCTGTAGCACTGTGTGGACTCCGCTCCCAGTGAGAGGTTGTGCCTGGTCTGTGTGTGTCTCTGCTTACAGTCTGTGATGTATTTCCATTGCAACCAGATCCGTGCTGCATTGTGCATGTTGGCTGAGAAGAACTTAGAACCAAAGGATGTGGAGCTTTTTGAGAATGAGATGAAGAAGAGGAATGAAATTTTATCATCCTTAAAGCTGCCTCCACTGAGAGTTGAGCCCAGGGATGCAGCTGAAGCAAGTAAGTGGTGTCTACACTGCTGGTCCTTTTTGAGCTCTTCCTTACCCTCTGCACAGTGTTGCAATCAGACTGGGGGGCTGTTGCACTTGCATCTGAGTGGAAACCTGCATAGGAATGATTTCCATTTTGCAGAGAAAAACACAGAGGCATTAATTGTCTTGCCCATGGCCTCACTTAGTAACAGAGTATCAGCTTCCCACCTTCACCTCTAAAATCTTTCAGAGTAGAAAATTCAGTCTTGGAAAGTCGCCTGCCCTTCAGACTCTGTTCTGAAGAGCAGCTTCCAGGCAATGTGAATGCAGAAGAATGCTTTTCCACCAAGGTGCAACCTGGAAGAAACCAAATTCAGCACCTTCTGATGAAAAGACCAGAGATCCTTCTCGAGCCACTCCCCTCCAAGGAGCTGGCACTGTAGAGCTGTGCTGAAGCCCTGAGGCAGTGCTTCTGTTGTAGCCCCAGGAGCAAGCAGCATTCCCCAGTGAATCCCGGCTGAGGGGCTCTGGCTGCAGCGCTGTGTGCGCTGCCCCGAGGGCGGCAGCAGGGACCTTCGGGGGCAGCACTCAGCCCCAGGGCACCACCCAAGCTTATCTGCACTTTCTTTTGGGAACTTGCCCAGCCTGCCTCTGAAACAGGAAAACGAAAGCATAGCAACACTGGCTTCTCCTTGTTTCTTAGGGGAAGCATCACTGCAGTTTGATTTTTAAACTGGAAGAAGGTAGATTTAGATTAGATATTAGGTAGAATTTATTTTATAATGAAGGTAATGAAATGCTGCAAGGGTTTTTCCAGAGAAGCTGTTGTTGATTTATCTATGAAGGTGTTCAAGGCCAGTTTACATGGGGCTCTGAGGAACCTGATCCAGATGAAGATGTTCCGTTTCCCAGGGGTTGGACTAGATGGTGGTTAAAGGGGCCTTCCCACCAAAATTGTTGTAGGTTTTCCTGGGTGATTGTATGATCCTTGTCCCATACTAGCGTGCCAGTGTTCTACTTGAAGTTCTTTGGGATAACACAGAGATGTTACCCAGCTCCAGCAAATTTTCTGGCCCTTTCCATAGTGACCCTGTCCAGCACCCTCCACTTACAAGCTCCTCTTTGGTCCCTGCAGGCCTCAGCCAAGCAGCTGTCAATGGCACAGCTTCCAGTGTGCAGAGAAAACACCCTGGTAATGCCTTGAAGAAGAAGGTCTTGAGGAAGCAGGACAAGATGCCCTTACTGCCCACTATGCCCATCATCCAAGAGGAAGGCAGTGTCCCATGCAACTCCTCAGGTAAGTCTGCTCTGTGGCAGCTTTTTCCCATATAGTTATTTCCTTGCAAAAGAAGCACAAAGTGTGCCTCCTGCCTCAGCCAGCACAACTGGGCTCTTTGGTCAATAGCCTGTCCGGGAATGAGCACCAAATCCACTTTTGAGTTCCTCCAGCTTGGTTGTCTTGCCGTAGTCGGTTTTTAGAGATGCATTGGAAAGTTGAGCTGAATAAAGTAGAGGTAAAGGCCTAAGCTCGGGCTTTTGTCCATCCTGATAATCCAAACTACAGCGCTGGTGCCAGGAGACAGCTGTAAGTGCAGAGATGAGCTGGGGGCAGTGTGCCAGGGTGTGCTCACTGTGCACCTACGAGTACCACCACCATCAGTTGACCACTCCCCATCGGGGCCCTCTGCCTGTGCTGTTGTCCGGCTCTGCAGCCAGCTTTTCTGCTATCCCAGTAAGGGTTGTCTCTGCATGGCAGTCAGTGCCTTGGTGCAGTCGTGCTGCTGCTCCCTGAAGCGATCAATGGCTCCTGGCTGCCACCATCCCATGGCCTGCAATTCCAAGAGGAAACAAGCAGTGCCTCCTGTGTCACTGCAGCCAAACACAGTGGCTGCTGGTAGGAGGTGACAGTCAGGAGGGGCTGCCTGGTGCTCCAAGGTTGCCTGTGCTATCATCCAAACTAGGGTGAGATAAAAAGAAGGGAGCAAGGAATAATAATTGGAATGCTCTTTTCTACTGATGCTATTTCCACGTTGAGAACTGACCAGAATTGAGCCTGGGTTGTTCCGGCTTGGCTTGGTGCTGTGGCAGGGCAGCTGCAGGAATTTCCTCAGGGAGTTGCAGAGTGCCTCAGTCCTCAGGGCTGGGGGAAATGAGGGCGCTGGGACAAGAGAGGCCCCTGGGGGGTTCCCTCTAGGTGTAGCCATTCCCACTGGTCGTCCCTGTCTGGCAGGGAGTGGCAGCTCTGCGGCCTCAGGAACCTGCCGCTGGCTGTGCTACCTGTGGCACTTGGGAGCTGGCACTGTGTGGGCAATGGTCAGGTTTAGCCTGGAGCTGTGCCCAGCTGGGGGGGCTGGGAGAAAGCAAGGAGCCCAAGGAGGCAGACAGCAGGGAGGTGTGTGAGGCAGTGCCAGTTTGCAGCACATGGAAGCCTGGCTGGGAGCTGGGGCTGCAGGCCGCTCCATGGCGGGGTGCCTTGCCCGGGGCTGCAGCGCTCAGGGCTGACCCTCTCCTCACAGTGACCTCGCAGACGGCCACTGGTGCCGAGCGTCGACAGGAGCTGCTCCGTGAGCGTGGGCACAAGGACACAGCCTCTGCTGACCCACAGCAGTCCTTGCTCCAGGCACTCTCCTGGCTGGGCAGCGATGACTGGTAAGAAAGGCCCCGGTCACTCTGTCTCCCTCTTAGCGTTAAGGAAGCTTACAAGTGGATCTTGCCAGTGCCTCTGAGCCCCGACAGCCCAGAGGGCAAAGGACTCTGCTGAAACCACTCCAGAGCACTGAGAGGATCAAGATTTGAGAGCAGCCTTTGCTTGGCCTCGGTCTGCAGCTGTGCTCCAGCTGCTGCCGCTCTGTGCTGCTCCCTCGCTTTGCCTGCTGCTCCATGGAGCTGCAAAGGAAGTCTTGAGGGAAGAGAGGAAGCTGTGGGATGAGATGATTTGCTGGCTGAAGGCAGCAGCAGGATGGCAGCAGTTTTGAGTGTAGAGATTTGGGTGCCTTGGGGCACTGGCCCAGTGGGACTGAGTAAGATTTCTCTCTGCTCCCAGTGCTGACAGCAATGGCAGGTGACAGGGTCTCCCTGTGACCTCCTGCATGTGAGTCCCAGAAGCAGCTCCAGGGAGTCACTCTTTCTGAGAAATGGAATGATTTGTGCTTTCAAATCCCCAGCCTGTCTTTACTCCTGAAGGCTCATGGCAGAAGGGAAGGAGAAAGCAATGAAACCCTCTGGGAATCTTGGATTTTTGAATTCAACTTTTTCCTTTTCACTGCTTCGTATGGGCCGGAGGTGTTTAGCCAATACTCAACATGTGTCCCACAATTAGACACAGAGAGAAGGAGGCCCAGAGGTGATAACCCTATGAATGTTAGGTGATGCTGGTTAAATTTTTGGTGATATTGGTTGTGATGTCGGGGTTAGCATAAACTCACTGTTGGATGCTTCATTCACACATGGGTACGGACTCCATTCACACTGGGATAAGCATGAAAAATCTGCCACCATGCATCTCTTTGTGCAGTCACATTTGCTTTGCAATTCTCTTCTGCTTTCTCTTCCCCCTTTTTGTTTGGTGCCCTCTGAGGTACAAGAGAGCTTCTGCAGGTGTGGGGGGTCCCGGTGACTCTCAGGGGTGCCCATGGGATCGGTCAGCAGCCCTGTGCTGCAGCCCTGATGCCTCACACACCTTTCTGTAGCTCAGGGCTGCCTAGAGCAAGTGCTGAGAGACAGAGTTGTTTACACCTCTTAAATAACATGTTGCTGTAGTGGGCATTGTTTTTGGTAGGGGATTCTGGGAAAAGGCAGAGTTTCAACTGTTCTTTCCCAGGCATGGAATCTTATGGGACACCCTGCTGCTCCTTTTCTGGGGAATGTGGAGGTGGAGTGGAGTGAGTGAGAAACAAGCCTGGATTGTAGCATGGAAACTGAGCTCCAGAGTGCCAGTGCAGAGTCTCACTGCTGATCTGCCTGCTGGCACTGCCAAAGAAGGAACATGCCCCAATAACATCCCAATGGGATTGTGTCTTAGGGACATGCACAGGGAGGTGACAAGGAACAGCAGCATGACCCAGTCTCACAGCTTCTAGGAGACCGTGACATAGGGACTCCATAGGCCAGACATTTCAGAAATGCTATCTTGTAAAATTAGTCAGAAATTAAAACACTGAAACCCCTCTATTTGTCTCTTGGATTTGTGTATGCTTTTGACAGCCACAACATCCTGCAGGAAGGAGCTCCACAATTTCATTAAGTACTCCTTGAAAAGCACCTCCCATTGTTTGACTGAGCTGCCAGCCTGGTAATTTCAGAGGGTGCTGCCTAGTTCTTGGGTGGAGAGAAAAATCCATCTTTTTGGTACTTGCCTTTCAGGGAGATGAAGGAGAAGGGACTGGTCAGCATCAAACTCCTGGCTGGGTCCCATTCAGAAGTCCTGCTTTCAAGGCTTCGTGACATTTGCTTGGCAGTTACCAGTGAGGTGAGAACACTCTTGTGAATTGTGCCCTGTACTTCATACACAGTGTGTAGAGTAGCTATGTGCTTGTTCATCTCCATGTGTGCTCAGAGACTGCCTTCATTTCTCTTTTTAGATCTTGTATTTCTAATGTCTGTCAGGTTTCTATGGGATCTGTGTGTAGATGTAGTTGTATTCACTGGTAGGTCGGGTATCTGACACTCATCTTTGAGTGAGCTGCCATTATCATGAAATGTGCAAATGCAGAAAAAGATACTCTAATTATGTTATTTTCAGAGTCCTAGTCTCTGCCCGAGCTGTCATTCAACACTGCAAATTAGTCTGTAGACCTGAGCGTGTGTTTTCTGTTTCCTGGCTGAGTGCTTCAACTGCTGGTGTTGCTTTTTTAAACAGGAGCACGTGACTCTTTTATCTTTATGACTGACGCCTTTATGGTTTGAAAGCAGCCCTTACTTTAATTTGGTTCTTTGTGTTTCAAAGAAAAGAGCCTAAAGGGAAAGCAGTTGACATTAAAGAAGGCTTAAGTAGATACTTTATGAAATTTCTTATTTTTAGGCCTGTTACATGCAAGTCTGAGGCCAGATATTGGTGCCAGTGGAAGTGTCATGCTGTGCATGTGCTCTTCTGCTCTTATTGTGCTTTTATGTTCCTCTGGACACAGTGGGACGTGTTGTCATTTCCTGAGTCGTCTGTCTAAGGCAACTGGTTTTCTTTCCGAGGTCATTCTTATGTTTCCCCTCTGACTTCCCCAGGTGACCAACCTCCGCTCAAAGGTGTCCTACTCGGCCATTGTCACTCTGGGAGAGCTCTTTGTGACCTTGAAGAAGGACATGGACTCTGAGGTGGATGAGGTGGCTCGGGTCCTTCTGCACATGATGTGTAATTCGCCAGAGTTTGTTGAGAAAGCAGCCAGTCACACCCTGGGGATCATGGTGGAGAATGTGACTCCTGCACGAGCAATGACTTCTCTCCTGGACAGTGGAGTCAAGTAGGTTCTTCTTTCAGTGATATTCTTCACCTTCTAGAGTACTTCTAGGTGGGGGAAGGGATGAGAGAAAGAATGGGAATGGTGGGAGGGAAGGGTCCTGTATCCTGCATCTTCTGTCAACTCAGTGACTGGATTCTCCAATCCACCTCATTTCTTTCCTCTTCTCCCCTCTTTCTGCCCTCCCTCAGCCTATGAGTTCTCAGAATCACAGAACTGTAGAACATGGGAAGTTGGACGAGGCCAGGAGGATGATCAAATCCAGTTCCTGGCCTTGCACAGAGCCCCCCAAGAGTCACACCATGTGCCTGAGATTGTTGTCCAAATGCTGCTTGAACTCTGTCAGGCTTGGTGCTGTTGACCACTGCCCTGGGGAGCCTGTTCCAGTGTCCCAGGCACCCTGTGGGTGAAAAAGCTTTTCCTGATATGCAACCTAAACCTCTTCTGACTCATCTTCCCGCTGCTTCCTGGAGTCCTCCCAGTCTGTCAGAGTTGCCTAGATGTGGTGAATGGTGGGGAAGTGCAAGTGCCTGCAAAGGCTAAGGATAGAGCCTTGTGCTTCTGTGGGAAGAGGGACAATTGCAGTTTTCATCTGTGAGAGCTCTATGATATTTCACTGCACTAAGCACAGAGACCCTGTGAGAAACCATGGATCCTCATGATGCCATTCACTGGGAAAATAAGGAGGGTACTTGCTGGGGTATGGAGCACCTAGGGGAGAATGTGCTGGCTGTGACACAGCCTGCACAGCAGGTGCAGCTCCTGCCAAAGGAGTCCTGTATGACTATCCTGTCCATAGAGCTCTACTTTCTAATCAAACTGGTGTTTCATGTTAGCCTTGAGATGATGAATCACTGCACATACACCTTCACAGGCCCACTACTATGGAATAGCTGATGCAAATGCTGCCTTAAGTGTTTGTGCTGAGCCTGATAATTATCAAAAGACACTCTCTAGAACTGGACAATCTGGGTAAATTGATTGCCACACTTTCCCCATCTTTGCAATAGGATAAAACATTCAGATGTACCCCTTGCCAATCCTCACAAAAGAAACAGGCTGCATTGCTGCATATTCTGCAACTTCACGGCCCACAGTGTGTTTTCTCTGCATCTGTATTTTTCCAAAGCTCTGCAGATTTGGGGATAAATGGCTGGAATGAGCCTCAGTCCTGCTGCAGCTCTGTGTGATGGGTGCCCTCTGATAGGTTAGCATGAATGGTCTTTCATTTCTAAAGAATTCATATATAATCTAATTTTTTATCTTTCTCAGTGGAAATTGTGGCAAAGACACTGAGTATCAGGTAGTGCAGGGAGACTGAATTCCTCCGTCTTCCTTGCAGACAGTCCTTGTGTCCAATGCTAATTTGAGTTTCTCTGAGGACAGAAGCTTCTACAGGTGTCTGAAGCTGCAGGGAGAAGCCAGGCCTCCTTCCCGCAGCAGTGGCAGGGAGCACGCTCTGGCCAAGGCCTGTGCTGCTGTTGCTCCTTCTCCCTGTGCCCCAGTGTTTGCTCTCCTCTTGCCAGGAGCCGCCACGCCCAGGTGCGGAAGTGTGCGGCGCAACTGCTGCTGTCCTTGATGGAGAAAATTGGAGTCACGAAGCTCGCAGGCACACCCAGGGCTGAGAGGCTGGCGCACGCGGCAGGGACGCTTGCTCAGGACTGCCACAAGGACACAAGGTAACCATCTTCATTTCACCTCCTCACGCAGGAAAACTGCCTTGTGTCTGTCTAGAAAGGTAAAACCACAAAAGAGTGGTAATGAAAGGAAATATTAAGTTACATCACGGTGTGGATAAGGGCCATAGAGGCATGGAATACCCGGAGTTGTATGGGATCCATTGGGGCCATGGAGTCCAGCTGCCAGCCATGTGCAGGACATGCCAAGAGTCACTCCATGTGCCCAAGGGCATCATCCAAACGCTTCTTGAGCTCTGTCAGCCTTGGTGCTGTGACCACTGCTCTGGATTACCTGGGGAAATGACTGTAGTGGGTAAGCTGAGGTTGTCCAGCAAGAAAGAGCATTGCCAACTTCCTGTGACTTGAAGGATTCTTTCCTGAGATCAAAAGAGCTCAGATTTGGCAGTCAAATAGTTTTGTTTGGTCTGAAGTGCACAACACAAATCCAAAGTGTTCATCACCAAAGGATCCCAAACATCTCTTTCTTATGAATTTAAGGCTTTCCTGGAAATATGCCAGGGCACTTTAGCTAATGTATTCTGTCTATATTGTTTAGAATGTATTCTGTAGTCTGTCTAAATCTCTTCTGCAGATTTCTAGAATGCTGTTGTCTGTGACTCAATGACCTCCAAATTTCTTCTTGAAGAAAACTGTGGTTTCCTAGTGGCAAAATCCACCCAAAACACCAAACTCCCCTTACTCAAATTCACATCTGTAGACGCCTCGAATACAAGCACAACTCGTTGCCCCTGTGCATACATATCCTATAGAATCTCACATAGAAAGCATGAGGTGTTTTTCCCTGTTTTCCCTACCAGCTAAAGAAAGGCAAATTATTGTATTGTATTGCACTGCCATTGCAAATGTCAGAAAGTACTGCTAATGGCTCCGACAACAAAGCAGATGTCTTTTGCTTGTTCCCTTGGATCCTTTGATCCCACAGAATCACACCCCGAGTTTCAGAGTGAAATGGTATTTTTCTGTAGCCCCACATTCTCCTCTTGCCTCTTGTGTTCAGCTGACAGAACTGTGCAGTGACAAGTAGGGGTAAATCTCTCTCTTTGATGAGTAGGTAATGCCTTCTCATGCAAGGATTGCAGCTGATGTGTTTAAGGTTAATGTATCAGCCTTTTCTTTTAATAGTCTTGCTTTGTTTGTTCACCTTTCTGTCTTTTCTCTCCTTCCTTCCTTCCTGCCTGCCTGCCTCCCTTTCTTCCCGTCTTCCCTCAATCCTTCCATAGGCATTATGGACAGGAGATGGTGAAGATATTGCTGGATGACCAAAAATGTAAAATGCTTTTGGAGCGATCCGTTCCTGCCTGTGACCTGGAAGATATTCTGAGAAGAATTAAGAAGAAAGTAAGTGCTTGGCAGGAGAAATGTCTCCTTTGTGCAAGTATAGCCACAGCTAATAGGACATCAAACATACCTAATCTGTTTTTATCTCATTCCCCTTCTGCTCAATCATTTTGCTCCTGGGAATGAGCTGTTAATCCCCAGCCTGTTCATCTGCAGACCACAAAGGAGCTGATATTCTTAGGGGAAAAGTGGGGCTTTGAATATTTTGACTATTGGTCACAAAGAGGAAAGGGGAAGAGGAGAAAGTGGGTTTACATTTAAGCATAACTCCCCACCCTGCTGTCCCTGCTCTGCTCCCAGTAAAGCAATGAAGTGAGAAAAGTGCTTCTGAGGAGAACAGTCTTTGCAAAAGACACTGGAAGCAGTAGTGCCAAGAGAATTTCCAAAACTGCAGCAGATGTCCAAGTCAATCCTAATTGCTACAATTACCGTCTGTCTTTTGGGAATACTGCCCTGCTGTCAAGCCCTGTGGAGCTGGAAGAAGCTTGGTGAATCCAGCAGCATCCAGAGGAAAATCATTTGTCTTGGGGGGACTTTCATTGTTTTTATCTACATTATAGAAGGGAGCGTGTCCTTTGTGCACAAACAGGGAGAGCGAGTGTTGAACCAAATCACCTTCCAACAAAATTGGCCCACCCCAAAGAGTCCTAATTTTTCTGCTTTTTCCTATAAGAACTCTTGGTGCCTACCAGTTTCCATTATTCCCATTTATGCTCGAGACTCATGAATTGGGGAGTTTAAACTGCTGCTCACTATGGCAGCACCCATAACCTGCCTTGGGCTATTGCAAACAAAGAGTTGGCATCACTGAATCTCTGGTCTGTTTCCTTCTGTAGGTTTGGAAATATTTCCCTAAGCCTTGGTAGCAGTGATCCTGGTTCTAACTTGTGTTTTTAAGCAGACAGTTTCCTATTCTATATTCGAAATGTTGGTGGGGTTTCTCTGTGTCCTTGTAGGGGATGGAAGAGCAGAAGGGTGAACGCCCATGTGTCAAGAGCCCTGTGAAGATGAGGAGCCATGTCTCAAAGAAGCCCCAGCCCACATTGCCTTCTAGTCAACGGTACTGAGCACTTTTGTTAGATGTGACAAAGCACACAACAAGTTTGACATTTCTCTTCTTCAGGAAAATCTTTCTGGCAGAGATGGCCTGTGCCAGAGATTGTTTCCTTTCCCTACAAATGCTCTTTAATAAAAATGTCTACTTCTGTGTTACACTGAACAAACATCTCTGCAGGGGTTTCCACAGAAATGAGGCAACAGAAAGACACTTATTGGTTGCAGCACAGACAAGTCAGGGCAGTGGCAAGGGCTGTGTTGTGGAGGATTGGAGAGGGCCATGTCTCTGCTGCCCGACTTGGGACAAGTAAATTCAACCAGGGCTTTTTACATCTGAGTGGAGTCTTTTTCAGATGGGTGTTTTGAGGAGAAATCCCAGTCTAGCGGCAAGATGCCATTCCCCAAACAAGCAGTTCCCAATCAAGTGGATTGGCTTGGCTGAGTCATGGTTTTCTTACCCTCACACAGAACCAAGTTTGAGTAGTAAGTAGCAAGGCAACTCCTGAGCAACTTTGGTCAAAAGGTGTCTCAATAGGGACTTTTTGTCTTGATATTCTTGTCCTTCATATAGTTTGCTGGATGGACAGCATGTTTGGTTGATTTCCTCCTGTGCTGCAATCTGCACTTAAGACAGGGATTTGGTCCTTGCTGTGTCTTCATGCCAGTGGCAGAGCTACTTGTACCTGTTCTCTGATAACAGAACAGATTTATTTAGCTCTGTGATGCTCAGCAGTGGCAGGAAAGTGACCACATGCCTCAGTAGCATAGCTAGGATCTTCCCATGCTCATGGGAGAGACAAGTTGATCCAAGAGAATTGTTCCCAGTGGGTTTGTTAAGTTATAGATCTAGACTCTAGGAACGCAAACTTAATGTGAGCATAGTGCTGGGATGTCTGGCATCTGTTTTTATCTCTGTTACTGATTTTCTGGATCCTTCAGATATGCCCCTGGTCATCTGCTCAGATGCATCTGAGCTCCTCTTTCAGACTGTCATGCCTGGTGTAGAGACATTTCTGCAGAGTGATGAGTTTCCTTCTTACAAGACACACACCTCCCATATGAGCAGGCATTTAAACATGGAATTAGTGTCTCTCGTTCTCCACAGAGCAATGCAACCTGTGTGCCTGGGAAGCCACCTGAAGATAGATCAGATGCATCTCATACTTGGTTTTCCTGAGTGAGAACTGGCGAAAATGTTACTTTGCAGATTTTCTCCCATAATGATTGTCATGAAGTCCATGCTCTTTTCAGAGCCTCATGATTCTCTAGCTTGAAATCACGAGTAAATCACCTCTGGATGTTTTGCTCACAATTATCTGCAGGTATTATCACCAACAAGCCATCATTTGCTTTTATTTTCCAGGGTGAAGTCGACCTCGGATGGACGCCTCCTACACCATCCAAAAGTCCAGGTCACGTTGCCTCCAGCTGTGGATGAAATGGAGATGCTCCAGAAGCTTGATGATCTCCTGGAAGCCAAGGGGTTTGAGACACGGATGGAAGGAGTGGCACTCCTCCTAGACCTGTGCAAAAACAGCCCCAAGCTCATCACCACGAACATTGTCCAAGTATGTAGGGTATCTTCACTGTTCCTTCCCTTCAGCTCCTCTCCCAAGCCTGTAGCAGTACACTTAATTCACTGTATCTTGGCACTACATCCTGCCCGTTTGGGATAGGATGGCCCCTCTTACTCAGACAAATTTAACTCAGGTCCAGCATGCAGGACAAGTTCTTTCAGTCCAGCTGTATTTGTCTGGCAGGTGCCTATTGATGCTGTTCATCACATGATGACAGAATTTTCCACTGCTCTAACCTTTGCTGTCTCCTACTCCCAGCTGGGTTCAATGAAAGGAATCCAGCCACTGAAAGCATGGCAATTCTTCTCTTGATGAAAAATGGGTTTGGATGGGGAAGAGAAGTATCAGGCTGGGTTGGTATAACCCAAATGTTTTTACAGAGATACTTCTCCAAACTCCATCCTGTCTTGCACAAACACAACTGTGGCTACTCGTTTCCATCCTTGTCTCTATTGCACTTGGTAAAGATGGTGTGTACCTCTCTTGGGCACTAAATGATCATTGCTACATCCCCTCTTCAAACAAGGACATTTTAATCCAGCTTTCTTGCTGCTTGTTCTCTTCACAGATTTTTGATCATTTTGTCCTGAGAATATCTGACACGCACAAGAGAGTGAAGCAGATGGTGCTGGACGTGCTGGCAGAAATGATAGCCATCCTGGAAGATGCCTTGAACCCCGTGATTGTCCGTTTAGTGGAAGGAATACTAAAGAGCCTGAACTCAAAGGATACCGGGGTTCATGCTGCAGCTGTGAAAGCGCTGGAAAAATCCGTTTCTCATTTTGGTAAGGCTGACATGGACTCTCCTCAACTGTGTCTCTGCCTCTCTGACACAAGAGAACACTGAGTGCCATGAGAGCTCTTGTTGCCCGTGGAACACTCCAGCTGACATCCACCAGAAGCTGTGGGGGTGCAGTCCTTAGGCACCAGTCCCCTAAGAGGCTTGAATGTGCATCAGCATTTCCCACAAGTGCCAGGAGCCCTTGGCTCTGTGCTGCTTGTCTGGAGAGGAGGTCCTGGACTACAGCTTTGCTACAATTCAGAGGCAAAGGGGATTTTGGAGTTTGCTTGGACCCCATTAGAGTTCCCAAATGAATAGCTTTGCTGTTGCCATGAAGGGACACTGGCCCATCATGGCTCCTGCAGAGCAGCCCCCTGGAAGGCTCCACATTATAGGCAGTAGCTGCCTCTGTTCCACCTTTCCCATTTGTCTTCTTTTTTCAAATGGGACACTTATGATTCACCAAGTGCATTTCCTTAAAACAAGCAGATAGAAATCCAGCTGTCAGTGATGTCTTGTTCCACATGTTGTTTTCATGGGGCAGGATGGCTGTGGCAAATACCTACACAGGCAAGGACTGCTCTAAATTCCTTTGTCACAGAGATTTATGTCAGCTCTGAAAATGCTGCTCAGGAGAAATATGCCTGACAAATGGAGTGTTGAAGAGGCAGATCTTCAGGGGGAGTTTCCACTTTTCTCCACCTCAGCTGCTCTGCGAACTCCTGAACTGCCTGACTCTGTGCCTTTGTGTATCCCAAGTCTGGACTTCTTCCTGTTTGCTCTGGAGTTCAAAACCTTTTCACTGCTTACATGTGATTGAACTCTTGAGGTCCTTGATCTGAAAGTTTAACATAGCTCCAGGTCCAGCAGACAACTTTCCATTGACAAATGTGAACGGAGAGGTTTTCTTTGGGAATTTGAACCCCCCTCAAATAGGCTGGAAGGAAAGAAGTACATCAGCAGAAAATTACTTGATTTTATAAATTGGGGCTGCCCCTGCCCTTCCCCTCCCCACTCTCCTTTCTCCTAGGACCTCAGAAGAGTGAGCAGAAACGTGTGTTTCTCTTGTAGATAAAGTAGCACTGATGAAAGAGTTCAGCCACCAATGGAGTCAGCTGAGTGGCCAAGCTCTGCTGGATGTGACAGAGCGTATCACAGGTATGGCCTCTGCTAAGCCAAGAGGTCTCCCCAGGGAGCATTTCCTGGGCATTCCTGGCAATAGACAGTAGAGTAGCTGCTCCAAATCGGGAGGTGCTGAGCTTGTCCCTCCTGCCCAATGCCCATGGCAGCTGTGTTTGGCAGGTTTTCCCTGGCTGCTGCAGAGGTGTGCAGTACCTGGCACGGGGGTGGCGCTCGGCCTTGGGGCCGAGCTCTCACTGGGGCATCTCAGAGCCCACCTCCAGGAAAGGGAGGGGTTAAAAATACCCGAGCTGGCTCTTCTCTTGGGAGCTCAGGCTCATCTCTGGTCCTTTAGGGAAAATGTAGCAAGTGCTGTTTCAGGCAATCCGTTTCTTTTGTCCTCACAGAATTCTCATCTTGCTCTTGAAAAGTTTTGAGACTGAACCCTGCAGTGCCTGGGGGTCACAACTTAGGTCAAAACTCAGCACCCAGATTAGGGGCACGGATTTGGTGCAAGGCAGCCTTTGGGGCCAGAGGGGCAGAAGCAGAGTGCTGAGGCTCCCTGCCTGTGCTGTCAAAGTGACATTGGACTGAGCATTTCAGGGTGTGCAAACAGTGTCTTCCTGTGTCAGTGCTGTCCAAAATGCTACAAATGCAGCTGATAATTGATTCCTCAGAGGAGCTTGCTATGTCAGCAACAGCCCAGGAATGGAAAAGTGATAATCTCTCTATATAGTGGACAAGATGATTTACAGCCTTGCTTTAACTGGGTCTAAATGCACTGCTAAGTGTGCCAGCATCTTTAAATGCAATGTTTCATAGATGTTGTGTCTTCTTCAGCAATCTCAAATGCTCAGTGTTCGGTGATTGAGAATGTCAAAAGCCCTTGAAAGGGCATTGGGATAAAGTAGATGTCTAGGAAGAGGGAATTTAGTTTTGGAGATATTTTGATCTCTTCTTCAAATAAAGGAAATAAACATAAATTAGGACTCTTTTAGGAAGAGCAGATGTTCTCTCTGAGATTTAGTGGGAACAAACAATGTTTTCTCAAGTTCCATTGTGACCAATGTCTTGAATTGGATTTTAACTGAAATTAACACCCATTTTGAAATGGATGCCATAACCCTTTTCCTGCTTGGCAGAATTGATTTTGGGCACTTTCAGGAAGTGTTTAAATGTTGATGATTGCTGGTGGATTACGAGCATAGAGAAAATGAAGTCTCTTCCACCACAGTATAAGAAGGGGTTACTGCATAACATTTTGCCTGATCAGAAAATATGAATGGTGTCCAGAGCATTTCAGGTTTTGATGTCTCAGCCACATCTGCCATGCAAGGAGCCTGTTGGTTGTCAATTTTTTGTCTGTGTTTGACAAAGTTCAGTTCAGAAATTGAGCAGGGAGTAGGCTTCAGAGAGAAAGGGAGAAGACACTCGTGTTGTGGTTAAATTTCATTCATCTGTGTTGCATTTTTCTCTCTACATTCTACTATTGCAGTGCACATTGCAAGAAAAATGCCATTAACATTGGGAGGGGGAATGACATTAAAATGTGGAGATGCACAAATGCCACAGCAATGAGGTCTGGGTAATTACCTAAGACACCCTGAGGTTTGAAGCAGCTGTTTGTTGGAAGGCACAAAAGCATTGTGCCAAAGACAGCAGCTAGTCACTGATGTTTCTAATCCAGCTGTCAAGCAGCACCCATGTCTGGTGGGCTGGAGTTTGGAAGTGTGGTCTAATAGTGCCCTTTGCTGTGTGCCACTGAGCAAAGGGAAGAGCCAGATTGGATTCTGGCACTTTGACATCAAGGGTCACAAAGATGGAATTGTCCTTTTTCTTAGAAACCTTTCAATTGAATCTCCATGGTGCATTTCCAAATCTTCAGTGTGGGTTTAGACAACTTCCTAATGGAAATGAAAGGGAAGTTGACATTTTAGTCATTCTTGATGTTGAAACAGGTTGTGAAATGATCCAGTAAAGGTACAAGTTCTGCCACAGGTGCAAGTATTTGTTTGGAGACAGTACTCCTGAGGTGTTGGTGGTTCTATTTTGGGGAGGATCAGCTGCTTTGGCCATTTCTGGATTGTTGGGCTCTGTGTGCTATTTCGCTGCTCTTAGGCAGAGAGGCTTCCAAGAAGCAAATCTCGAGGTGGATCCTTGTTTGCATTAAGGTTGTTGTTTCAGAAGCTTGTGTCTCTGTCCCGGCAGTGCTTGTGGAAGGGGTTTATGCCAGGAGCCCTGAAGTGGCCCAGCGCTACGCCCTGCCCGTGCTCTGGTCCTTCCTGGAGAACAAGGCGCTGCCTGTCCGCAGCGCCAATGTGCGCACGGTGGTCACCAGGCTCGCCTCTGCCCTCTACGAGGTGATGGGCACCAAGCTGAAGAAGCGTGCTGCCAGCCAGTCCCCACATGTCCAGGAAAACCTCTCCAACATCCTGGGCTGGTGAAGGCTTGATGTTCTCCAGCAAGTTGACCAAGTGCTGAGATGGACACCTGCGCTTCTGACCTTTTAGCTGGGCCAAAATTGACAAAATACTCAGGAAGGGTGTGCATCTGCCCCTGCTCTCTCCACTGCCCTTCCTAGTCATGGCATGCTCAGGGGCCTGAAGACACTCTGGATTGAGGACAAAGTGAAGGACTAGCATGGCTCAAGCCTCCCACAGAGGTAAGGTGGGAGCTGGGCCGCTCTCTGGTGGGAGGAAGGGTCTTGTGCCAGCCTGGAGAGCCTGTGCACATTGCCAGGGAGCAGTTGTGCCCTGCAGGTGCCCCCTGCCATGAGCTGTGCTGCTGCCAGTGCCCCGTGGAGCTGTAGGGCTGCTGAGCTGTGGGGCAGGGAGAGGAGCAGGAGGCTGCATGTGCAGCTGAGCCATTGCTGGGAAGCACAGGGCTCTGGGCTCCCTGCTGTCCCAGGGCAGCCCAGAGGCCAGGGAGTTCCCCTGGGAGCTCTGTGGAAGTGGCTCAGGGTGTGCCCCTGGCCTGCCTCCAGAGGGTGATGGTAGGAGAATGTTTCCCTGTGCAGCTGTTTATGAATTTCCAAGAAATGTGTTCTATGAAATATGGAGCTTCAGATGCTTTAGGTTTGCATTGCAGCCTCTGTTACATTTTGTGTCTCCATTTTGCAGACCTGCCTGGCTCCTGTGTTTCCACCAAGTTTTCTCTGGACATTCATTTGTGCATTTACCCACAAAGTCCTTTCCTGCTGTCCAGAAGAGCTCTTTCCTCCAAGCCCAGGAAGAAGCTGCTGCCTATCCAAAGAGCGTTTGAAGACAAGGATTTATGCATTAGCCTGTATAGTTCCAGATGTACATATGTTCTGATAGTTATCTGTAGGTTTCAATAAATATATTTTGATTGTATCTTAATAATTTTGTTGTTATATTTTTTTTGTGTATATTTTTGGTGGTATGTTTTGTTTTTTTATATTTTATAGTTTTATATTTTTTCCCATTGACATGCTAAGGATGGCCAGGTCTTTGAGACCTTGAGATGGGGAAGGGAGAGCCTCCCTTTTTTTTGGGTGTTTCTCTGGGAGGGTGGGGCCGGTGGGGGGAAGGAGGCCAAGGCCACGAGATTCGAAGCAGGTAAAGGAGCGTGGGGGGGCAGTTACTGGTACTCACCCCTTTTTGGCTCTGGAAGGAGGAAGGCAGCTGGAAAACCTCACCGCGCCATCCCAGTGCCAGGAGCTGCCTCTTCTGGTGTTGGACCTCACACCCCTGCCAGGATGCTGTCCTGCTTCAGTTTGCTATCTCCAAGCATCCTGTTGGAGCACCGGGACCGACACTGCTCCAAGGATTCGTGAGCAGAGTCTCTCCTCCACCCTTCCCATCTGAGACACAGCTGCCATCACCCCCAGCTCTCCTGCAGCTGTGCAGGGATCCACACACCTGCCCTGTCCACTGGGAACCTGCCAGAGCTCACTGCCAATGGCGATGGTAACTGCACCAGGGGGGAAAAGAGCACACAACCAAAGGAACTGTGACTGGGTTCCTGTTAATTTCATAGTTATTGTTGTTTAGATTGGCCTTGTTGTATATTTAGTAGAGAACTGTTCTTCCTGTCCCCCTATCTTTCCCTGAGAACCTCTTGATTTCAAAATTATACTGACTCAGTGGGAAGGATTTTACTTTCTCCATTTCAAGGGAAGGTCCTGCTTTTTCCCTAGCACACACCTGTCCATTCAAACTAGGATACGGAGCATGAGATGCAGGGCTGATGTGTGAAAGCAGGAGGATCTCCTCCAAAGTAACTTGTTTAATTGTCCATTTTATTACTTCTCTATTTACTCCACACTACTAAGGCAAGGCAAGCTTTGCTTGCAGGCAAAACAGGCATGGGATACACTAGGGTCCCTTGCAGGATCAGCAGGGCTGGCAGTGACAAAGCAGGCAATCTGCTCCATGGTGAGCCACTACACAGCCGCATCCCAATGTGGGTTTAAGTAGCATGGTATTATGGAGAACTCCTTTTCTGCATCAGATACCAAAAGAACGTCCACAGCTTCTGGTGGCTGTCAGCTGGAGCATTCCACAGGCAACACGAGCTCTCAAGGCACTCAGTGTTCTCTAGTGTCAGAGGCAGAGACACACTTGAGGAGAGTCCATGTCAGGGGTCAGCCTTCCCAAACTGAGCAATGGATGCTTCTGCCACTAACACTGACAGGAAATAAACAAACAAAATTTCTGTGCACACCAGGGCTACGTGTGGATTAAATTATTTCTGTTTCACATCCCGGCCAGAACAACATCGTGGTCAGAATATCATTGTTCCTAGATTCTCTAACACTAAAAATATTGCTGGAGAGTTTTTGTCATTCCCATAGATTTGGTGACATCCAGACACACTTAACAATCCATTTGGGTCCAAGTTCCATATTGCAGACGATGTCTTTGGGCAGCCTGCAAGTGTCTCAGCAGAGAATGAAAAGGGATGACAATACTGACACGATTTCTCTTTGCTACTTGAAATTTAAAAGCTCCGCTCCAGCCCACACTGGCAAAATTGTCAGAAGAGGCAATTCTTCCCCACAAAATGCTTCATCTCACTCAAACAAGAAAGCCACAAGCCAACAGTCTTCTTTACGCCTCCACTGCTTTATTTGGCTATTTCTCTAATAGGAATTAGCTTCATTTATTCTTACTTTGCTTCCTGTGTTCCACGGGGCGCGCGGCGGCTCCTCCGTTGGGTTCGCGGAGGCAACGGCAGAACGGCCGCGCGCTCCGGCGGCTCCGCAGCAGCAGCAGCAGCAGCAGCAGCAGCAGCAGCAGCAGCAGCAGCAGCAGCAGCAGCGCCTCTCTCGATCGGTTTTTCGATCGGTTTTCCGCTCGAGTTCCCGCTCGCCCTCCGTGCCCTTCTCCCTCTCAGACTCCCTGTGATCCCGTTCGGTCCCGTCCTTGTTGCGCCTCTCCCAGCCCGGCTCATGCCGTGCCCCGCAAGGCGGCCGTGGGCGAGCCGGCCCCCTGCCCGCCCCTGTCGGGCACGCCGCGGTGCCGCCTCCGCGGGGCTCAGTCCCTACCGCCTGTGGCACCTTTTGAAGAGCCTGTGGACGAGCTCCTCGCTGCACTGGTGGCGGTGGTGGAGCAGCACCGTCTCTTGGCTCCGCCTGGCGCGGGGCCTGGCGCTGGCCCGGCCCCGACCGAGGCCCCTCCCGCGGTTCCGCCCACAGCTGGCCCGCAGCCGCCCGGCTCCCGCCCCGCCGCCGGCGCATTCCCCCGAGCGAGCCTCGCCGCCCGGCAGTTCGGCCGCCGGCCCCGAGGCGCCGGAGCCCGGGGCGGCTCGGGAAGCAGCGGCGGCCGGGGCGGGCGGGTGCCCCGGGCAGAATGACGAGAGCGCGGTGCCGTCCGCACGGGCGGAGAAGCCTCCCCTGGAGCAGCTGTACCGGGAGGGCCCGCTGCTGGGGAGCGGCGGCTTCGGCAGCGTTTACGCCGGGACCCGGCTCGCCGACGGCGTCCCGGTAAGAGACGGGGCCGGCTCGGAGCGGGGAGGGGGGCGGCGACCGGCGGGCGGCGAGCTGAGCCCTCCGCTCGCCTTGGCTTGCAGGTGGCCATCAAGCGAGTGTCCCGGGACCGCGTCTTGGAGTGGGCGCGGCTGGTGAGTGAGCGGGGCCAGCGGGAGCAGGCGGCGGGGCGTGGCGGGCGGGGTAAGGCCAGGCCCGGCCGGGTGGGAGCCGGGACGCTGCGATGGGAGCGAGCGTGGAGCGAGCGGGGGCCGCGCAGCGTCCCGGGCCATGGGCAATGGGAGCTGCGGTGGCGCCGGGCAGGGGGTGGCGAAGGCGAGCGCAGCATCGGCGCCGCTGACGGCATGGCGGCTCCCCCGCAGCACGACGGCGCCCTTGTGCCCCTGGAGCTGGTGCTGCTCTGGATGGCGTCGTGGCCCGGCTTCCGCGGCATCGTGCGGCTCCTGGACTGGTTCGAGCTGCCCGACGGCTTCGCGCTGGTCATGGAGCGTCCGGAGCGCTGTCAGGACCTCTGGCACCTGCTGCACGCGGGGGGGTTCCTGCCAGAGCCCGTGGCGCGGGCGCTGTTCCGGCAGGTGCTGGGGGCCGTGCGGCACTGCACCAGCCGCGGCGTCCTGCACCGCGACATCAAGGCCGAGAACGTGCTCGTTGACCTGGCCACCGGCGAGGCGAAGCTCATCGACTTCGGCTGCGGCACCATCCTGCAGGACACGTTCTACACCCAGATGGCCGGTGAGCCCAAAGCCGGGGCCCAGCCGGGCAGTGGAGCTTCTCCCCTGTGCTTCCACGGGTGAAACACACAGGGAGAGAGGGAGGGGGAATGCTGCTTCAGCCGGCTGCAGCCAAGTTGCATTTTGGCAGGAGCTGGGGCTGGCTTTTGAGGAGCTGGCTGGGAGGGAGGGAGCAATCAGCATTGGCCTGATGAGCTGTGCCCGTGTGCCATAGGAACGCGGGAGTACTACCCACCGGAGTGGATCCTCTTTGGCCGCTACCATGGCCAGCCAGCCACCATCTGGTCCCTGGGCATCCTGCTCTATCTGCTGGTGTGCAGGCACCTTCCTTTCAAAAGCAGAGAGGACATCGTCCAGGGACAGCTCTTCTTCCCGCCCCGGGTGTCTCAAGGTGGGGATGGGCCTTCAAGGCACGGGAGCAAGAACGGCTTTGGGAGAGGGCAGGTGGCACATAAGTGTCGTGCTGTTGCAGCTGGGGAGGAGGTTCATCTCCTGGGCTGAGTTGGAGGAGGCAGCACGTGTACCTCTGCTGCTCTCTTCCAGAAGAGAGGATGGATGGGAAGCTGTGCGAACAGCTCTGAGCACTCTTAGTGTGCTGTGGGCACTGTGAAATCTGGGAGAGCATGGACAGGAGCTGACCAGCAGTTTCTGGTTTCTCTCTGCAGAGTGCCAGCACCTGATCAGGTGGTGCTTATCCATGGACCCTGCAGACAGGCCATCCTTGGATGACCTTTTAGAACATTCTTGGGTGCAGAAGCCCCACCTGGCCCAGGAGACAGCAGAGATCCATCCCTCTGCACAGTAGAATCCAGGATGCCCGCAAGCAGCAGCTGCTCGTGTCTTGTGGCTCTCAAAGAATTCCCCAGAGCATTTCCCAGTGGCCCTGGCATGGAGCAGAGAGCACAGCCAAGGAGGTGCTTCCTCAGGTCCCCGGCGATTTGTGGAGGGAGCGGCTCAGGGCTCCCCATCCTATTGGAGAAATTGTGGCACAGTGCAGTGAAGTTGCCACAGAGTGGAAAAGGGGAAACATCCCCCTGCAGCTCAATGGCCTCGTGATGTCCCCACGAGCCAAGGCACATATGGTGTGTTCTTCTGGAGATCAGCGCAGAGCTGGAGAACGCCGTTCTCGAGCTGGCCACTGGCAGGGCAAAGCTGATGGGCTTTGGTTGCAGCCCCTTCCTAGAGGACACGCTCTGCACCCCGACGAAATCAAGATGAGTCCCCAGGCGGTGCAGGGGTGGGGGGATGCTCGTGCCTCCAGGCATGGCAGGGCTCAGCCTGGCCACATGCTGGAGGTTCCCCATGGGGTGGCAGTGGACAATATTAATCTTTCTGCCAACTGCTCAGCTGCTTTTTGGTGGGGCAGGGGATGGATGTTGTGGAAGGGGAGCCGGCTCCTGGCCTCGCTGACAGCTTCTTCCTGCCAGCATGGCACAGGCTGGGGTGGGGGCATCCGGCCTGACAAAAGCATGCATCCATGTGGATAGGGAGCAGCAGAGGGGGACGGGTTCTTTAGCCATGGCCCAGCTGCTCTGCTTTGCAGGCCCTTGAGGAAGGGGTGGGCATACAGGTGGGAAAGGTAGGGTTTTTCCCCACCACTGGAGAGATTTTAGTATCATAAAGAGCGGTCAGACCTTCCCCAGGCCCGTGAAACGGTGACAACCTTTGGTGCTTTTTCTTGTTTCCAGGTCTTGTTTTGAAATGACTTTCATGCAATTGTTCTTTGTTTTTTCCAGAAAGATTGCCACTTGTGTCCAGACCAGATGGAGAAGCACCGGCACCGTCCGTGGAGTGCATCCCGTGCCGGTGCTAGCCGGGGAGGGTCCACAGTGTGGATGTCCCCTGCAAAAGGATGAGGACCTTGTGTGGGATCGGCTCCTCTCCTGGCAGCAGGTCTCCAGAGGTGGGTACCCGGTTCCACAGCTCGGGTGGCAGAAGGGCTTAGGGCAAACGGCAGCAGGCACACGAGAATGTCGCTCTTGCAGCTGCTGAGGAGGTTGTTGTGCCATGCTTGAGCAGAAGAGGTGGAGCGTGTCCTGCCACGCTGCTCTCCTCTAACAAGGAGGGAATGGGCTGGGAGGTTTGGGCTCTGAGCACAGCCAGCAGCCTGGCCTGAGTATAGGCTATGGTGGGACAGGGGGGACAGGAGCCTGCTGCCACTGACCGTGGCTTTCTGGTTTCTGTCCCCAGGCTACCAGCAGCTCATGCCATGGAAACGGCACCGCTCGACCTGCCAGTCTGGGAGGGCTGGACGGCAGCGGGTGTTCATTTGCTGCCAAAAATAAATCATTCTTGTTACTAACATCATCATCATCATCGGAGCATTTCTTTCATCCTTTTTTCAAGCTTTTGGCACCCTTCTTCCACCGAAATCTCTTTGCCTCTTTCCTCATCCACTTGGTGGAATTGGTGGGGGGGTTTAAGTAACACAAAAAGTTCAGCAACAATTCCTGTTGCCAACCGCAGCAGTCTCTTCAAGAACCTGGAGCTGGTAGCCAGGCCCACATTTCACTTGGAAAGGGGAGTGGTTTGCAGGGACAAAGATGTCCCTCTGCTGCAAAAGCAGGGAGGAAATCAGAAGCAGCAAAATGCAATTTCAGCTCTACCCCCGCCCAAAGTTGTCTGCGTCTTTGCCCTCCACTCCAAAATAGGCAGGCAAGGCTGGACTTGAACAAGGTTCAAGTCCTTCATGGTCCCTTGGCATTAAAGGGATCAAGTAAAACTCTCGTATGCAGTAATTGGAGTACAGCTACTGTAGGGATAAAGGAAATGTTGGGAGCTGGGACATCCTTCTTGTCTCCTTTGTCTCCCCAGGTGTTGTAGCCTGGATAGCTGTTAAGATGGTTGCAGGTAAAGGAGCAGCAAGGGCCTTTGTATGGGATCCACGGAGATGTTTATTTCAGCCACTGCGTGGATAGTCCAGGGTCAGAGGCAAAGACAAAGGGGAACGTCGGGGTGAGGGTCCAGGTTGAAGCAGATGGGTGTCCTGGGCAGGGGGAGCATCAGGGAGCACTTACCAGGGGACATGGGGGTGGCACAAAGGTGGGGTTAGGGCATGGGAGCCAACAGGGAAACAGGGTGGGAGTGACCAAAAGCCTGAGAGACAGGGAGAGGGCAGGGGGCTGGCCCAGGGAACAGAACAGGGCTACATTGGCATAACAGAACAGGGCTTGCTATGAGAGAAGCCTCTCGTGTCTTCCTAACTAGGGAATGCCTTCTAGGGTCTCCACAGTGGGGTGTTTTGGGTTCAGTTTGAGTTTGGGTGGAGATACTGCTTTAGTGTAGTGGTTTTGGATTGTTAATTTGAACGTTTTTAGTTGTGAGATAGGATTAGGAGGAAGATAAAACAGGCTTAGCATTAAATGGTACAAAGACAAACTTTATTACCAGAAACTATAGGGGAAAAAAGAAGAAGAAAAATTAGAATAAAACTTCAGACTACTCTTCTTCTTTCCACACATTTGTTTTTTTACATTGACAGCATACAAAGAACAACTCAGTTAGTTTACCTTTTCTAAAATAGTCATTTACTTGTTTCTTTCAGAGAGGAGATTCTTCAGCCTATAGAGATTTTTTCATAAGAAACCATTTGTAAGTGGTCTTGCTGTTCTAGTGTTTAGCCGTCAGGGAGGATAGAGATCTGGTTATTATGTAATATTTTTTTTCTCAACTAACATTTTAATTCATAACTAATACTGAGGACCATATCAACTTATGAGGCACACTTAAAGGATTATAATAGTTGAAACAAAAGCTTACTCCACTTTTAAAAATAGAGGGTGTTTTTCTTCTTCTTCCCTAGGGAGAAGCAGGGGTTTTTTCACTATTTAAACCTAGGGCACTTACAGCAATTTTAACATTGATTTAATTTAACACCAACGCTTCTTCTTACATCTAGAGTTAGAATCTTTAATCCACCCCATATTTTTTTATGTGTTATAGGGAAACAACGGATGCTTTTCTATAGCATAAAAAAAGGGAAGAATTTCAGTCTATGTCTTCCTTCCCTCAGCTGAGACTTGACTCTTCTCATACTTTGAATTTGGTGTTTTTTGTGCTGTTTTTGTACATATTATCATTTCGGTTCTCTTTTTTTTTTTCCACAGGACAGAGAATAAAGTATTTGTAAAGTCATATTTTGGGCAGTGAAAAAGTTAATATTTTGCCAGGGCAGGAGAGGGTTCTGTGATTGTTTTTAGGTGGGGCGGCCGGAGCTCTTTACCATAAGGAGCCTTCTAAGGCCGCACTGGGGCCGGGCTGGGATTGTAGGGCCCGGCCAGAAAGCGGAGATGAGTTTTTTGGTTGTAAGGTTGTTTTTTGGCGTTTGCTGTACGTAATGTTAGTGGTGGGCTGGTGGTTTTCCTTTTCCTTTGCCCAGCAGCCGAGGTTGGGGCCCTTGCCAGATCGGGGCCCAGCTGTCTCTCCCCCAGGCCGTGTGGGCGGTGAGGCAGGCCTTTTTTCCACCTTTATCTCTTACTGTTCACTTCCTCTTGCTGGAAACGGGATTGTTGGAACACTTCAGAGGAGACGGCTTATCCATAGTGTTCTGTTTTAAATTGTCTAAAACCGTGTGAGACAGATGGCTTCACATAGGAACATCCCCAGGGCTGCTGAGGGGAAGGCACCACTTTATTTGTTGTGAAGAGAAGTAATCAAAATCCGCAACCAACAAGCTGCAAGGCAGAACGGAGTGGGAATTACAGAAATAAAGGCCTTGAAAAGCAGCTTAGGAAAGCGGCTACTTCCTAGACAGTGCCAAACCCTCTGACCTGGCCTGGCCGGGCCCAGGGCTGGCTGCCCTTGGGAAGGGAAGGGAAAGGGATGGAGCTGGGGTGGGGGCTCTGTGGCCATGGAAACGAGAGAACCACGGGCCAGCGCGTCACAAAGGGGCAGCCCCGCAAGGGGCTGTGAAGGTTGTGGTTGACACGGACACAGTGGCAGGAGACACGTCTGGCTCTGCCTGTCTGTGCCGACTGCTGGCGATTGGAGTCACCCCACCTTGTTCTAGGGCTGGGGACCGAGCTCCTATCGCCGTCTGCTCCGAGACAGTTCCCAAATTCAACCCCAGGTACTTCTGCAAGACAGAAGCACGGGTTCAAAGATGGATTTTACTGCAAAAGGAAAGACCACGGAAGGAAAAGGTGAGGATAGAAAGGAGCTGAAAGGCCCGAGTCAAATGGAGACAAATTCCACCAGATTTCCGGGAAAATTGGTCCATGGTGGTCAGTTCTGGCTCTGTGTCAGAGCTGGTGGCTGTGAGCTACAGGTGATCTTGCAAGGACAGCCCTGGCATCACAACATTCTACCTTTAGTTTACTCTGCTTCCTGCTTTTTGACAGTAGCCAAATCACTCATACTGTCAGCCAGGACAGGGACTGTGGCCATGACAATTACAACGTGGTCATGTGATGCAAATTCTGCTTCTTTCTTTGCCATCAATGTTGGGTCTCACTACTGATAAATTTCCTGTTCTTCCTCTGCTTGGTGATTGGGTGGGTCCAACGCTGAGCATGACAGGATAATATAAAAACCCCAGCAAGGCCTGCCTGCATGCTGAGAGGTCTCTGTAGCTTGCAGAAATAGCATTCGTCGCTGTGAGGGTCTTTCCTGGGTTTTGACAAAGCCAATCTCTAGAAGGGATCCTTATTCCCCTGTTATTATTGGATCCTTGCACCTTTCACTTCAGACTTGCTAACTCAATAGAGTTTGGAGGAAATAAACACAGGCCAGTCTAAGGAAAACTAAAACCAAACAATTGTTTTTAAAAATATCAAATATCCCTTAAGTGCCACACCCATTAGACATGTTGATTCTGGGATAGAGGTGGGCATTGACCAACCTCACTTCTTCCCTTGTGAGCCTGGCTCAGCCTCCCACCGAGGTAAGGTGGGAGCTGGGCCACTCTCTGGTGGGAGGAAGGGTCTTGTGCCAGCCTGGAGAGCCTGTGCACATTGCCAGGGAGCAGTTGTGCCCTGCAGGTGCCCCCTGCCATGAGCTGTGCTGCTGCCAGTGCCCCGTGGAGCTGTAGGGCTGCTGAGCTGTGGGGCAGGGAGAGGAGCAGGAGGCTGCATGTGCAGCTGAGCCATTGCTGGGAAGCACAGGGCTCTGGGCTCCCTGCTGTCCCAGGGCAGCCCAGAGGCCAGGGAGTTCCCCTGGGAGCTCTGTGGAAGTGGCTCAGGGTGTGCCCCTGGCCTGCCTCAAGGGGCTGATGGCAGGAGCAGGTTTCCTTTTCAAGCTATTTTCCAGGAAAGTTTCCAGGAAATGTGTTCCATGAAACATGGAGCTTCAGATGCTTTTGTTTTGCTTTGCAGCCTCTTGTTACATTTTGTGTCTCCACTTTGCAGGCCTGACTGGCTACCCTCTTGCCAAGAGGTTTTCCCTGGCAAATCCTTCTATGCTCCTTCCCTCCAAGCCATTGCCTCCCATCCAGAAGGGCTCTCCTTCAACCAAGTCAAATATGATGTCCAGAGGAGAGCGGGACAATGGGAAAAATGGCACTGGCTACAAGGAGGACAATATTAGAAACAACCGGGACCAGGATTCAGAGGGAAAAGCACATAAGGTAAGGCAACCAAGATAAGTCCTGTGTGGCAGATTTTCAGTTTATGTCCTGTAAGCAGAGATCGGAGACCATTAACTGTGGTGTGAGCCTAAGGAAGAAGGTGAGCAAAGTAGGATCTCAGCTGGACTCTGCACTTCAGGCTGTCTTTGCAATGGGTGTGTAGTGCAGATTTCAAGTCCTCACTGTGTATCTATAGCAGGAGAGGGCTTTGAAAGGTTTCTGGGCTCTGTCATGGTTGCTCCTCTGTCTTGTAGCTGAGAAAACACCAACAAGAAGGCAGCGCTGCTAAAGTTGTCTGCTCCAGCTAAGCAATCCTCCTGCATTCAGTAACCCACGGGTATCTGTGAACCATATCTATGTCTTGGTGGTGGTTTCCATCAGCTCTGTCTGGTGGAGATGGAAAAAGGAGTTTGCTGGAACAGGCAGTCCTGCAAAGTCAGTTCCAGGTTGACGCAGCTTTTTGAGCTGTGCAGCCATGGCCTTCTACACAGTTGTCTCTGATGCTATTTCTAGATTTCTTCAGCTTCTGGGCAGCTGTGTGCTGTGGCATGGCTTTGTCCAGAGAGAAGGGATGGGAGGTGGCCATGGGGAGAGCAGCCCCAAGCCCAGGCACACGATTGCCTTTGCAGCAGGGCCAGCACCTGCAGTTGTTCTGGGTTTGCCATGGGGTGCAGGAGGAGGCAAATGAGCAACAGCTTTGGCAAACAGAATGTCCAATCAAAGGCTGATGTACTTGATTCCAGCCTTGCTGAGGAAGGGCCCAGTGTATCCCTGACAGGATGTGGTCCTTTAACTGTAGTTTGAAGAGGACTTGATTTGGGGCTTTAGTTGTGCCAGAAAGGAAGGGACACTTAAAGAATGGTGTGCACCTGCCCCTCCTACCTCCACCCTCCTTCCTGGTCATGGCATGGGGGCCCTGGAGCAACTTGGGCAAGCAGAGACCTTGCAGAGAGCAGCAGGGCAGGGAGCTCTGCTGAACTTCCTAAATGCCAGTGAGCCTGAGATGATGGAGGTGTGGGAGCTGGAGAGCACGGAGCATCGCGAGAGCTCAGCAGCTTCTGGGCTGAAAGGCTGCTGGGCAACTGTAAGAGGGAAGGGCAGCAGCAGAAGAATTGAGGGGCTTGAGAAAAGCAGGTTCTGACATCCTGCAGAATGGCTTTGTGGAGACTTGGTTGGTGATCAGCACTGGCTGTGAGGTGCCTAAGAGACAGGGAGAGAACAGTGGTCTAAACCCATTCCCATACCATCCAAAAGGCCAGTGGAGGCAGTGGCACTGCAGAACATGCTGATGCCAACCATGTGGATTCCTGCTGGGAGTGTAGCTGCAATTGCAGACAAATGAGCAGGAAGAGAGAGGTGGCAAATTTGGGAGATGGTCTCTCCCTCACCAATTCCCTTTCCTATGCCGCCCTTCCCCTTCCTAGGACAATCTGCTATATATGATATTGACTTTTCCTGTCAGGGCATGTGCAACTGTCTTGAGTCATGAATGAGGGCAAGGCTGGATGCTACATTTGAGCACTGTGTACCACTCTTTCCAGGCATCCTTGCTGTATCCCAGAGGTGGGGATATGAAGAAGGGGTCATTGGGACTGCCTTTGATCCCCCCTATACCCAAGGCAGTCAGTCCCCGTGTTGGCAGTGCTGCAGGGTCTCTGCGCAGCTCTGTGCAGCTGGATGTCCAAGAGTCCCAGGACATGAGGTAAGCCAAGGTGTCTGCTGCTCCCCTCTGCAATTCAGCTCCCTTTTGCTATCTTGTGAGGTTCCTTTGCACAGTCAGCTGTCTCCCATGTATTTAGGCAAACCTCTGTGTATTCACCATTTGGCCCATCTGTGATGATCCAGCTCCATGTCAAACCCCACACCTCATGTCACAAGGGCAGAGAGGTGGTGGTGGTGGGGAAGAGGAGGCAGGGCTTAAAAGCATCTGAAGATGGGTCCTCTGCTGGGCTTGGTACTGATTCCCTCTGTAATGTTTGTGGTGTCATTTGGGAACTGTATTGCATGGGTCTGTCTCCTGAAGATGATAGAATACTGTGATCCTTGAGTCTCAAGTTCAGCACGCAAAAATTACGTTTTGCCAAATATTAGCTGCTGGAGAGGCGTCTGGACAGTCAGGTGCTGCCTCTGTAAACATGCTGTGGAACTTGTCTGTTTCTTGGCCTCCGGTCTGAAATGAGCTCCCAGAGAAGTTTGGTTTATAGATGTGTAAGCCAATCAATGTTTAATGCTTAGATCTTGCCTTAAAATCAAAGAGGGAAAGGTTCTAAAGAAGTTTTATAGGATGGTACCTGATGGAAAGATATTGGCTTGGATATGTTTGAGGAAATGTAGCTGTCAAGCTTATCCGAGTGATTACAATAATGAATGAGTCACAGAAATATCATTCCTATTGAAAAGCTTAGGTAGGGCTTTAAAAGTGCAATCTGAATATCCTTGGCTATCAGCTGAGTTGGAAAAGGCCTTTTCCTTCTTGGAAGATCAAGGAGGTGGAATATCCTTCTCAGAACACTCCAGTGCTCTGACCACATGTAGCACGAGACTGGCACCAGCGCAAGGCATGAGCAGGCAAAGCCAAGCTTTGTCAGCAGAAGCAAAGTAGCTGCCCTCCATACAGACTCGTGTCTCAGCTTAGCAACCTTTGCTGCTTCAGAGAGGCTGTAGGAGCCCCCCAGGTTTCAAAAGGAGAGACACCACAATTGGGGAGTTATGATGCAAGTTGGAGAATGACTGCTGTGTTTCAGCTGGAGCTTGGCCAGCTCTGTCTGACTGCAGCAACTGAAAGCTTAAGGACAATTAATCAGCTTTGCATCTTGTTGGCTTGATGTCTCTTGCATTTCCTCCTTCATCAGAGTGAACAAGCTAGGAAAGATTGCCTCCTCTCATGCTACACCTCTTCCCTCCCTTCTCATTCTCCCTCCTCATATGTGCTTTTGTTCTCCCTTTCTCAAGGCCAAGACCGAGCGGCAGCATCAAAGAGAAGTCTGAACATGCAGGTAGGTACAGGGCATGTCGGTCCTAAAATGACCATTGGCATATTGAATCAGAGGTGACATCTTGAAAACTTGGTTATGAACCATGGTTTTAAGAATTTCTTTAAATTTGTTTCAATTCCTTGATGGCCTCAGTGGACTGTCCCAGAGCCCAGTCACTGGGATTATGCTCCGGGGATGCTCTGAAAACTCCTCTAATGTGAAGTCTTAGGTGGCATAAGCTGGAGTGGTATCTTGAGGCCCTGGAAATGCATTGCAGGAAACAAAACATTCCTCTCCATTCTTTGCCTGCCTTTTATCTCCCTGAAGCCTTTCTAGTGTTGCAATTAGAACCAAAAAAAGAAAGCATTTAGCAGGAAATGAGAAATATTCCCACTCCTTCCTCCTGCCCTTGAAGGAGAAGACTTTAACTTGGGGTATATTCTGAGCTGAACCCTTTGAGATCGGAAGGAAAGTCATGGAAATTGCCTGGTTTTTCACTGGGAGAAATAGGGAAACCTCCTGTGAGGGAAAGTCCTTTTGAATTTTCCAGTTTTGGAGAAGGACAATTCCAAATGGATGCAGCATATGCAGGGTCTGAGTTTGTCATCCTCTGACAGCACAGGCCCAAAGCCACCTATGGCAGGTTCACCATGGCAAATCTCTTGCCCCACTGCCTCTGCCTGTGTCAGTGTTGCAGGCTGAGGCTGGGGGAGGAGATGCCTTCTGCCTTGTCCCCCTGTCCCTGCCTTGCCTGATCCCTGACAAGTAGAATTGTGCCAGACAAACTGCGGTCTCTGGTGCGTCTGTGCCAGCCAATGCCTTTGAGTTGAAAGCCTCCAGCAAAGCCTGTTGTTGTTCCTTTGCCATTTTGGAGCATGTCATGATAGGAGAGATGAGATTTGAAGAAATAGTTGTGCTGATGCAGAAAAAGGGATCAGATGCCCAGGCCCCTTTGCTCTGGGTTAGTTCTGCCAAATCCTGGGCAGAGGCCCTTTGGAATGACTCCTTAATTGGTGATATGCAGTTGGAATGCTTAATGCAGCTAGGGAGAAGTATTGCTCAATAAGTAAGGAGACATTTTTGCTGGATTAGTTCTGGACTGGAAATGAGCTGTATCATTACTCCTTATCTGGTGTGCTTTTACAAATGACCTGTTCCATCTACAGGCATAAAGAAATACAGATTTATGCAAGGTCTTCTTTTGATGATCTGCCCTATGGCATTTCCACCAAGCGAATTTGGAATTGTTTTTAACTGCAATGATCGGAAATGTTTGGATGTAGGTCTTATGTTGGGTTTTGGGTTCTCTGCAGGAAAGAAAGCAGGGAAAAAACCCATGAAGCAAAACCCATGAAGCAATAAAGCTTCGCAAAAACAGAATGTTTGCAAGCCAGTGTGTCCCCTACAGATATGGGCTCCTTGAATACTGGGGACAAGCAATGGGGAGGGCAAAGCATCTTTTACCTCTAATGTGCGTTGCCATCATTCATGAGCCTGCCCTTCCTTTGTTGCAAAAGGAAATAAAGGCAACCAACAAATGCCAACCCAGAACTGAGTGGGTGTTACAGAAACAAGTGCCATGAAATCTAGCGTTGGAAAGGAATGATTTCCTAGGTGTAATTGTCAAATTCTGGAGACCACTGTGGGTTGCCAGCTGTTTGGAAGGAAAGAGATCCCTAAGTAGTGGGGTGGCAATGAGAAACACATAAGCAATGCAGTAGAAGCTCTCTTTCCTGGCTTGCTAGCACCATACTGTTCAGAGTAATTAAAGTGATACTAATTTCCTGAAAAATAAAAGCAAAGCAATTTTCTGAATAACTAAAAAGACCCCTTGGTTGCCTCATCCATTAGATGTATTGGTTCTACAGGTGGGAGTTCACCTAACTCACTTGTTCCCTTGTGAGCATGGCTCAGCCTCCCACCGAGGTAAGGTGGGAGCTGGGCCGCTCTCTGGTGGGAGGAAGGGTCTTGTGCCAGCCTGGAGAGCCTGTGCACATTGGCAGGGAGCAGTTGTGCCCTGCAGGTGCCCCCTGCCATGAGCTGTGCTGCTGCCAGTGCCCCGTGGAGCTGTAGGGCTGCTGAGCTGTGGGGCAGGGAGAGGAGCAGGAGGCTGCATGTGCAGCTGAGCCATTGCTGGGAAGCACAGGGCTCCCTGCTGTCCCAGAGCAGCCCAGAAGCCATGGAGTTCCCCTGGTTACTCTGCGAAGTGGCTCAGGGTGTGCCCCTGGCCTGCCTCACGTGGCTGCTGTTACGTGCATGTTTCCCTGTGCAGCTGTTTAGAAGTTTTGAGGAAATGTGTTCCATGGTATATGGAGCTTTAGATGCTTTAGCTTTGCATCTCAGCCTCTGTTCTATTTTATGTCTCCACATTGCAGGCCTGACTAGGTTCATGTTTTCCAAGTTGTTCCGGCCATCTCCCTCCATGCTCCCTCCCTCTAAACTGTTGCCTCCCATCCAGAAGAGCTCTCCTTCTTCTAAACCAATTAAAATCTGCAGTGTGGAGCAGGAGGGTGGGAAAAATGGCAGCAGCACCAGTGACAGTAAGAACAAGCAGGAGCTGGATTCAGAGGGAAAAATGCATAAGGTAAGAAGACCAAGATAAGTCCATGTGATAGATTTTCAGATTATGTGCTGCAGGCAGAGTTTTGAGACTTTTTCCTATGGTGTGAGGCAAGGGAAACCCCTGAGTAAAGGAAGGTCTCAGCTGGACTCTGCACTTCAGGCTGTCTTTGCAAATGGGTGTGTAGTGCAGATTTCAAGTCCTCACTGTGTATCTATAGCAGGAGAGTGCTTTGAATGATTTCTGGGTTCTGTCATGGTTGCTCCTTTGTCTTGTAGCTGAGAAAACACCAACAAGAAGGCAGCGCTGCTAAAGTTGTCTGCTCCAGCTAAGCAATCCTCCTGCATTCAGTAACCCACGGGTATCTGTGAACCATGTCTATGTCTTGGTGGTGGTTTCCATCAGCTCTGTCTGGTGGGGATGGAAAAAGGAGTTTGCTGGAACAGGCAGTCCTGCAAAGTCAGTTCCAGGTTGTCACAGCGTTTGAGTTGTACAGCCATGGCCTCCTACACAGTTGTCTCTGATGCTATTTCTAGATTTCTTCAGCTTCTGGGCAGCTGTGTGCTCTGGCATGGCTTTGTCCAGAGGGAAGGGATGGGAGGTGGCCATGGGGAGAGCAGCCCCAAGCCCAGGCACACGATTGCCTTTGCAGCAGGGCCAGCACCTGCAGTTGTTCTGGGTTTGCCATGGGGTGCAGGAGGAGGCAAATGAGCAACAGCTCTGGCAAACAGAATGTCCAATCAAAGGCTGATGTACTTGATTCCAGCCTTGCTGAGGAAGGGCCCAGTGTATCCCTGACAGGATGTGGTCCTTTAACTATAGTTTGAAGAGGACTTGATTTGGGGCTTTAGTTGTGCCAGAAAGGAAGGGACACTTAAAGAATGGTGTGCACCTGCCCCTCCTACCTCCACCCTCCTTCCTGGTCATGGCATGGGGGCCCTGGAGCAACTTGGGCAAGCAGAGACCTTGCAGAGAGCAGCAGGGCAGGGAGCTCTGCTGAACTTCCTAAATGCCAGTGAGCCTGAGATGATGGAGGTGTGGGAGCTGGAGAGCACGGAGCATTGCGAGAGCTCAGCAGCTTCTGGGCTGAAAGGCTGCTGGGCAACTGTAAGAGGGAAGGGCAGCAGCAGAAGAATTGAGGGGCTTGAGAAAAGCAGGTTCTGACATCCTGCAGAATGGCTTTGTGGAGACTTGGTTGGAGATCAGCACTGGCTGTGAGGTGCCTAAGAGACAGGGAGAGAACAGTGATCTGAACCCATTCCCATACCATCCAAAAGGCCAGTGGAGGCAGTGGCACTGCAGAACATGCTGATGCCAACCATGTGGATTCCTGCTGGGATGGTCTCTCCCTCACCAATTCCCTTTCCTATGCCACCCTTCCCCTTCCTAGGACAATCTGCTATATATGATATTGACTTTTCCTGTCAGGGCATGTGTAACTGTCTTGAGTCATGAATGAGGGCAAGGCTGGATGCTATATTTGAGCACTGTGTACCACTCTTTCCAGGCATCCTTGCTGTATCCCAGAGGTGGGGATATGAAGAAGGGGTCATTGGGGCTGCCTTTGATCCCCCCTATACCCAAGGCAGTCAGTCCCCGTGTTGGCAGTGCTGCAGGGTCTCTGCTCAGCTCTGTGCAGCTGGATGTCCAAGAGTCCCAGGAGATGAGGTAAGCCAAGGTGTCTGCTGCTCCCCTCTGCAATTCAGCTCCCTTTTGCTATCTTGTGAGGTTCCTTTGCACAGTCAGCTGTCTCCCATGTATTTAGGCAAACCTCTGTGTATTCACCATTTGGCCCATCTGTGATGATCCAGCTCCATGTCAAACCCCACACCTCATGTCACAAGGGCAGAGAGGTGGTGGTGGTGGGGAAGAGGAGGCAGGGCTTAAAAGCATCTGAAGATGGGTCCTCTGCTGGGCTTGGTATTGATTCCCTCTGTAATGTTTGTGGTGTCATTTGGGAACTGTATTGCATGGGTCTGTCTCCTGAAGATGATAGAATACTATAATCCGTGACTGCCACCTTCAGCACCCACAAGCATATGCTTGTAGAAATATTGGCTGCTGGAGAGGGGTCTGCGAATTCTAGTATTGCTTTTTTTACTTTTAACACGGGGTGCTGTTGTTCATGTTGCAACATTCCTTTGTTGTAAAGAGAAATATAAACAGCACATAAAACCCAATCCAGAACTCAGTGGGAGTTGCAAATAGAAAGGCCATGAAATCTAGCTTAGGAAAGCAATTACCTCCTGGGAGTTATTGTCAGATTCTGGACATCTCTGTGGGTTGGCATCTGTTTGGAAGGGAAGGGATCCCAAAGACAATGTCAGGCATAACTTCTATCTTCCTTGGCCTCCACTGTGAACTGAGATTCCAGGGAAGTTTTGGGTTATAGATGTACGATTTAATCAGTGTTTAATATTGAGGCCTGGATTCAAAATCCAAGAGGTCATGGTGCTAGAGAAGAGTTCTAGCACTGTACCTGATGGAAAGATTGGTTTGGAAATGTGTGATAAAATGTAGCTGTCATGCTTATCTGAGTTAGAAAGAAGGATAAATAAGAAGAAAGAAGGACTCAGGAGTATCATTCCTATTGAAGAGCTTAGGTAGGGCTTTGAAAGTGCAATCTGAATATCCTTGGCTATCAGCTGAGTTGGATAAAGTAGTTTTCTTATTCAAAAAGCAAGGAGGTGGAATATCCTTCTCAGAACACTCCAGTGCTCTGACCACATGTAGCACGAGACTGGCACCAGCGCAAGGCATGAGCAGGCAAAGCCAAGCTTTGTCAGCAGAAGCAAAGTAGCTGCCCTCCATACAGACTCGTGTCTCAGCTTAGCAACCTTTGCTGCTTCAGAGAGGCTGTAGGAGCCCCCCAGGTTTCAAAAGGAGAGACACCACAATTGGGGAGTTATGATGCAAGTTGGAGAATGACTGCTGTGTTTCAGCTGGAGCTTGGCCAGCTCTGTCTGACTGCAGCAACTGAAAGCTTAAGGACAATTAATCAGCTTTGCATCTTGTTGGCTTGATGTCTCTTGCATTTCCTCCTTCATCAGAGTGAACAAGCTAGGAAAGATTGCCTCCTCTCATGCTACACCTCTTCCCTCCCTTCTCTTTCTCCCTCCTCATATGTGCTTTTGTTCTCCCTTTCTCAAGGCCAAGACCGAGCGGCAGCATCAAAGAGAAGTCTGAACATGCAGGTAGGTACAGGGCATGTCGGTCCTAAAATGACCATTGGCATATTGAATCAGAGGTGACATCTTGAAAACTTGGTTATGAACCATGGTTTTAAGAATTTCTTTAAATTTGTTTCAATTCCTTGATGGCCTCAGTGGACTGTCCCAGAGCCCAGTCACTGGGATTATGCTCCGGGGATGCTCTGAAAACTCCTCTAATGTGAAGTCTTAGGTGGCATAAGCTGGAGTGGTATCTTCAGGCCCTGGAAATGCATTGCAGGAAACAAAACATTCCTCTCCATTCTTTGCCTGCCTTTTATCTCCCTGAAGCCTTTCTAGTGTTGCAATTAGAACCAAAAAAAGAAAGCATTTAGCAGGAAATGAGAAATATTCCCACTCCTTCCTCCTGCCCTTGAAGGAGAAGACTTTAACTTGGGGTATATTCTGAGCTGAACCCTTTGAGATCGGAAGGAAAGTCATGGAAATTGCCTGGTTTTTCACTGGGAGAAATAGGGAACCCTCCTGTGAGAGAAAGTCCTTTTGAATTTTCCAGTTTTGGAGAAGGACAATTCCAAATGGATGCAGCATATGCAGGGTCTGAGTTTGTCATCCTCTGACAGCACAAGCCCAAAGCCACCTATGGCAGGTTCACCATGGCAAATCTCTTGCCCCACTGCCTCTGCCTATGTCAGTGTTGCAAGATGAGGCTGGGGGAGGAGATGCCTTCTGCCTTGTCCCCCTGTCCCTGCCTTGCCTGATCCCTGACAAGTAGAATTGTGCCAGACAAACTGCGGTCTCTGGTGCGTCTGTGCCAGCCAATGCCTTTGAGTTGAAAGCCTCCAGCAAAGCCTGTTGTTGTTCCTTTGCCATTTTGGAGCATGTCATGATAGGAGAGATGAGATTTGAAGAAATAGTTGTGCTGATGCAGAAAAAGGGATCAGATGCCCAGGCCCCTTTGCTCTGGGTTAGTTCTGCCAAATCCTGGGCAGAGGCCCTTTGGAATGACTCCTTAATTGGTGATATGCAGTTGGAATGCTTAATGCAGCTAGGGAGAAGTATTGCTCAATAAGTAAGGTGACATTTTTGCTGGATTAGTTCTGGACTGGAAATGAGCTGTATCATTACTCCTTATCTGGTGTGCTTTTACAAATGACCTGTTCCATCTACAGGCATAAAGAAATACAGATTTATGCAAGGTCTTCTTTTGATGATCTGCCCTATGGCATTTCCACCAAGAGAATTTGGAATTGTTTTTAACTGCAATGATCAGAAATGTTTGGATGTAGGTCTTATGTTGGGTTTTGGGTTCTCTGCAGGAAAGAAAGCAGGGAAAAAACCCATGAAGCAAAACCCATGAAGCAATAAAGCTTCGCAAAAACAGAATGTTTGCAAGCCAGTGTGTCCCCTACAGATATGGGCTCCTTGAATACTGGGGACAAGCAATGGGGAGGGCAAAGCATCTTTTACCTCTAATGTGGGTTGCCATCATTCATGAGCCTGCCCTTCCTTTGTTGCAAAAGGAAATAAAAGCAACCAACAAATGCCAACCCAGAACTGAGTGGGTGTTACAGAAACAAGTGCCATGAAATCTAGCGTTGGAAAGGAATGATTTCCTAGGTGTAATTGTCAAATTCTGGAGACCACTGTGGGTTGCCAGCTGTTTGGAAGGAAAGAGATCCCTAAGTAGTGGGGTGGCAATGAGAAACACATAAGCAATGCAGTAGAAGCTCTCTTTCCTGGCTTGCCAGCACCATACTGTTCAGAGTAATTAAAGTGATACTAATTTCCTGAAAAATAAAAGCAAAGCAACTTTCTGAATAACTAAAAAGACCCCTTGGTTGCCTCATCCATTAGATGTATTGGTTCTACAGGTGGGAGTTCACCTAACTCACTTGTTCCCTTGTGAGCATGGCTCAGCCTCCCACAGAGGTAAGGTGGGAGCTGGGCCGCTCTCTGGTGGGAGGAAGGGTCTTGTGCCAGCCTGGAGAGCCTGTGCACATTGGCAGGGAGCAGTTGTGCCCTGCAGGTGCCCCCTGCCATGAGCTGTGCTGCTGCCAGTGCCCCGTGGAGCTGTAGGGCTGCTGAGCTGTGGGGCAGGGAGAGGAGCAGGAGGCTGCATGTGCAGCTGAGCCATTGCTGGGAAGCACAGGGCTCCCTGCTGTCCCAGAGCAGCCCAGAGGCCATGGAGTTCCCCTGGTTACTCTGCGAAGTGGCTCAGGGTGTGCCCCTGGCCTGCCTCACGTGGCTGCTGTTACGTGCATGTTTCCCTGTGCAGATGTTTAGAAGTTTTGAGGAAATGTGTTCCATGGTATATGGAGCTTTAGATGCTTTAGCTTTGCATCTCAGCCTCTGTTCTATTTTATGTCTCCACATTACAGGCCTGACTAGGTTCATGTTTTCCAAGTTGTTCCGGCCATCTCCCTCCATGCTCCTTCCCTCTAAACCGTTGCCTCCCATCCAGAAGAGCTCTCCTTCTTCTAAACCAATTAAAATCTGCAGTGTGGAGCAGGAGGGTGGGAAAAATGGCAGCAGCACCAGTGACAGTAAGAACAAGCAGGAGCTGGATTCAGAGGGAAAAATGCATAAGGTAAGAAGACCAAGATAAGTCCATGTGATAGATTTTCAGATTATGTGCTGCAGGCAGAGTTTTGAGACTTTTTCCTATGGTGTGAGGCAAGGGAAACCCCTGAGTAAAGGAAGGTCTCAGCTGGACTCTGCACTTCAGGCTGTCTTTGCAATGGGTGTGTAGTGCAGATTTCAAGTCCTCACTGTGTATCTATAGCAGGAGAGGGCTTTGAATGGTTTCTGGGTTCTGTCATGGTTGCTCCTCTGTCTTGTAGCTGAGGAAACACCAACAAGAAGGCAGCGCTGCTAAAGTTGTCTGTTCCAGCTAAGCAATCCTCCTGCATTCAGTAACCCACGGGTATCTGTGAACCATGTCTATGTCTTGGTGGTGGTTTCCATCAGCTCTGTCTGGTGGGCATGGAAAAAGGAGTTTGCTGGAACAGGCAGTCCTGCAAAGTCAGTTCCAGGTTGATGCAGCATTTGAGTTGTACAGCCATGGCCTCCTACACAGTTGTCTCTGATGCTATTTCTAGATTTCTTCAGCTTCTGGGCAGCTGTGTGCTCTGGCATGGCTTTGTCCAGAAGGAAGGGATGGGAGGTGGCCATGGGGAGAGAAGCCCCAAGCCCAGGCAAACGATTGTCTTTGCAGCAGGGCCAGCACCTGCAGTTGTTCTGGGTTTGCCATGGGGTGCAGGAGGAGGCAAATGAGCAACAGGTCTGGCAAACAGAATGTCCAATCAAAGGCTGATGTACTTGATTCCAGCCTTGCTGAGGAAGGGCCCAGTGTATCCCTGACAGGATGTGGTCCTTTAACTGTAGTTTGAAGAGGACTTGATTTGGGGCTTTAGTTGTGCCAGAAAGGAAGGGACACTTAAAGAATGGTGTGCACCTGCCCCTCCTACCTCCACCCTCCTTCCTGGTCATGGCATGGGGGCCCTGGAGCAACTTGGGCAAGCAGAGACCTTGCAGAGAGCAGCAGGGCAGGGAGCTCTGCTGAACTTCCTAAATGCCAGTGAGCCTGAGATGATGGAGGTGTGGGAGCTGGAGAGCACGGAGCATCGCGAGAGCTCAGCAGCTTCTGGGCTGAAAGGCTGCTGGGCAACTGTAAGAGGGAAGGGCAGCAGCAGAAGAAATGAGGGGTTTGAGAAAAGCAGGTTCTGACATCCTGCAGAATGGCTTTGTGGGGACTTGGCTGGAGATCAGCACTGGCTGTGAGGTGCCTAAGGGGCAGGGAGAGAACAGTGGTCTAAACCCATTCCCATACCATCCAAAATGCCAGTGGAGGCAGTGGCACTGCAGAACATGCTGATGCCAACCATGTGGATTCCTGCTGGGATGGTCTCTCCCTCACCAATTCCCTTTCCTATGCCACCCTTCCCCTTCCTAGGACAATCTGCTATATATGATATTGACTTTTCCTGTCAGGGCATGTGTAACTGTCTTGAGTCATGAATGAGGGCAAGGCTGGATGCTATATTTGAGCACTGTGTACCACTCTTTCCAGGCATCCTTGCTGTATCCCAGAGGTGGGGATATGAAGAAGGGGTCATTGGGACTGCCTTTGGTCCCCCCTATACCCAAGGCAGTCAGTCCCCGTGTTGGCAGTGCTGCAGGGTCTCTGCTCAGCTCTGTGCAGCTGGATGTCCAAGAGTCCCAGGAGATGAGGTAAGCCAAGGTGTCTGCTGCTCCCCTCTGCAATTCAGCTCCCTCTTGCCATCTTGTGAGGTTCCTTTGCACAGTCAGCTCTCTCCCATGTACTTAGGGAAACCTCTGTGTATTCACCATGTGGCCCATCTGTGATGATCCAGCTCCATGTCAAACCCCACACTGCATGTCACAAGGGCAGAGGTGGTGGTGGTGGGGAAGAGGAGGCAGGGCTTAAAAGCATCTGAAGATGGGTCCTCTGCTGGGCTTGGTATTGATTCCCTCTGTAATGTTTGTGGTGTCATTTGGGAACTGTATTGCATGGGTCTGTCTCCTGAAGATGATAGAATACTATAATCCGTGACTGCCACCTTCAGCACCCACAAGCATATGCTTGTAGAAATATTGGCTGCTGGAGAGGGGTCTGCGAATTCTAGTATTGCTTTTTTTACTTTTAACACGGGGTGCTGTTGTTCATGTTGCAACATTCCTTTGTTGTAAAGAGAAATATAAACAGCACATAAAACCCAATCCAGAACTCAGTGGGAGTTGCAAATAGAAAGGCCATGAAATCTAGCTTAGGAAAGCAATTACCTCCTGGGAGTTATTGTCAGATTCTGGACATCTCTGTGGGTTGGCATCTGTTTGGAAGGGAAGGGATCCCAAAGACAATGTCAGGCATAACTTCTATCTTCCTTGGCCTCCACTGTGAACTGAGATTCCAGGGAAGTTTTGGGTTATAGATGTACGATTTAATCAGTGTTTAATATAGAGGCCTGGATTTAAAATCCAAGAGGTCATGGTGCTAGAGAAGAGTTCTAGCACTGTACCTGATGGAAAGATTGGTTTGGAAATGTGTGATAAAATGTAGCTGTCATGCTTATCTGAGTTAGAAAGAAGGATAAATAAGAAGAAAGAAGGACTCAGGAGTATCATTCCTATTGAAGAGCTTAGGTAGGGCTTTGAAAGTGCAATCTGAATATCCTTGGCTATCAGCTGAGTTGGATAAAGTAGTTTTCTTATTCAAAAAGCAAGGAGGTGGAATATCCTTCTCAGAACACTCCAGTGCTCTGACCACATGTAGCACGAGACTGGCACCAGCGCAAGGCATGAGCAGGCAAAGCCAAGCTTTGTCAGCAGAAGCAAAGTAGCTGCCCTCCATACAGACTCGTGTCTCAGCTTAGCAACCTTTGCTGCTTCAGAGAGGCTGTAGGAGCCCCCCAGGTTTCAAAAGGAGAGACACCACAATTGGGGAGTTATGATGCAAGTTGGAGAATGACTGCTGTGTTTCAGCTGGAGCTTGGCCAGCTCTGTCTGACTGCAGCAACTGAAAGCTTAAGGACAATTAATCAGCTTTGCATCTTGTTGGCTTGATGTCTCTTGCATTTCCTCCTTCATCAGAGTGAACAAGCTAGGAAAGATTGCCTCCTCTCATGCTACACCTCTTCCCTCCCTTCTCTTTCTCCCTCCTCATATGTGCTTTTGTTCTCCCTTTCTCAAGGCCAAGACCGAGCGGCAGCATCAAAGAGAAGTCTGAACATGCAGGTAGGTACAGGGCATGTCGGTCCTAAAATGACCATTGGCATATTGAATCAGAGGTGACATCTTGAAAACTTGGTTATGAACCATGGTTTTAAGAATTTCTTTAAATTTGTTTCAATTCCTTGATGGCCTCAGTGGACTGTCCCAGAGCCCAGTTACTGGGAGTGCGCTCCGGTGGTACAATGAAAATTCCTGCATTGTGAAGTGTTGAGTGGCAGGAGCTAGAGTGGTACTTTGGGGCACTGGAATTGTAGTGTGGGAAAAGAAAACATTCTTCTCCATCCTGCATTTGCATTTTATCTCCATGCAGTCTTTGTAGTGTTGCAATTAGGAGAGAAAAAGAAGGAAATCCTCATTTAGCAGGAAATGAGAAATATTCCCTTTCCTTCCTCCTGCCCTTCAAGGAGAAAACCTTTCCTTTGGGCAATTTCTGAGCTGGACTCTTTGAGATCTAAGGCAGATTCATAGACACCGCCTGGTTTTGCACAGAGGGAAATCAGGAAACCTCCTATGACAGAAAATCCTGTTGAATTTTGCATTTCAGGAGAAGGACAATTCCAAATGGATGCAGCATATGCAGGGTCTGAGTTTGTCATCCTCTGACAGCACAAGCCCAAAGCCACCTATGGCAGGTTCACCATGGCAAATCTCTTGCCCCACTGCCTCTGCCTGTGTCAGTGTTGCAGGCTGAGGCTGGGGGAGGAGATGCCTTCTGCCTTGTCCCCCTGTCCCTGCCTTGCCTGATCCCTGACAAGTAGAATTGTGCCAGACAAACTGCGGTCTCTGGTGCGACTGTGCCAGCCAATGCCTTTGAGTTGAAAGCCTCCAGCAAAGTTTGTTGGTATTCTTTTGCCATTTTGGGGCTTGTCATGATAGGAGAGTTGAGATATGAAGAAATAGTTGTGCTGATACAGAAAAAGGGATCAGATGCCCAGGCCCCTTTGCTCAGGATTAGTTCTGCCAAATCCTGGGCAGAGGCCCTTTGGAATGACTCCTTAATTGGTGATATGCAGCTGGAATGCTTAATGCAGCTAGGGAGAAGTATTGCTCAATAAGTAAGGTGGCATTTTTGCTGGATTTATTCTGGACTAGAAATTAGCTATAGCATTAACCCTTACCGGTTGTAGTTTTGTAATTGTCCTGACATCCTACAAGGGAAATAAAATCTTGGTATGAGGCACTTATTCTTCCCCTACTGCTTGGCTGCTACATGATTTTATCCCCTGTGAAGCCATGTAAAGAAATAGTTCTAAGAGCTGTGTTGGAGAGTATTTGAGAATGACCCGCCATTAGACAAAATCTAATTTGTCAGTATCGGCCGTGATCAGAAATGTTTTGAGACAGGTCATATCTATGTTGGGCTTGGGTGTTTCTGCAGGAAAGAAGGTAGGGAATAAAGTCCTCCAAGAGTGAAGTAGAACAAAAGTGAAACTTCTGGATGATCTCTTTATTCCCTTCAGTGAGGGGCTTGCATATTCCTGAGGACATCTAACTGGGAAAGCAAAGCTTCTTTTGCATCTAACATGTGGTGCCAAAGTTTGTGTACCAGCAATTCCTTTGTTTGAAAGAGAAATAAAGAAAACACAGAAGTGTAAAACCTAAAATAGAATTGAGTGGGAGTTACAGAAACAATGGCCCTGATAACAGGATTGGCAAACAATCACTTCCTAGACAGTGTCAAATTCCAGAGACCAGTGTGAGTTTCCAACTCTTTGGAAGGAAATGATTCCTGGAGTAGTGGGGAGGCAACAGGCATAGAACCCATCTCTCCTGGCTTGCCAGCTCCACATTGTTCAGAGAAATTCAAATTATGCTAGATTCATGAAAAATAAAGAAACAACAAATGTTTGCAGTCAAAAAAATAAAGTTTGAATTCGCTACCCATTAGATGAGTTGATTGTAAAGGAGTGAGTTCAATTAACTCACTTCTTTTCCTGTACTTGATCTACAGATCCTTCTGAGTCTACGACACAAAACCAGAGGATGAAGGGAAAGAGCTCTTGGTGTGTGACAGGAGCTGGGATGCCTCTGCTCCCAAGGAAAAACGATGAATTGCTCAGATTGGAGACCTGCATGCGGAAGCCCAGCGTTGGGAATGGAGGTGTGGGCTCCCGGCCGGCTCAGGGGGCCTTGGCCCAGGAGCCCCGGCAGAGGCAGCTGAGCAGCGCTGTCCCCAGGGTCACTGCCAGGGAGGAGGACAAGGGGAAGGACCAGCATGGCTCAGCCTCCCACAGAGGTAAGGTGGGAGCTGGGCCGCTCTCTGGTGGGAGGAAGGGTCTTGTGCCAGCCTGGAGAGCCTGTGCACATTGCCAGGGAGCAGTTGTGCCCTGCAGGTGCCCCCTGCCATGAGCTGTGCTGCTGCCAGTGCCCCGTGGAGCTGTAGGGCTGCTGAGCTGTGGGGCAGGGAGAGGAGCAGGAGGCTGCATGTGCAGCTGAGCCATTGCTGGGAAGCTCAGGGCTCTGGGCTCCCTGCTGTCCCAAAATGTTGATCTAAAAGCATACAGGTTTAGAACCTGGGACTACTTTTAGGAACCAGAAAGAAGATGTTTACTAAAATCAGCATAAGGGCAGATAAGAATCTCTGTCAAGAGCAATCTCCATCTCTGCCCTTCTCTATCAAACACAGAGGCTCTCCAGCATCCAGGGGCTGAGGCAGCAGGTTTCAGTCTGCTGGCCCACAGAGTAATGTCATGTCTCCTTCCAGGAGCCCATCCACTGGGAGAGGGTCTAGGCATATGTAGCTTGCTGCTCTCATGCACCATCTCTGTGCCCTGTTAGAGCTCTGTAATCTGGAACCTGTCTTGCCTGTTGCCAAGCATGACATTTTTGGGCAATTGAAGTGTGCCAGAGATTTACAGGAACCTTTGCTTCCAGTACCAGGCCTCCCACTGAGCCAGCTCAAGGAGATGGATCATCCCAGCAGTCCTGGTCTAACAAGTGACAGAGACCTGAGAGAGGGCTTTGGAAAGGTAAGGGATAAGAACAGGGATGAGCAGACTTCCATTCCAGTGGCTGTTTAGTGCTTGGCCCAAAATGCCTCTGAAAACCATGATCCTCCACTCTTGGGGGTTGGGGATTGTCTTGGGAATATATTTGACGGCTACTGAGCAATTGCTTGGCTGTTTCCAGAGGTGCCAAAGTCAGTGCATGGAGATGGTGCCAAGGTCATGCCCGAAGCATTCTTTATATGCAAAGGCCATTTTAGAGAAGTTCTGATTGGCAGAGCAAACTGTAAACCAGTGAATGTGGGCAAAGGGCACCCTCAGAAGCAGAGAAGCAAAGATGCTAACGTTGAGTATAAGCAAGGCTTCAAAATAAAAACGGGACAGATTGATGTCTCCTGGTTACCTTTCTGGCTGTATCTCACAGCCCTCTCATTCTCACATTTTCTGCTCCTTAATATCCATGTTCCTCCAAATTGTTTTCACATGACTCCCTCCTCCTTTTGGTCTCCTGGTCTCAGAGACCAAGTCGTTGAGAGTCCTTCAGAGCTGAGTCCTTCAGAAGCCAGGAAGTGACAAACAGCTACACTTCCTGGCCATAAGTGTTAAGCATCAGCCAATTACCCCTCCTTGCTGCATAATGCACATGGCTTTTATTCTCCTGCCCTGGCCTGTAGGAGCTGAACTGCCTGCTCATTGCTCATGGGAGCTCTTCCTTTGTCTTGGAGCATTCCTATGACTTCCATGTTTCAAGTAGGGTTTCCTGTCACAGTTGGAGCAGAGTAAGGCTGTGGCACTAAAGTGTTCCACCTCACTGTGTATAATTGCCAAGGTGAGGATGGGAGACATTCTCCTGAAACTATTGGAATGCATATGGAGCTGGATTAATGTCTGTGGCACTCTGTGGACTCTATGCTCCCGATGAGATGATGTGCCTGGTTTGTGTGTCTCTGCTTACAGTCTGTGATGTATTTCCATTGCAACTAGGTTCGTTCTTCATTGTGCAAGTTGGCTGAAAAGAAGTTAGAGCAGAAGAAAACTGAGATTTTTGAGAATGAGATGAAGAAGAGGAATGAAATTTTATCATCCTTAAAGCTGCCTCCACTGAGAGTTGAGCCCAGGGATGCAGCTGAAGCAAGTAAGTGGTGTCTACACTGCTGGTCCTTTTTGAGCTCTTCCTTACCCTCTGCACAGTGTTGCAATCAGACTGGGGGGCTGTTGCACTTGCATCTGAGTGGAAGCTTGCATAGGAATGATTTCCATTTTGCAGAGAAAAACACAGAGGCATTAATTGTCTTGCCCATGGCCTCACTTAGTAACAGAGTATCAGCTTCCCACCTTCACCTCTAAAATCTTTCAGAGTAGAAAATTCAGTCTTGGAAAGTCGCCTGGGGCTTCAGACTCTGTCCTGGAGAGCAGCTTCCAGGCAATGTGAATGCAGAAGAATGCTTTTCCACCAAGGTGCAACATGGAAGAAACCAAATTCAGCTCCTACTGATGAAAAGACCAGAGATCCTTCTCGAGCCACTCCCCTCCACGGAGCTGGCACTGTAGAGCTGTGCTGAAGCCCTGAGGCAGTGCTTCTGTTGTAGCCCCAGGAGCAAGCAGCATTCCCCAGTGAATCCCGGCTGAGGGGCTCTGGCTGCAGCGCTGTGTGCGCTGCCCCGAGGGCGGCAGCAGGGACCTTCGGGGGCAGCACTCAGCCCCAGGGCACCACCCAAGCTTATCTGCACTTTCTTTTGGGAACTTGCCCAGCCTGCCTCTGAAACAGGAAAATGAAAGCATAGCAACACTGGCTTCTCCTTGTTTCTTAGGGGAAGCATCACTGCAGTTTGATTTTTAAACTGGAAGAAGGTAGATTTAGATTAGATATTAGGTAGAATTTATTTTATAATGAAGGCAATGAAATGCTGCAAGGGTTTTTCCAGAGAAGCTGTTGTTGATTTATCTATGAAGGTGTTCAAGGCCAGTTTACATGGGGCTCTGAGGAACCTGATCCAGATGAAGATGTTCCATTTCCCAGGGTTTGGACTAGATGGTGGTTAAAGGGGCCTTCCCACCAAAATTGTTGTAGGTTTTCCTGGGTGATTGTATGATCCTTGTCCCATACTAGCGTGCCAGTGTTCTACTTGAAGTTCTTTGGGATAACACAGAGATGTTACCCAGCTCCAGCAAATTTTCTGGCCCTTTCCATAGTGACCCTGTCCAGCACCCTCCACTTACAAGCTCCTCTTTGGTCCCTACAGGCCTCAGCCAAGCAGCTGTCAATGGCACAGCTTCCAGTGTGCAGAGAAAACACCCTGGTAATGCCTTGAAGAAGAAGGTCTTGAGGAAGCAGGACAAGATGCCCTTACTGCCCACTATGCCCATCATCCAAGAGGAAGGCAGTGTCCCATGCAACTCCTCAGGTAAGTCTGCTCTGTGGCAGCTTTTTCCCATATAGTTATTTCCTTGCAAAAGGAGCACAAAGTGCCTCCTGCCTCAGCCAGCACAACTGGGCTCTTTGGTCAATAGCCAGTCCGGGAATGAGCACCAAATCCACTTTTGAGTTCCTACAGCTTGGTTGTCTTGCCGTAGTCGGTTTTTAGAGATGCATTGGAAAGTTGAGCTGAATAAAGTAGAGGTAAAGGCCTAAGCTCGGGCTTTTGTCCATCCTGATAATCCGAACTACAGCGCTGGTGCCAGGAGACAGCTGTAAGTGCAGAGAGGAGCTGGGGGCAGTGTGCCAGGGTGTGCTCACTGTGCACCTACGAGTACCACCACCATCAGTTGACCACTCCCCATCGGGGCCCTCTGCCTGTGCTGTTGTCCGGCTCTGCAGCCAGCTTTTCTGCTATCCCAGTAAGGGTTGTCTCTGCATGGCAGTCAGTGCCTTGGTACAGTCGTGCTGCTGCTCCCTGAAGCGATCAATGGCTCCTGGCTGCCACCATCCCATGGCCTGCAATTCCAAGAGGAAACAAGCAGTGCCTCCTGTGTCACTGCAGCCAAACACAGTGGCTGCTGGTAGGAGGTGACAGTCAGGAGGGGCTGCCTGGTGCTCCAAGGTTGCCTGTGCTATCATCCCAGCTAGAGTGACATAAGAAGAAAGGAGCAAGGAATAATAATTGGAATGCTCTTTTCTACTGATGCTATTTCCACGTTGAGAACTGACCAGAATTGAGCCTGGGTTGTTCCGGCTTGGCTTGGTGCTGTGGCAGGGCAGCTGCAGGAGTTTCCTCAGAGAGTTGCAGAGTGCCTCAGTCCTCAGGGCTGGGGGAAATGAGGGCGCTGGGACAAGAGAGGCCCCTGGGGGGTTCCCTCTAGGTGTAGCCATTCCCACTGGTCGTCCCTGTCTGGCAGGGAGTGGGAGCTCTGCGGCCTCAGGAACCTGCCGCTGGCTGTGCTACCTGTGGCACTTGGGAGCTGGCACTGTGTGGGCAATGGTCAGGTTTAGCCTGGAGCTGTGCCCAGCTGGGGGGGCTGGGAGAAAGCAAGGAGCCCAAGGAGGCAGACAGCAGGGAGGTGTGTGAGGCAGTGCCAGTTTGCAGCACATGGAAGCCTGGCTGGGAGCTGGGGCTGCAGGCCGCTCCATGGCGGGGTGCCTTGCCCGGGGCTGCAGCGCTCAGGGCTGACCCTCTCCTCACAGTGACCTCGCAGACGGCCACTGGTGCCGAGCGCCGACAGGAGCTGCTCCGTGAGCGTGGGCACAAGGACACAGCCTCTGCTGACCCACAGCAGTCCTTGCTCCAGGCACTCTCCTGGCTGGGCAGCGATGACTGGTAAGAAAGGCCCCGGTCACTCTGTCTCCCTCTTAGCGTTAAGGAAGCTTACAAGTGGATCTTGCCAGTGCCTCTGAGCCCCAACAGCCCAGAGGGCAAAGGACTCTGCTGAAACCACTCCAGAGCAGTGAGAGGATCAAGATTTGAGAGCAGCCTTTGCTTGGCCTCGGTCTGCAGCTGTGCTCCAGCTGCTGCCGCTCTGTGCTGCTCCCTCGCTTTGCCTGCTGCTCCATGGAGCTGCAAAGGAAGTCTTGAGGGAAGAGAGGAAGCTGTGGGATGAGATGATTTGCTGGCTGAAGGCAGCAGCAGGATGGCAGCAGTTTTGAGTGTAGAGATTTGGGTGCCTTGGGGCACTGGCCCAGTGGGACTGAGTAAGATTTCTCTCTGCTCCCAGTGCTGACAGCAATGGCAGGTGACAGGGTCTCCCTGTGACCTCCTGCATGTGAGTCCCAGAAGCAGCTCCAGGGAGTCACTCTTTCTGAGAAATGGACTGATTTGTGCTTTCAAATCCCCAGCCTGTCTTTACTCCTGAAAGGCTCATGGCAGAAGGGAAGGAGAAAGCAATGAAACCCTCTAGGAATCTTGGACTTTTTGAATTCAACTTTTTTCTTCTCACTGCATCATATGGGCTGGAGGTGTTTTGCCAATACTCAACATGTGTCCCACAATTAGACAGAGAGAGAAGGAGGCCCAGAGGTGATAACCCTACGAATGTTAGGTGATGCTGGTTAAGTTTTTGGTGATATTGGTTGTGGTATCGGGGTTAGCATAAACTCACTGTTGGATGCTTCATTCACACAGGGGTACGGACTCCATTCACACTGGGATAAGCATGAAAAATCTGCCACCATGCATCTCTTTGTGCAGTCACATTTGCTTTGCAATTCTCTTCTGCTTTCTCTTCCCCCTTTTTGTTTGGTGCCCTCTGAGGTACAAGAGAGCTTCTGCAGGTGTGGGGGGTCCCGGTGACTCTCAGGGGTGCCCGTGGGATCGGTCACCAGCCCTGTGCTGCAGCCCTGATGCCTCACACACCTTCCTGTAGCTCAGGGCTGCCTAGAGCAAGTGCCTAGAGACAGAGTTGTTTACACCTTTTAAATAACATGTTGCTGTAGTGGGCATTGTTTTTGGTAGGGGATTCTGGGAAAAGGCAGAGTTTCAACTGTTCTTTCCCAGGCGTGGAATCTTATGGGAAACCCTGCTGCTCCTTTTCTGGGCAATGTGGAGGTGGAGTGGAGTGAGTGAGAAACAAGCCTGGATTGTAGCATGGAAACTGAGCTCCAGAGTGCCAGTGCAGACTTTTATTGCTGAAATGCCTGCTGGGGATGAAAAAGAAGGAAAATGCCCCAATAACTGCCCAAGGGGATTGTGTCTTAGGGACAGGTATAGGGAGGTGACAAGAAACAGGAGCATGACCCAGTCTCACAGCTTCTAGGAAACTGTGTCATAGGGACTCCATGGGCCAGACATTTCAGAAAGGCTGTCTTGTAAAAGAGCCACAAATGAAGACACTGAAACCCCTCTATTTGTCTCTTGGATTTGTGTATGCTTTTGACAGCAACAACATCCTGCGGGAAGGAGCTCCACAATTTCATTAAGTACTCCTTGAAAAGCACCTCCCATTGTTTGACTGAGCTGCCAGCCTGGTAATTTCAGAGGGTGCTGCCTAGTTCTTGGGTGGAGAGAAAAATCCATCTTTTTGGTACTTGCCTTTCAGGAAGATGAAGGAGAAGGGACTGGTCAGCATCAAACTCCTGGCTGGGTCCCATTCAGAAGTCCTGCTTTCAAGGCTTCGTGACATTTGCTTGGCAGTTACCAGTGAGGTGAGAACACTCTTGTGAATTGTGCCCTGTACTTCATACACGGTGTGTAGAGTAGCTATGTGCTTGTTCATCTCCAAGTGTGCTCAGAGACTGCCTTCATTTCTCTTTTTAGATCTTGTATTTCTAATGTCTGTCAGGTTTCTATGGGATCTGTATGTAGATGTAGTTGTATTCACTGGTAGGTCGGGTATCTGACACTCATCTTTGAGTGAGCTGCCATTATCATGAAATGTGCAAATGCAGAAAAAGATACTCTAATTATGTTATTTTCAGAGTCCTAGTCTCTGCCCGAGCTGTCATTCAACACTGCAAATTAGTCTGTAGGCCTGAGCGTGTGTTTTCTGTTTCCTGGCTGAGTGCTTCAGCTGCTGGTGTTGCTTTTTTAAACAGGAGCACGTGACTCTTTTATCTTTATGACTGACGCCTTTATGGTTTGAAAGCAGCCCTTACTTTAATTTGGTTCTTTGTATTTCAAAGAAAAGAGCCTAAAGGGAAAGCAGTTGACATTAAAGAAGGCTTAAGTAGATACTTTATGAAATTTCTTATTTTTAGGCCTGTTACATGCAAGTCTGAGGCCAGATATTGGTGCCAGTGGAAGTGTCATGCTGTGCATGTGCTCTTCTGCTCTTATTGTGCTTTTATGTTCCTCTGGACACAGTGGGACGTGTTGTCATTTCCTGAGTCGTCTGTCTAAGGCAACTGGTTTTCTTTCCGAGGTCATTCTTATGTTTCCCCTCATGACTTCCCCAGGTGACCAACCTCCGCTCAAAGGTGTCCTACTCTGCCATTGTCACTCTGGGAGAGCTCTTTGTGACCTTGAAGAAGGACATGGACTCTGAGGTGGATGAGGTGGCTCGGGTCCTTCTGCACATGATGTGTAATTCACCAGAGTTTGTTGAGAAAGCAGCCAGTCACACCCTGGGGATCATGGTGGAGAATGTGACTCCTGCACGAGCAATGACTTCTCTCCTGGACAGTGGAGTCAAGTAGGTTCTTCTTTCAGTGATATTCTTCACCTTCTAGAGTACTTCTAGGTGGGGGAAGGGATGAGAGAAAGAATGGGAATGGTGGGAGGGAAGGGTCCTGTATCCTGCATCTTCTGTCAACTCAGTGACTGGATTCTCCAATCCACCTCATTTCTTTCCTCTTCTCCCCTCTTTCTGCCCTCCCTCAGCCTATGAGTTCTCAGAATGAAAGAGCTGTAGAATATGGGAAGTTGGACGAGGCCATGAGGATGATTAAATCCAGTTCCTGGCCTTGCACAGAGCACCCCAAGAGTCACACCATGTGCCTGAGATTGTTGTCCAAATGCTGCTTGAACTCTGTCAGGCTTGGTGCTGTTGACCACTGCCCTGGGGAGCCTGTTCCAGTGTCCCAGGCACCCTGTGGGTGAAAAAGCTTTTCCTGATATGCAACCTAAACCTCTTCTGACTCATCTTCCCGCTGCTTCCTGGAGTCCTCCCAGTCTGTCAGAGTTGCCTAGATGTGGTGAATGGTGGGGAAGTGCAAGTGCCTGCAAAGGCTAAGGATAGAGCCTTGTGCTTCTGTGGGAAGAGGGACAATTGCAATTGCAGCTATGAGTGCTCTTTGATATTTCACTGCACTAAGCACAGAGGCCCTGGGAAAAAACATGCATCCTCATGATGCCATTAACTGGAGAAATAAGGAGGGTACTTGCTGGGGTATGGAGCACCTAGGGGAGAATGTGCTGGCTGTGACACAGCCTGCACAGCAGGTGCAGCTCCTGCCAAAGGAGTCCTGTATGACTATCCTGGCCATAGAGCTCTACTTTCTAATCAAACTGGTGTTTCATGTTAGCCTTGAGATGATGAATCACTGCACATACACCTTCACAGGCCCACTACTATGGGATAGCTGATGCAAATGCTGCCTTAAGTGTTTGTGCTGAGCCTGATAATTATCAAAAGACACTCTCTAGAACTGGACAATCTGGGTAAATTGATTGCCACACTTTCCCCATCTTTGCAATAGGATAAAACATTCAGATGTACCCCTTGCCAATCCTCACAAAAGAAACAGGCTGCATTGCTGCATATTCTGCAACTTCACGGCCCACAGTGTGTTTTCTCTGCATCTGTATTTTTCCAAAGCTCTGCAGATTTGGGGATAAATGGCTGGAATGAGCCTCAGTCCTGCTGCAGCTCTGTGTAATGGGTGCCCTCTGATAGGTTAGCATGAATGGTCTTTCATTTCTAAAGAATTCATATGTAATCTATTTTTTTATCTTTCTCAGTGGAAATTGTGGCAAAGACACTGAGTATCAGGTCGTGCAGGGAGACTGAATTCCTCCGTCTTCCTTGCAGACAGTCCTTGTGTCCAATGCTAATTTGAGTTTCTCTGAGGACAGAAGCTTCTACAGGTGTCTGAAGCTGCAGGGAGAAGCCAGGCCTCCTTCCCGCAGCAATGGCAGGGAGCACGCTCTGGCCAAGGCCTGTGCTGCTGTTGCTCCTTCTCCCTGTGCCCCAGTGTTTGCTCTCCTCTTGCCAGGAGCCGCCACGCCCAGGTGCAGAAGTGTGCGGCGCAACTGCTGCTGTCCTTGATGGAGAAAATTGGAGTCACGAAGCTCGCAGGCACACCCAGGGCTGAGAGGCTGGCGCACGCGGCAGGGACGCTTGCTCAGGACTGCCACAAGGACACAAGGTAACCATCTTCATTTCACCTCCTCACACAGGAAAACTGTCTTGTGTCTGTCTAGAAAGGTAAAACCACAAAAGAGTGGTAACGAAAGGAAATATTAAGTTACCTCACGGTGTGGATAAGGGCCATAGAGGCATGGAATACCCGGAGTTGTATGGGATCCATTGGGGCCATGGAGTCCAGCTGCCAGCCATGTGCAGGACATGCCAAGAGTCACTCCATGTGCCCAAGAGCATGGTCCAAACACTTCTCGAGCTCTGTCAGCCTTGGTGCTGTGACCACTGCTCTGGATTACCTGGGGAAATGACTGTAGTGGGTAAGCTGAGGTTGTCCAGCAAGAAGGAGCATTGCCAACTTCCTGTGACTTGAAGGATTCTTTCCTGAGATCAAAAGAGCTCAGATTTGGCAGTCAAACAGTTTTGTTTGATCTTAGGTGCACAACACAGAGCCAAAATGTTGCCTCATGTTCATCACTGAAAGACCCAAAGCAGATCTTTCTTGTTAACTTAAAACTTTTCTAGAAGTATTTCAGGGCTAATGTATTCAGTCTGTCTAAACCTCTTCTGCAGCTTTCTAGAATGCTGTTGTCTGTGCTCAATGACCTCTAAATTTCTTCTGGGGGAAAACTGGCTTCCTAGTGGCAAAATCAACCCAAGCCACCCAAATCCCCTTACTTTGATGATTCAATTAATAGCTGCCAAAAATACAGGAGCAACTAGCTGCTGCTCTGCATACATATAGAATAGTCAATAGGAGGCCTGAGGTGTTTTGTGTTGGATTCTCTGCCAGTTAATGGAAGGCAAATTATTGAGCAATGGCAGCAAGGTACTTCTAATGGGATCTGACAACAAAACAGATGTGTTTCACTTGTTCCCTGGGATCCTTTGATCCCACAGAAGCACACCCACAGTTTCAGAGTGAAATGATATTTTTCTCTCACTTTGCTGAGTAGGTAATGCCATCTCATGCAAGGATTGCAAAGGATGACATTAAGGTATCAGCCTCTTCTGTTAACAGGTTTCCTTTGTTTGTTCGATTTCCTTCCTTCCTTCCTTCCTTCCTGGAATCCTTCCTTCCTTCCTTCCTGGAATCCTTCCTTCCTTCCTTCCTGGAATCAATCCTTCCTTCCTTCCTGCCTTCCTTCCTGCCTTCCTGCCTGCCTGCCTGCCTGCCTGCCTTCCTTCCTGCCTTCCTTCCTGCCTTCCTGCCTTCCTTCCTGCCTTCCTTCCTCCCTCCCTCCCTTACTCCCCTCCCCCCTTCCCCCCTTCCCCCCTTTGCTTCCTCCTTCCCTCCTTCCTTCCTTCCATAGGCATTATGGACAGGAGATGGTGAAGATGTTGATAAATCATCCAAAATGTAAAATGCTTTTGGAGCGATCCATTCCTGCCTGTGACCTGGAAGATATTCTGAGAAGAATAAAGAAGAAAGTAAGTGCTTGGCAGGAGAAATGTCTCCTTTGTGCAAGTATAGCCACAGCTAATAGGACATCAAACATACCTAATCTGTCTTTATCTCATTCCCCTTCTGCTCAATCATTTTGCTCCTGGGAATGAGCTGTTAATCCCCAGCCTGTTCATCTGCAGACCACAAAGGAGCTGATATTCTTAGGGGAAAAGTGGGGCTTTGAATATTTTGACTATTGGTCACAAAGAGGAAAGGGGAAGAGAAGAAAGTGGGTTTACATTTAAGCATAACTCCCCACCCTGCTGTCCCTGCTCTGCTCCCAGTAAAGCAATGAAGTGAGAAAAGTGCTTCTGAGGAGAACAGAGTCTTTGCAAAAGACACTGGAAGCAGTAGTGCCAAGAGAATTTCCAAAACTGCAGCAGATGTCCCAGTCAATCCTAATTGCTACAATTACCGTCTGTCTTTTGGGAATACTGCCCTGCTGTCAAGCCCTGTGGAGCTGGAAGAAGCTTGGTGAATCCAGCAGCATCCAGAGGAAAATCATTTGTCTGGGGGGGGACTTTCATTGTTTTTATCTACGTTATAGAAGGGAGCGTGTCCTTTGTGCACAAACAGGGAGAGCGAGTGTTGAACCAAATCACCTTCCAACAAAATTGGCCCACCCCAAAGAGTCCTAATTTTTCTGCTTTTTCCTATAAGATCTCTTGGTGCCTAGCAGTTTCCATTATTCCCATTTATGCTCGATACTCATGAATTGGGGAGTTTAAACTGCTGCTCACTATGGCAGCACCCATAACCTGCCTTGGGCTATTGCAAACAAAGAGTTGGCATCACTGAATCTCTGGTCTGTTTCCTTCTGTAGGTTTGGAAATATTTCCCTAAGCCTTGGTAGCAGTGATCCTGGTTCTAACTTGTGTTTTTAAGCAGACGGTTTCCTATTCTATATTCGAAATGTTGGTGGGGTTTCTCTGTGTCCTTGTAGGGGATGGAAGAGCAGAAGGGTGAACGCCCATCTGTCAAGAGCCCTGTGAAGATGAGGAGCCATGTCTCAAAGAAGCCCCAGGCCACATTTCCTTCTAGTCAACGGTACTGAGCACTTTTGTTAGATGTGACAAAGCACACAACAAGCTTGACATTTCTCTTCCTCAAGAAAATCTTTCTGGAGAGATGGCCTGTGCCACTGATTCTTTCCTTACCCTACAAATTTTATTTGATAAAAATGCCTATATCTGCATTAATAATATTTGTAGATTGTCTCCCGTAATGATTGTCTTGAAGTCCATGCTGTTTTCAGAGCCTCATGATTCTCTAGCTTGAAATCACATCATGAGTAAATCACCTCTGGATGTTTTGCTCACGATTATCTGCAGGTATTATCACCAACAAGCCATCATTTGCTTTTATTTTCCAGGGTGAAGTCGACCTCGGATGGACGCCTCCTACACCATCCAAAAGTCCAGGTCACGTTGCCTCCAGCTGTGGATGAAATGGAGATGCTCCAGAAGCTTGATGATCTCCTGGAAGCCAAGGGGTTTGAGACACGGATGGAAGGAGTGGCACTCCTCCTAGACCTGTGCAAAAACAGCCCCAAGCTCATCACCACAAACATTGTCCAAGTATGTAGGGTATCTTCACTGTTCCTTCCCTTCAGCTCCTCTCCCAAGCCTGTAGCAATGAAGTTAATTCAGTCTGTCTTGGCACTACATCCTGCCTTGTTGGGACAGGCTGGTCCCTCTTACCCAGACAAATTTAATTCAGGTCCAGCATGCAGGACAAGTTCTTTCAGTCCAGCTGTATTTGTCTGGCAGGTGCCTATTGATGTTGTTCATCACATGATGACAGAATTTTCCACTGCTCTAACCTTTGCTGTCTCCTACTCCCAGCTGGGTTCAATGAAAGGAATCCAGCCACTGAAAGCATGGCAATTCTTCTCTTGATGAAAAATGGCTTTGAATGGGGAAGAGAAGTATCAGGCTGGGTTGGTATAACCCAAATGTTTTTACAGACATACTTCTCCAAACTCCATCCTGTCTTGCACAAACACAACTGTGGCTACTCGTTTCCATCCTTGTCTCTATTGCACTTGGTAAAGATGGTGTGTACCTCTCTTGGGCACTAAATGATCATTGCTACATCCCCTCTTCAAACAAGGACATTTTAATCCAGCTTTCTTGCTGCTTGTTCTCTTCACAGATTTTTGATCATTTTGTCCTGAGAATATCTGACACGCACAAGAGAGTGAAGCAGATGGCGCTGGACGTGCTGGCAGAAATGATAGCCATCCTGGAAGATGCCTTGAACCCCGTGATTGTCCGTTTAGTGGAAGGAATACTAAAGAGCCTGAACTCAAAGGATACCGGGGTTCATGCTGCAGCTGTGAAAGCGCTGGAAAAATCCGTTTCTCATTTTGGTAAGGCTGACATGGACTCTCCTCAACTGTGTCTCTGCCTCTCTGACACAAGAGAACACTGAGTGCCATGAGAGCTCTTGTTGCCCGTGGAACACTGCAGCTGACATCCACCAGAAGCTGTGGGGGTGCAGTCCTTAGGCACCAGTCCCCCAAGAGGCTTGAATGTGCATCAGCATTTCCCACAAGTGCCAGGAGCCCTTGGCTCTGTGCTACTTGTCTGGAGAGGAGGTCCTGGACTACAGCTTTGCTACAATTCAGAGGCAAAGGGGATTTTGGAGATTGCTTGGACCCCATTAGAGTTCCCAAATGAATAGCTTTGCTGTTGCCATGAAGGGACACTGGCCCATCATGGCTCCTGCAGAGCAGCCCCCTGGAAGGCTCCACATTATAGGCAGTAGCTGCCTCTGTTCCACCTTTCCCATTTGTCTTCCTTTTTCAAATGGGACACTTATGATTCACCAAGTGCATTTCCTTAAAACAAGCAGATAGAAATCCAGCTGTCAGTGATGTCTTGTTCCACATGTTGTTTTCATGGGGCAGGATGGCTGTGGCAAATACCTACACAGGCAAGGACTGCTCTAAATTCCTTTGTCACAGAGATTTATGTCAGCACTGAAAATGCTGGTCGGGAGAAATATGCCTGACAAATGGAGTGTTGAAGAGGCAGATCTTCAAGGGGAGTTTCCACTTTCTCCACCTCAGCTGCTCTGCGAACTCCTGAACTGCCTGACTCTGTGCCTTTGTGTATCCCAAGTCTGGGCTTCTTCCTGTTTGCTCTGGAGTTCAAAACCTTTTCACTGCTTACGTGTGATTGAACTCTTGAGGTCCTTGATCTGAAATGTTTAACGTAGCTCCAGGTCCAGCAGACAACTTTGCATTGACAAATGTGAACGGAGAGGTTTTCTTTGGGAATTTAACCCCCCCTCAAGTAGGCTGGAAGGAAAGAAGTACATTAGCAGAAAATTACTTGATTTTATAAATTGGGGCTGCCCCTGCCCTTCCCCTCCCCACTCTCCTTTCTCCTAGGACCTCAGAAGAGTGAGCAGAAACGTGTGTTTCTCTTGTAGATAAAGTAGCACTGATGAAAGAGTTCAGCCACCAATGGAGTCAGCTGAGTGGCCAAGCTCTGCTGGATGTGACAGAGCGTATCACAGGTATGGCCTCTGCTAAGCCAAGAGGTCTCCCCAGGGAGCATTTCCAGGGCATTCCTGGCAATAGACAGTAGAGTAGCTGCTCCAAATCAGGAGGTGCTGAGCTTGTCCCTCCTGCCCAATGCCCATGGCAGCTGTGTTTGGCAGGTTTTCCCTGGCTGCTGCAGAGGTGTGCAGTACCTGGCACGGGGGTGGCGCTCGGCCTTGGGGCCGAGCTCTCACTGGGGCATCTCAGAGCCCACCTCCAGGAAAGGGAGGGGTTAAAAATACCCGAGCTGGCTCTTCTCTTGGGAGCTCAGGCTCATCTCTGGTCCTTTAGGGAAAATGTAGCAAGTGCTGTTTCAGGCAATCCGTTTGTTTTGTCCTCACAGAATTCTCATCTTGCTCTTGAAAAGTTTTGAGACTGAACCCTGCAGTGCCTGGGGGTCACAGCTTAGGTCAAAACTCAGCACCCAGATTGGGGGCACGGATTTGGTGCAAGGCAGCCTTTGGGGCCAGAGGGGCAGAAGCAGAGTGCTGAGGCTCCCTGCCTGTGCTGTCAAAGTGACATTGGACTGAGCATTTCAGGGTGTGCAAACAGTGTCTTCCTGTGTCAGTGCTGTCCAAAATGCTACAAATGCAGCTGATAATTGATTCCTCAGAGGAGCTTGCTATGTCAGCAACAGCCCAGGATTGGAAAAGTGATAATCTCTCTATATAGTGGACAAGATGATTTACAGCCTTGCTTTAACGGGGTCTAAATGCACTGCTAAGTGTGCCAGCATCTTTAAATGCAAGGTTTCATAGATGTTGTGTCTTCTTCAGCAATCTCAAATGCTCAGTGTTCGGTGATTGAGAATGTCAAAAGCCCTTGAAAGGGCATTGGGATAAAGTAGATGTCTAGGAAGAGGGAATTTAGTTTTGGAGATATTTTGATCTCTTCTTCAAATAAAGGAAATAAACATAAATTAGGACTCTTTTAGGAAGAGCAGATGTTCTCTCTGAGATTTAGTGGGAACAAACAATGTTTTCTCAAGTTCCATTGTGACCAATGTCTTGAATTGGATTTTAACTGAAATTAACACCCATTTTGAAATGGATGCCATAACCCTTTTCCTGCTTGACAGAATTGGTTTTGGGCACTTTCAGGAAGTGTTTAAATGTTGATGATTGCTGGTGGATTACGAGCATAGAGAAAATGAAGTCTCTTCCACCACAGAATAAGAAGTGGTTACTGCATAACATTTTGCCTGATCAGAAAATATGAATGGTGTCCAGAGCATTTCAGGTTTTGATGTCTCAGCCACATCTGCCATGCAAGGAGCCTGTTGGTTGTCAATTTTTTGCCTGTGTTTGACAAAGTTCAGTTCAGAAATTGAGCAGGGAGTAGGCTTCAGAGAGAAAGGGAGAAGACACTCGTGTTGTGGTTAAATTTCATTCATCTGTGTTGCATTTTTCTCTCTACATTCTACTATTGCAGTGCACATTGCAAGAAAAATGCCATTAACATTGAGAGGGGGAATGACATTAAAATGTGGAGATGCACAAATGCCACAGCAATGAGGTCTGGGTAATTACCTAAGACACCCTGAGGTTTGAAGCAGCTGTTTGTTGGAAGGCACAAAAGCATTGTGCCAAAGACAGCAGCTAGTCACTGATGTTTCTAATCCAGCTGTCAAGCAGCACCCATGTCTGGTGGGCTGGAGTTTGGAAGTGTGGTCTAATAGTGCCCTTTGCTGTGTGCCACTGAGCAAAGGGAAGAGCCAGATTGGATTCTGGCACTTTGACATCAAGGGTCACAAAGATGGAATTGTCCTTTTTCTTAGAAACCTTTCAATTGAATCTCCATGGTGCATTTCCAAATCTTCAGTGTGGGTTTAGACAACTTCCTAATGGAAATGAAAGGGAAGTTGACATTTTAGTCATTCTTGATGTTGAAACAGGTTGTGAAATGATCCAGTAAAGGTACAAGTTCTGCCACAGGTGCAAGTATTTGTTTGGAGACAGTACTCCTGAGGTGTTGGTGGTTCTGTTTTGGGGAGGATCAGCTGCTTTGGCCATTTCTGGATCGTTGGGCTCTGTGTGCTATTTCACTGCTCTTAGCCAGAGAGGCTTCCAAGAAGCAAATCTCGAGGTGGATCCTTGTTTGCATTAAGGTTGTTGTTTCAGAAGTTTGTGTCTCTGTCCCGGCAGTGCTTGTGGAAGGGGTTTATGCCAGGAGCCCTGAAGTGGTCCAGCGCTACGCCCTGCCCGTGCTCTGGTCCTTCCTGGAGAACAAGGCGCTGCCTGTCCGCAGCGCCAATGTGCGCACGGTGGTCACCAGGCTCGCCTCTGCCCTCTACGAGGTGATGGGCACCAAGCTGAAGAAGCGTGCTGCCAGCCAGCCCCCACATGTCCAGGAAAACCTCTCCAGCATCCTGGGCTGGTGAAGGCTTGATGTTCTCCAGCAAGTTGACCAAGTGCTGAGATGGACACCTGCGGTTCTGACCTTTTAGCTGTGCCAGAAATGACAAAATACTCAGGAAGGGTGTGCATCTGCCCCTGCTCTCTCCACTGCCCTTCCTAGTCATGGCATGCTCAGGGGCCTGAAGACACTCTGGATTGAGGACAAAGTGAAGGACTAGCATGGCTCAGCCTCCCACAGAGGTAAGGTGGGAGCTGGGCCGCTCTCTGGTGGGAGGAAGGGTCTTGTGCCAGCCTGGAGAGCCTGTGTACATTGGCAGGGAGCAGTTGTGCCCTGCAGGTGCCCCCTGCCATGAGCTGTGCTGCTGCCAGTGCCCCGTGGAGCTGTAGGGCTGCTGAGCTGTGGGGCAGGGAGAGGAGCAGGAGGCTGCATGTGCAGCTGAGCCATTGCTGGGAAGCACAGGGCTCTGGGCTCCCTGCTGTCCCAGGGCAGCCCAGAGGCCAGGGAGTTCCCCTGGGAGCTCTGTGGAAGTGGCTCAGGGTGTGCCCCTGGCCTGCCTCCAGAGGGTGATGGTAGGAGAATGTTTCCCTGTGCAGCTGTTTATGAATTTCCAAGAAATGTGTTCTATGAAATATGGAGCTTCAGATGCTTTAGGTTTGCATTGCAGCCTCTGTTACATTTTGTGTCTCCATTTTGCAGACCTGCCTGGCTCCTGTGTTTCCACCAAGTTTTCTCTGGACATTCATTTGTGCATTTACCCACAAAGTCCTTTCCTGCTGTCCAGAAGAGCTCTTTCCTCCAAGCCCAGGAAGAAGCTGCTGCCTATCCAAAGAGCGTTTGAAGACAAGGATTTATGCATTAGCCTGTATAGTTCCAGATGTACATATGTTCTGATAGTTATCTGTAGGTTTCAATAAATATATTTTGATTGTATCTTAATAATTTTGTTGTTATATTTTTTATTGTGTATATTTTTGGTGGTATGTTTTGTTTTTTTATATTTTATAGTTTTATATTTTTTCCCATTGACATGCTAAGGATGGCCAGGTCCTTGAGACCTTGAGATGGGGAAGGGAGAGCCTCCCTTTTTTTTGGGTGTTTCTCTGGGAGGGCGGGGCCAGTGTGGGGAAGGAGGCCAAGGCCACGAGATTCGAAGCAGGTAAAGCAGCGTGGGGGGGCAGTTACTGGTACTCACCCCTTTTTGGCTCTGGAAGGAGGAAGGCAGCTGGAAAACCTCACCGCGCCATCCCAGTGCCAGGAGCTGCCTCTTCTGGTGTTGGACCTCACACCCCTGCCAGGATGCTGTCCTGCTTCAGTTTGCTATCTCCAAGCATCCTGTTGGAGCACCGGGACCGACACTGCTCCAAGGATTCGTGAGCAGAGTCTCTCCTCCACCCTTCCCATCTGGGACACAGCTGCCATCACCCCCAGCTCTCCTGCAGCTGTGCAGGGATCCACACACCTGCCCTGTCCACTGGGAACCTGCCAGAGCTCACTGCCAATGGCGATGGTAACTGCACCAGGGGGGAAAAGAGCACACAACCAAAGGAACTGTGACTGGGTTCCTGTTAATTTCATAGTTATTGTTGTTTAGATTGGCCTTGTTGTATATTTAGTAGAGAACTGTTCTTCCTGTCCCCCTATCTTTCCCTGAGAACCTCTTGATTTCAAAATTATACTGACTCAGTGGGAAGGATTTTACTTTCTCCATTTCAAGGGAAGGTCCTGCTTTTTCCCTAGCACACACCTGTCCATTCAAACTAGGATACGGAGCATGAGGTGCAGGGCTGATGTGTGAAAGCAGGAGGATCTCCTCCAAAGTAACTTGTTTAATTGTCCATTTTATTACTTCTCTATTTACTCCACACTACTAAGGCAAGGCAAGCTTTGCTTGCAGGCAAAACAGGCATGGGATACACTAGGGTCCCTTGCAGGATCAGCAGGGCTGGCAGTGACAAAGCAGGCAATCTGCTTCATGGTGAGCCACTACACAGCCGCATCCCAATGTGGGTTTAAGTAGCATGGTATTATGGAGAACTCCTTTTCTGCATCAGATACCAAAAGAACGTCCACAGCTTCTGGTGGCAGTCAGCTGGAGCATTCCACAGGCAACACGAGCTCTCAAGGCACTCAGTGTTCTCTAGTGTCAGAGGCAGAGACACACTTGAGGAGAGTCCATGTCAGGGGTCAGCCTTCCCAAACTGAGCAATGGATGCTTCTGCCACTAACACTGACAGGAAATAAACAAACAAAATTTCTGTGCACACCAGGGCTACGTGTGGATTAAATTATTTCTGTTTCACATCCCGGCCAGAACAACATCGTGGTCAGAATATCATTGTTCCTAGATTCTCTAACACTAAAAATATTGCTGGAGAGTTTTTGTCATTCCCATAGATTTGGTGACATCCAGACACACTTAACAATCCATTTGGGTCCAAGTTCCATATTGCAGACGATGTCTTTGGGCAGCCTGCAAGTGTCTCAGCAGAGAATGAAAAGGGATGACAATACTGACACGATTTCTCTTTGCTACTTGAAATTTAAAAGCTCCGCTCCAGCCCACACTGGCAAAATTGTCAGAAGAGGCAATTCTTCCCCACAAAATGCTTCATCTCACTCAAACAAGAAAGCCACAAGCCAACAGTCTTCTTTACGCCTCCACTGCTTTATTTGGCTATTTCTCTAATAGGAATTAGCTTCATTTATTCTTACTTTGTTTCCTGTGTTCCACGGGGCGCGCGGCGGCTCCTCCGTTGGGTTCGCGGAGGCAACGGCAGAACGGCCGCGCGCTCCGGCGGCTCCGCAGCAGCAGCAGCAGCAGCGCCTGTCTCGATCGGTTTTCCGCTCGAGTTCCCGCTCGCCCTCCGTGCCCTTCTCCCTCTCAGACTCCCTGTGATCCCGTTCAGTCCCGTCCTTGTTGCGCCTCTCCCAGCCCGGCTCATGCCGCGCCCCGCAAGGCGGCCGTGGGCGAGCCGGCCCCCTGCCCGCCCCTGTCGGGCACGCCGCGGTGCCGCCTCCGCGGGGCTCAGTCCGTACCGCCTGTGGCACCTTTTCAAGAGCCTGTGGACGAGCTCCTCGCTGCGCTGGTGGCGGTGGTGGAGCAGCAGCGTCTCTTGGCTCCGCCTGGCGCGGGCCCTGGCGCTGGCCCGGCCCCGACCGAGGCCCCTCCCGCGGTTCCGCCCACAGCTGGCCCGCAGCCGCCCGGCTCCCGCCCCGCCGCCGGCGCATTCCCCCGAGCGAGCCTCGCCGCCCGGCAGTTCGGCCGCCGGCCCCGAGGCGCCGGAGCCCGGGGCGGCTCGGGAAGCAGTGGCGGCCGGGGCGGGCGGGTCCCGCGGGCAGAATGCCGAGAGCGCGGTGCCGTCCGCACGGGCGGAGAAGCCTCCCCTGGAGCAGCTGTACCGGGAGGGCCCGCTGCTGGGGAGCGGCGGCTTCGGCAGCGTTTACGCCGGGACCCGGCTCGCCGACGGCGTCCCGGTAAGAGACGGGGCCGGCTCGGAGCGGGGAGGTGGGGCGGCGAGCGGCGGGCGGCGAGCTGAGCCCTCCGCTCGCCTTGGCTTGCAGGTGGCCATCAAGCGAGTGTCCCGGGACCGCGTCTTGGAGTGGGCGCGGCTGGTGAGTGAGCGGGGCCAGCGGGAGCAGGCGGCGGGGCGTGGCGGACGGGGTAAGGCCAGGCCCGGCCGGGTGGGAGCCGGGACGCTGCGATGGGAGCGAGCGTGGAGCGAGCGGGGGCCGCGCAGCGTCCCGGGCCATGGGCAATGGGAGCTGCGGTGGCGCCGGGCAGGGGGTGGCGAAGGCGAGCGCAGCATCGGCGCCGCTGACGGCATGGCGGCTCCCCCGCAGCACGACGGCGCCCTTGTGCCCCTGGAGCTGGTGCTGCTCTGGATGGCGTCGTGGCCCGGCTTCCGCGGCATCGTGCGGCTCCTGGACTGGTTCGAGCTGCCCGACGGCTTCGCGCTGGTCATGGAGCGTCCGGAGCGCTGTCAGGACCTCTGGCACCTGCTGCACGCGGGGGGGTTCCTGCCAGAGCCCGTGGCGCGGGCGCTGTTCCGGCAGGTGCTGGGGGCCGTGCGGCACTGCACCAGCCGCGGCGTCCTGCACCGCGACATCAAGGCCGAGAACGTGCTCGTTGACCTGGCCACCGGCGAGGCGAAGCTCATCGACTTTGGCTGCGGCACGATCCTGCAGGACACGTTCTACACCCAGATGGCCGGTGAGCCCAAAGCCGGGGCCCAGCCGGGCAGTGGAGCTTCTCCCCTGTGCTTCCCCTGGTGGAACACACAGGGAGGGAGGGAGGGGGAATGCTGCTTCAGCCGGCTGCAGCCAAGTTGCATTTTGGCAGGAGCTGGGGCTGGGAGGGAGCAATCAACATTGGCCTGATGAGCTGTGCCCGTGTGCCATAGGAACGCGGGAGTACTACCCACCGGAGTGGATCCTCTTTGGCCGCTACCATGGCCAGCCAGCCACCATCTGGTCCCTGGGCATCCTGCTCTATCAGCTGGTGTGCAGGCACCTTCCTTTCAAAAGCAGAGAGGACATCGTCCGGGGACAGCTCTTCTTCCCGCCCCGGGTGTCTCAAGGTGGGGATGGGCCTTCAAGGCACGGGAGCAAGAACGGCTTTGGGAGAGGGCAGGTGGCACATAAGTGTCCTGCTGTTGCAGCTGGGGAGGAGGTTCATCTCCTGGGCTGAGCTGGACGAGGTGGCAGGTGTACCTCTGCTGCTCTCTTCCAGAAGAGAGGATGGATGGGAAGCTGTGCGAACAGCTCTGAGCACTCTTAGTGTGCTGTGGGCACTGTGAAATCTGGGAGAGCATGGACAGGAGCTGACCAGCAGTTTCTGGTTTCTCTCTGCAGAGTGCCAGCACCTGATCAGGTGGTGCTTATCCATGGACCCTGCAGACAGGCCATCCTTGGATGACCTTTTAGAACATTCTTGGGTGCAGAAGCCCCACCTGGCCCAGGAGACAGCAGAGATCCATCCCTCTGCACAGTAGAATCCAGGATGCCCGCAAGCAGCAGCTGCTCGTGTCTCGTGGCTCTCAAAGAATTGCCCAGAGCATTTCCCAGTGGCCCTGGCATGGAGCAGAGAGCACAGCCAAGGAGGTGCTTCCTCAGGTCCCCGGCGATTTGTGGAGGGAGCGGCTCAGGGCTCCCCATCCTATTGGAGAAATTGTGGCACAGTGCAGTGAAGTTGCCACAGAGTGGAAAAGGGGAAACATCCCCCTGCAGCTCAATGGCCTCGTGATGTCCCCGCGAGCCAAGGCACATCTGGCGTGTTCTTCTGGAGATCAGCGCAGAGCTGGAGAACGCCGTCCTCGAGCTGGCCACTGGCAGGGCAAAGCTGATGGGCTTTGGTTGCAGCCCCTTCCTAGAGGACACGCTCTGCACCCCGACGAAATCAAGATGAGTCCCCAGGCGGTGCAGGGGTGGGGGGATGCTCGTGCCTCCAGGCATGGCAGGGCTCAGCCTGGCCACGTGCCGGTGGTTCCCCTTGGGGTGGCAGTGGACAATATTAATCTTTCTGCCAACTGCTCAGCTGCTTTTTGGTGGGGCAGGGGATGGATGTTGTGGAAGGGGAGCCGGCTCCTGGCCTCGCTGACAGCTTCTTCCTGCCAGCATGGCACAGGCTGGGGTGGGGGCATCCGGCCTGACAAAAGCATGCATCCATGTGGATAGGGAGCAGCAGAGGGGGACGGGTTCTTTAGCCATGGCCCAGCTGCTCTGCTTTGCAGGCCCTTGAGGAAGGGGTGGGCATACAGGTGGGAAAGGTAGGGTTTTTCCCCACCACTGGAGAGATTTTAGTATCATAAAGAGCGGTCAGACCTTCCCCAGTCCTGTGAAACGGTGACAACCTTTGGTGCTTTTTCTTGTTTCCAGGTATTGTTTTGAAATGACTTTCATGCAATTGTTCTTTGTTTTTTCCAGAAAGATTGCAGCTTGTGTCCAGACCAGATGGAGAAGCACCGGTACCGTCCCTGGAGTGCATCCCATGCAGGTGCTACCCGGGGAGGGTCCACGGTGTGGATGTCCCCTGCAAAAGGATGAGGACCTTGTGTGGGATCGGCTCCTCTCCTGGCAGCAGGTCTCCAGAGGTGGGTACCCGGTTCCACAGCTCGGGTGGCAGAAGGGCTTAGGGCAAATGGCAGCAGGCACACGAGAATGTCGCTCTTGCAGCTGCTGAGGAGGTTGTTGTGCCATGCTTGAGCAGAAGAGGTGGAGCGTGTCCTGCCACGCTGCTCTCCTCTAACAAGGAGGGAATGGGCTGGGAGGTTTGGGCTCTGAGCACAGCCAGCAGCCTGGCCTGAGTATAGGCTATGGTGGGACAGGGGGGACAGGAGCCTGCTGCCACTGACCGTGGCTTTCTGGTTTCTGTCCCCAGGCTACCAGCAGCTCATGCCATGGAAACGGCACCGCTCGACCTGCCAGTCTGGGAGGGCTGGACGGCAGCGGGTGTTCATTTGCTGCCAAAAATAAATCATTCATGTTACTAACATCATCATCATCATCGGAGCATTTCTTTCATCCTTTTTTCAAGCTTTTGGCCTCCCTTCTTCCACCGAAATCTCTTTGCCTCTTTCCTCATCCACTTGGTGGAATTGGTGGGGGGGGTTTAAGTAACACAAAAAGTTCAGCAACAATTCCTGTTGCCAACCGCAGCAGTCTCTTCAAGAACCTGGAGTTGGTAGCCAGGCCCACATTTCACTTGGAAAGGGGAGTGGTTTGCAGGGACAAAGATGTCCCTCTGCTGCAAAAGCAGGGAGGAAATCAGAAGCAGCAAAATGCAATTTCAGCTCTACCCCCGCCCAAAGTTGTCTGCATCTTTGCCCTCCACTCCAAAATAGGCAGGCAAGGCTGGACTTGAACAAGGTTCAAGTCCTTCATGGTCCCTTGGCATTAAAGGGATCAAGTAAAACTCTCGTATGCAGTAATTGGAGTACAGCTACTGTAGGGATAAAGGAAATGTTGGGAGCTGGGACATCCTTCTTGTCTCCTTTGTCTCCCCAGGTGTTGTAGCCTGGATAGCTGTTAAGATGGTTGCAGGTAAAGGAGCAGCAAGGGCCTTTGTATGGGATCCACGGAGATGTTTATTTCAGCCACTGCGTGGATAGTCCAGGGTCAGAGGCAAAGACAAAGGGGAACGTCGGGGTGAGGGTCCAGGTTGAAGCAGATGGGTGTCCTGGGCAGGGGGAGCATCAGGGAGCACTTACCAGGGGACATGGGGGTGGCACAAAGGTGGGGTTAGGGCATGGGAGCCAACAGGGAAACAGGGTGGGAGTGACCGAAAGCCTGAGAGACAGGGAGAGGGCAGGGGGCTGGCCCAGGGAACAGAACAGGGCTACATTGGCATGACAGAACAGGGCTTGCTATGAGAGAAGCCTCTCGTGTCTTCCTAACTAGGGAATGCCTTTTAGGGTCTCCACAGTGGGGTGTTTTGGGTTCAGTTTGAGTTTGGGTGGAGATACTGCTTTAGTGTAGTGGTTTTGGATTGTTAATTTGAATGTTTTTAGTTGTGAGATAGGATTAGGAGGAAGATAAAACAGGCTTAGCTTTAAATAATACAAAGACAAACTTTATTACCAGAAACTATAGGGGAAAAAAGAAGAAGAAAAATTAGAATAAAACTTCAGACTACTCTTCTTCTTTCCACACATTTGTTTTTTTTGCATTGACAGCATACAAAGAACAACTCAGTTAGTTTACCATTTCTAAAATAGTCATTTACTTGTTTCTTTCAGAGAGGAGATTCTTCAGCCTATAGAGATTTTTCATAAGAAACCATTTGTAAGTGGTCTTGCTGTTCTAGTGTTTAGCCGTCAGGGAGGATAGAGATCTGGTTATTATGTAATATTTTTTTTCTCAACTAACATTTTAATTCATAACTAATACTGAGGACCATATCAACTTATGAGGCACACTTAAAGGATTATAATAGTTGAAACAAAAGCTTACTCCACTTTTAAAAATAGAGGGTGTTTTTCTTCTTCTTCCCTAGGGAGAAGCAGGGGTTTTTTCACTATTTAAACCTAGGGCACTTACAGCAATTTTAACATTGGTTTATTTTAACACCAACGCTTCTTCTTACATCTAGAGTTAGAATCTTTAATCCACCCCATATTTTTTATGTGTTATAGGGAAACAACGGATTCTTTTCTATAGCATAAAAAAAAGGGAAGAATTTCAGTCTATGTCTTCCTTCCCTCAGCTGAGACTTGACTCTTCTCATACTTTGATTTTGGTGTTTTTTGTGCTGTTTTTGTACATATTATCATTTTGGTTCTCTGTTTTTTTTTCCACAGGACAGAGAATAAAGTATTTGTAAAGTCATATTTTGGGCAGTGAAAAAGTTAATATTTTGCCGGGGCAGGAGAGGGTTCTGTGATTGTTTTTAGGTGGGGCGGCCGGAGCTCTTTACCATAAGGAGCCTTCTAAGGCTGCGCCGGGGCCGGGCTGGGATTGTAGGGCCCGGCCAGAAAGCGGAGATGAGTTTTTTGGTTGTAAGGTTGTTTTTTGGCGTTTGCTGTACGTAATGTTAGTGGTGGGCTGGTGGTTTTCCTTTTCCTTTGCCCAGCAGCCGAGGTTGGGGCCCTTGCCAGATCGGGGCCCAGCTGTCTCTCCCCCAGGCCGTGTGGGCGGTGAGGCAGGCCTTTTTTCCACCTTTATCTCTTACTGTTCACTTCCTCTTGCTGGAAACGGGATTGTTGGAACACTTCAGAGGAGACGGCTTATCCATAGTGTTCTGTTTTAAATTGTCTAAAACCGTGTGAGACAGATGGCTTCACATAGGAACATCCCCAGGGCTGCTGAGGGGAAGGCACCACTTTATTTGTTGTGAAGAGAAGTAATCAAAATCCGCAACCAACAAGCTGCAAGGCAGAACGGAGTGGGAATTACAGAAATAAAGGCCTTGAAAAGCAGCTTAGGAAAGCGGCTACTTCCTAGACAGTGCCAAACCCTCCGACCTGGCCTGGCCGGGCCCAGGGCTGGCTGCCCTTGGGAAGGGAAGGGAAAGGGATGGAGCTGGGGTGGGGGCTCTGTGGCCATGGAAACGAGAGAACCACGGGCCAGCGCGTCACAAAGGGGCAGCCCTGCAAGGGGCTGTGAAGGTTGTGGTTGACACGGACACAGTGGCAGGAGACACGTCTGGCTCTGCCTGTCTGTGCCGACTGCTGGCGATTGGAGTCACCCCACCTTGTTCTAGGGCTGGGGACCGGGCTCCTATCGCCGTCTGCTCCGAGACAGTTCCCAAATTCAACCCCAGGTACTTCTGCGAGACAGAAGCACGGGTTCAAAGATGGATTTTACTGGAAAAGGAAAGACCACGGAAGGAAAAGGTGAGGATAGAAAGGAGCTGAAAGGCCCGAGTCAAATGGAGACAAATTCCACCAGATTTCCGGGAAAATTGGTCCATGGTGGTCAGTTCTGGCTCTGTGTCAGAGTTGGTGGCTGTGAGCTACAGGTGATCTTGCCAGGACAGCCCTGGCATCACAACATTTTCTCATTAGCTTACTCATTATGTTTTGTCATTAGCGTCCTCTTCTTTTCACAGTAGCCAAATCACTCAAACTTTCAGTCAGGACAGGGACTGTGGCCACAGCTGACCACAAACTGGACACGGTCATGAGACGCAAGTTCTGTTCCTTTGTTTGCCACCAATGTCAGGTCTCACAACAGATAAATTTCCTGTTCTTCCTCTGCTTGCTAATTGGGTCTAACACTGAGAATGATATTAAGGTGCTATGAAAACGCCAGCAAGTCCTGCCTGCTTGCTGAGAGCTCTTTGTAGTTTGCAGAAACAGCAGTCACAGCTGTGTGGGTCTTTATTGGGTGTTCACAGAAGCCACACTAGAGAAGGAGTTTTTTTCCCCCTCTTCCCATTGGAGCCATCCAACTTTCTGTTCAGCCATGGTAACTCAATAGTGTTGAGAGGAATAGTTCACAGGCTAGGTCCTTGAGAAATGAAACCTAAGAAATTTTCTCCAAAGTTCAAGAATCCTGCAAATGCCCCACCCATTAGACGTGTTTATGATAAAGATGGGACTTCACCTAAATGAGTTCATCCCTTGTGAGGCTGGCTCAGCCTCCCACAGAGGTAAGGTGGGAGCTGGGCCGCTCTCTGGTGGGAGGAAGGGTCTTGTGCCAGCCTGGAGAGCCTGTGCACATTGCCAGGGAGCAGTTGTGCCCTGCAGGTGCCCCCTGCCATGAGCTGTGCTGCTGCCAGTGCCCCGTGGAGCTGTAGGGCTGCTGAGCTGTGGGGCAGGGAGAGGAGCAGGAGGCTGCATGTGCAGCTGAGCCATTGCTGGGAAGCACAGGGCTCTGGGCTCCCTGCTGTCCCAGAGCAGCCTAGAGGCCAGGAAGTTCCCCTGGGAGCTCTGTGGAAGTGGCTCAGGGTGTGATCCTGTGGCCTGCCTCAGGTGGCTGCTGTCAGGTGCATGTTTCCCTGTGCAGCTAGTTTCCAGGAAAGTTTCCAGGAAATGTCTTCTATGAAATATGGAGCTTCAGATGCTTTAGGTTTGCATTGCAGCCTCTGTTACAGTTTTATATCTCTACTTTCCAGGCCTGACTGGCTACCCTCTTGCCAAGAAGTTTTCCCTGGCAAATCCTTCTATGCTCCTTCCCTCCAAGCCATTGCCTCCCATCCAGAAGGACTCTCCTTCCACCAAGCCAAGCACGGTGTCCAGAGGAGAGCACGGGACTGGGAAAAACGGCACCGGCTGCGAGGATAAAATTAGAAATAACAGGGAGCTGAGTTCAGAAGGAAAAGAACAGATGGTAAGGAGACCGAGCTAAGTCCTGTGTGATAGATTTTCACTTTCTGCACTGTAAGCAGAGCTCAGAGAGCTTTTCCTGTGGTGTGAGCACATGGAACCAGCTGGGCCAAGGAAGAGCTCAGCTGGACACTGCACTTCTGGGAAGTGTCTGAGAACACGCTGCCTTTGCAATGGGTGTGTAGTGCAAACTTCACATCCTCAGCATGCATCAATGGCAGGAGAAGTCTTTGAATGGTTTCTGGGCTCTGTCATAATTCCTTGTCTGACTTATGACTGAGAAAAGCCCAAGAATCAGGCCAAGCTGCTTATGCTGTCCAATCTGGCCAAGCAAGCATGTTAGATTTTATAACCTACATGTATTTTTGAACCATGGCTGTGTCAGGGATATGTATTCCATCAGCTGTGTCTGCTTGCTAAGGAAAAAAGGAGTTTGCTGGAACAGGCAGTGCTACAAAGTCAGTTCCAGGTGGTCTCAGCTTTTGAGTTGTACAGCCATGGCCTTGTACACAGTTGTCTCTGATGCTATTTCTAGATTTCGTCAGCTTCTGGGCAGCTGTGTGCTCTGGCATGGCTTTGTCCAGAGGGAAGGGATGGGAGGTGGCCATGGGGAGAGCAGCTCAAAGCCCAGGCACACAATTTCCTTTGCAGCAGGGCCAGCACCTGCAGTTGTTTTGGGTTTACCATGGGGTGCAGGAGGAGGCAAATGAGCAACAGCATTGGCAAACAGAATGTCCAATCAAAGGCTGATGTACTTGATTCCAGCCTTGCTGAGGAAGGGCCCAATGTATTCCTGACAGGATCTAATCCTTCCACTGCAGTTCAAACAGGTCCTGATTTGGCCCTTTAGTTGTGCCAGAAATGATGGGATACTGAGGAAGGGCGTTCATCTGTCTCCACTGCCTCCACCTCCCTTCCTGGCCATGGCATGGGGGCCCTGGAGAAATTTGGGCAGGCAGAGACCTTCCAGAGAGCAGCAGGGCAGGGAGCTCTGCTGAACTTCCTAAATGCCAGTGAGCCTGAGATGATGGAGGTGTGGGAGCTGGAGAGCACGGAGCATCGCGAGAGCTCAGCAGCTTCTGGGCTGAAAGGCTGCTGGGCAACTGTAAGAGGGAAGGGCAGCAGCAGAAGAATTGAGGGGCTTGAGAAAAGCAGGTTCTGACATCCTGCAGAATGGCTTTGTGGGGACTTGGCTGGAGATCAGCACTGGCTGTGAGGTGCCTAAGAGGCAGGGAGAGAACAGTGATCTGAACCTGTTCCCATACCATCCAAAAGGCCAGTGGAGGCCGTGGCACCGCAGAACAACTTGATACCAAACATGTGGATTCCAGCTGGGATCATAGCCACACTTGCAGTGAACTGAGCCCAAGGAGAGAGTTGGCAAGTCTAGGGCATGAGCACGCCCTCACCACTTGCCTTTTCATTCCCCATGCTAGGCCAAGCTACTCCAGCAGTTTGACTGGTCTTTCCCTGCCAGGTCCCAGTTTAAAGCATGGCTAAATGTCTTCAGCCATCAGTGAGGAAGGGCTGAATGCTTCATCTGAGCACTTTGTACCACTCTT